>NC_071994.2:13910606-14213636 GCF_028885655.2 Pongo abelii
CATGGTGATGCTGAGGGCAAGAAGCAAGTTAAGGTCCCTGAGCCCTCAGGGGTACTTCTCTCCAAGGAGGAACCAGGAGGTGAACCCAGACATTTCTTCCCCACCCATCCATTGGCCAATACGTGAAATTTCTGTTCCTCTCATTCACGCCCTCATTCATCCCGCATTCATTTACCCTACAAATATTTCGCGAGTGCCTACTCTCTGCCAGGCATGGGAAACGCCAAGCTAAACAAGACAGCCTCACAGTTCTAGGCTGCAGGGAGCTCCCGGCCTAGCTGGCAAGATAAGTTATGTTGGCAGAAGGCAAGATGATCAGCCAGGCATGCGGCAGGGAACAAAAACAGGGTCCAGGGTGAGAGAAGGTGAAGAGGAGAAGCCAGGTGAGCAGACACCCAGGGATGCCAGGCAGGTGAACAGAGAAGGAGGACATCATCAGGGGACGGTACGCGGCGAGGGACAGAGACCAGAGGGCTGGGGCAGGTGTTGGAGGAACTGGTGAAATTCTAGCATGGCTGGACAGACATGAGGTGATCCATGTGTCCTGGTTTGCCTGGGCTGGTCCCAGTTTTAGTACTGAAAGTCTCTGTCCTGGGAAATTGTTCATTCTTGGGAAAACCCACACAACTGGGCACCCTAGCAGGCCAGCTGGGAGAAGAACAGCGCAGAAATGAAGCTGCAAAGGAGACCGGGGAGGCCCTGAAGGGGAGGGTGGAACGAAGTGACTTGAGACAATTTCTTAGCCATTTTGGCCCACTTCTAGACTGAAAGTGACATGTTTCCTCGAGTGGCAGGAGTGTGTGCTGGTTCACAGGCCCCTTAAATTGTGAGACGTGTGGACAGGTGGGTCCCCCAGCTCTCCCCAGGGATGCTGGTGGATGGTCCTGCCTCCGTGACTAGGAGGACAGTGGCTATCTCACCCTTGCAGAGTCTCGGCTTCCCAGACAGCTCTTCCCTCCTCCTCCTGCAGGGAGGTGTATTTCTAGGGGTCTCGGTGTTGGCCAACTTCCACCTTCCCCCTGGAGTGTGTTCCCCTTTGCCAGCTGTTCCTGGGGGGATTCTGGAAAGCTTGTTAGCTATGAATCCATAAGGAAATGGGATCTGGGGCCCAGGCCTGGATGCTGCCCATCCATGGCAGTCTCACCTGTCCACGGTGATCTGCCAGTAACCCTCAACAGTAACAGGCACCCAGTTCAGACTTCCAGTGTAGTAAGAAGAGTCAATGCCACCAAATATCACCACGCTGCCACTCTTGTCATCGCTATGGAAAGTGAGGGGAGAAGACACCAATTTTTTTGTTCGTCCATTTGTGTGACCATCTGCTGTTGCCTCGTGAGAGCTACCCTTGATTGGGCACTTTCCAGGGCTGTCCTGAGGGTGTGACCAATGTGGTTTGTTTTCCTCTTAGGCCAGGGCCCATGCAGTGGGCACTGTCATTGTTATTTCCACTTACCATGAGGACACTGAGCCTGAGGGAGGTGAGGCCACCTGCCCAAGGTCACACGGCAGGGGAGTGGTGGAACTACGTTTGGAAGAACACAGGCCTTATAGGTTGAGTGTATGGTTTCCATCGTGGTACCCACTCTAGTTGCCATGGGGACCCCAGGGAAGTGAGTGCGTGACAGTGTCGGCTCTTAAGGACTTGATGGTGGAGGCCACTGGTTCTTAGGTGGAAGCAGTTTTGCCCCCAGGGGACTGTCTGGAGACATTTTGGATTGTCATGATTGGGTGGGGGTAGGGGATGCTGCCGGCATCTCATGGGTGGAGGCTGGGGATGCTGCCAAACATCCTACTATGCACGGGACAGTCCCCGGCGGCAAGGACTTATGCTGGTCTGAAATGTTAACAGTGCCCAGATTGAGAAACTCGGATCTGGCTGGGAAGATACAATGGCCCCACATGAAATATTTAAGTGCTCATAAAGGCAGATGATGTTTCAGAGCCACCTCGAACATCCCAGCACTTTGGGGGGCCGAGGCGGGTGGATCACGAGTTCAGGAGATCGAGACCATCCTGGCTAACACCATGAAACCCTGTCTCTACTAAAAATACAAAAAATTAGCTGGGCATGGTGGCGAACGCCTATAGTCCCAGCTACTTGGGAGGTTGAGGCAGGAGAATGGCATGAACCCGGGAGGCGGAGCTTGCAGTGAGGCGAGATAGCGCCACTGTACTCCAGCCTGGGCGACAGAGTGAGACTCCATCACACACACACAAAAAAGAAATTAATCATCCGAGCACTGGCCATTTCTAAAACTTGACTCCACTCACAGTACCCACCCCACCTTTGCTGTGAACATCTCCCAGTGCAATGCAATATAGTGAGGAGCTAGACGCGTGGTTACCAACCGAGGAAACACATGAATGACGGCGAACCCTTTCAAGAGAGGACGATGTACGTGAGTGTTAGAGGAAAGCTGAATGTCTTAAGAAACTGGAGGATGCCCTCAGGTATTCTTGCATAACACTCTACTCAGCCCAAACTGACATTTGATTTATTCTTTGTTCATTTGTTTGTTTGTTCATTTATTCTTTGTTCATTCCTAGAATTAGCCCATGGTCACAAATGGAACGTAGATTTTATTAAATCATAAAAGAAACTTGCTTTCATGATTGAAAAATGTCATCATTCATGATATGTCTTGATCAAATCTTTTCATTTTTGTGCTATGGAATTTTGGTCTAAGTGTATTCACTTTATTTTATTTGTTTATTTATTTATTTATTTATTGAGATGGAGTCTCACTCTGTTGCCCAGGCTAGGATGCAGTGGTGCAATCTTTGTTCACTGCAACCTCCGCCTCCCAGGCTCAAGTGATTCTCCCTGCCTCAGCCTCCGGAGTAGCTGGCAGTACAGGCACCTGCCACCCTGCCTGGCTAATTTTTGTACTTTTTAGTAGAAACGGGGTTTCACCATGTTGGCCAGGCTGGTCTTGAACCTCCCGCCTCAGACTCCCAAAGTGCTGGGATTACAGGCATGAGCCGCCACGCTTGGCTAAGTGTATTCACTTTAAATGGTATCTTTGGGGGCCAAGGATGAGGGAACTGGCACTGAGGGGCAAATGGGTGATGACATTTGAGTTGTGCACATCAAGGGGACAAAGATGCTGGTAAAATAAGATGGAGTGCACATGGCCCGTCGGAGACAGACTTGGCACTATTACTCTCCAAAGACACACTTCTCCAGCCTCAGACATTGACTTTCAAATCCCTTGCTTCCCAAGACCCTCTCCATCGCAGCCAGCCTTGGACAGCTCCTGCTGGGCCGGAACACTGTGACGTCTGGAGGGGGAGCTGGGAGGAGGCCCCTCTCCACTCAACTTACGCGCTGAGGTAGACAGAGAAGAGGTCCTGAGAAACCAGGCCCTGGTTCCAGATGTTGTCAAAGACAGGTGTGGCCCCGGAGGAGGAAATGCTGGGGTAGGCCAGCCCCAGGATGCCGTCGAAGGGAGCGAAAAACAGGAAGGAGCCGGGTTCGCTCTCGCTCAGGCCGAAGATCTGGTTGGTGTCAGAGATGCCTCCAACCTGGGTGGGGAAACCGAGATGATGTTCACCATCAGGTCATGTTCACTGAGCTCTGGGTGCCAGCCTCAGGCCCAGAGCCACCCTGGTTCATCTCATGCAGGACTTGGCTTCCAGGGTATCAGCCCGGAAGGACGGGAGAGGGACTGTCTCCTGGAATGCTCATTCCTCTGCTGGAGGTAACCGTGGCAGTTGCTCTCCAGATGGCCACAGTCTATGACTCAGGGTGAGATTTTGCTGGAGAACAGATGGTCACTGGGTGTTTGTGTTTCTGATGAACAAATGCAAAGCAGACCCCAGACCCCAGGCGTTTGACCCCTGCCATGCCCCGCAAGTAACAGGGAGGGCTTGTGGAAATTTTGTGAGTTTGGGATGTTGCATGTCGGGACAAGAAGGAAGAAGAGGAGGTGCCAGTAGAGAATTGAGACTTTACTGACTCTCCCCACACTCCACAACATTCCGCTTGGGTGGAGCTGAGGTTGGGTTATGGCTCCCGGCACCCCACCCTTTTACTGACTGCCACCCGAGCTAGCAATGTCTGTGACATCTCTGCTGCTTCTCCCCGACCCTGCACCCCCAATCAGGTTACATTTGTGATCACCAAGACCCGTCTTGCTGGAATAAGCTTATTTTGGGGGTGCCTGATGGGGAGATGCAGCGGCAGCCTGCAGGTGCCCACCTTGACAGTGTCATATCCGAGGATGCCTGTCATGCTGCCGGTGCCGTAGGTGATGGAGACTGTCTCGCTGGTGGACTTGTAGGTGGAGGAATCCTGAGGGTTGAAGAGGTTGTGATCCACTGCAAGGACAAGCGGTGATTGTTATTCTCTGAGAGCTGGGTGAAGGTCATGGGCTGGGATGTCTTCCTGGGATGGGGTGTCCTGGCCCTGGGATGGGCTCTGGAGGTGAGCAGTGATCTTTCCCCCTAGACTCTTGGAGCCCAAGAGACCCCAGGTCCTGTCCTGTCTCATTGAACTACTGGGACCATTCACTGATGGCAGGTCCCCAGCCAACCCCAAGGGCCTCCCGGTGAACCCCCGGGCCAACATTGAGCGGGGCAGGCCCGTGGCTGCCCAGTGACGAGCACTTTCACCGTCTAGCCCCCGGCCAGTGCTCGCGTTATGATGTGGATGATGCCACAGACACCTCATCTTCATTAAAACTCAGGTGAAAACACTAGAAGAGGAAGGAACCTGCAACACACATTGTTCATGACTTCCAAAGACAAACTCTCTTTCATTAGCAAACCAATGATTTTTTTTTTTTTTTTAAGCAAGGTCAGCACTGACCTCTGGCATATTCTAGCCAGGCTTTGAAGCCATTTTCTCACACGCACTGGACTCTTTCCTGGTGGGCTATTCTACAGCCCTTTGGCCCTGTCTTGCTTTGGGCCCCCCATACTTCCTCTCCCAGGCTGTGGTTATTTAGGAGAGCTCTCTGCCCTCGGACTGTGTAGTCTTTGACCGCGGGGATCATATCACTCATCCCTTTACCCCCTGAGCCCAGTGCTTGGCAGGTAGTAGGTGCTCAATAAATGCCTGTTGAGTGGCTCCAGCAGGCTTGAGGTGGGAGCTGTCTGAAGCCCGCGGGTGTTCAGGGTTCCCCAGGGTTGGCTGGTGCTGGGAAGCAAGAGAGTGGGGTAGGGCGGGCTGGGCACTTACTGCAGGCGAGACTGTAGCAGTAGACTGAGGGCACCCACAGGTTGGAGGAGCCGGTGTCAAAGACGACGGTGAAATCCTGGGCAGGAGTTCCGATGCCGATAGTGCCGAAGTACTCCACCTGCGGAGGCGAGGACAGGGCAGTTCATGGACCGGGGGTCTCTGTTTTGAGGCCTCCCTAGGGGCTGTCTCTGGGTCATCTCCTCAGTCCGCCTCTCCACCTTTTCCTTTGTTCCTCACGGTTCTTGACTTTCTCTTCCCAGACACTGCCTTCATCCTTCAAAGCCCAGCCGTGGCGTCCCTTCTTCCTTGAAGTCTTCCCTGATTGCTCCCCCAATTTACCCTCTGCTCTCTGTTAAGCACCACAAGCACCTAACAATCTGCTGTTCCCTCTTCAGCTGTTGTTTTGTCTGTCACAGTCTTCCCATCCTTACAGCGTATATTCTCAGAGGGTGGGGGTGGAAACTTCTAGCACCGGGCAAGTGACATCTTAAGTGCTTGTGCCTTAAATTGTTTATCAGAAGCTAAGCAAGCCCCTTAAAGATGGAAACGTGTGCAGTTTCCTTATTTCTATATCTAGATGTGTACAGCAGGTTGCAAGAAAGGGCTTTGCCAGTATTTTTATTCTTTTTTTTTTTTGAGGTAAGTCTCGCTCTGTCGTCCAGGCTGGAGTGCAGTGGCGCAGTCTCAGCTCACTGCAGCCTCTGCATCCTGGGTTCCAGTGATTCTCTTGCCTCAGCCTCCCAAGTAGCTGAGATTACAGGTGTGTGCCATCACGCCCGGCTAATTTTTGTATTTTTGGTAGAGACAGTGTTTCACCATGTTGCCAGTCTGGTCTCGAACTCCTGACCTCAAGTGAACCACCTGCCTCCACCAATCGACCAGTATTTTTCTTCTCAGTGGCAGCATTTTCCCCCCTTGCCGGCTCTGTTCCCGCCACACTGGTCTGCTTGCTGTTCTTTGGCGATGACCAGTCACTCCTGCCCTAGGGCCTTTGCACTGGCTATTCCTTGCGCTAGGAAAATGTTTATTCTAGATCTTTCCTTGGCTGATCCTTTTTTCCAAAATCAATCATTCAGATCTCTAGTCAAATGTCCCCTTTGTCAACAGGCCTTCCGTGACCACTTTATCTAAATTTGCCCCCCTCTATCTTCTTTTTCCCCATAGTCCAATTAATTAATTAGTCATGGCCCTCATTATTACCTGAAATTATCTTACATGCTTGTTTATTTGTCATCCCCTTTAGAGTATAAGTTTCAGTAACTTTGGTTATTCACCATCATTTTGGCAACTTGCATAGCCTCTGGCACATAGAGAGGTGCCAATGTTTGTTAAATATTTGTGAACCAAATAAATGCGCTAACTAAGCCTCTTACCAAGGGCCTGCCAGACCCCATGCTGAGCACTCCAGAAAACATGATTGTGTTAATTCCTGGCAACAACCTCTGATGCTAGATATTAGTGGTTCTGTTTTCCAGACCAAGAAACAGGCTCAGAGTATTTAAATGACTTGTCCAAGGTCCTGTGGCTTAGAGGCACTAGGACCCACATTTGCACCAGGTCTGCTGGATGGCAGAGGCCAGTCTCTGAACCACGGGCATCACTGCTTTGTGCCCTGTGCCAGTCACAGAGGGGACATACAATATCTGCGGGAGGGCAGGGTGTTTGCTATCAGGTCTCAAATAAGAAAGTCAGGGTGATCTTTCTGAAACTCAGATCTGATCTGTTTAAGATAAATCAGAGGCAGTTAGGATGGAGCCTCTTTGCGTCCACCCCTTGGCTCCTCGGACCGCAGTCTGCAGCACCCTTCTTCCCTCCCTCTGAGCTCCGCTTCAAACGCACTGTGCTCCTGCCTGCTACAGGGTTTGGCACAAGGGATCAGGCTCTGCGGAGTTCTGTCTTGTTCTCTTGGAAACTCCCGCTCTTCCTGCATGGCTCCAGGGAGGCTCCCTGCCCAAGTGGCAGACTCTCGCAGTGTGACACCTTCACTCTGTAGTCCTCCTGCTGCCTGTTCTTTTCACTGGTTTGTAAGACTCCTTGATTACTGTGTTTGTCTCCTAGGCTATGATTTTGCTCACCGCTGTTTCTCCCTGAGCCCAGCACAGGCCCTGACATATAAGGAGGCGCTCAGAAGAAATTAACATTGCATGAAGGAGTGAACGAATGAATGAATGAACAAAAGAACAACAGCTTTGACTGTGAGCTTTCCTGCCTGCCCTGGGCCCCTGACATCTAGGGGGCAGACTCTGGGTCACTGCCTGGAGCCTCAGGGCCCCGGCCCGTCCTCCAAGACCCCTGGGACACCCTCTTTCCTACTGGCCAAGTCCTCAGAGCTGGCCCCACCACTTGCCCACACACTCACATCCAGGTAGTTCTCCAGGGGCTGTTCGTGTAACAGGGTGGGAGCCTTCCCCTGGGGGAAGTACTTGCTGGCTGGGTTGAGGTTGTGCTTCTTCAGGAAGTCCTTCAGCAGGCCACGCTCGGACAGGGTGCGCCTCAAGGACTTCTTTCTGATGAGGGGGACCCTGTGGTTTGGAGAAGGAAGAGGAATTAGGCAAGGATTCTGCACAGCGGGTGCTGTGGCAGCCCCAGAAGGGAAGGGAAGCTGGTCTAAGAGAGGAAGAAGGAAGGAAGGGAGACGCCCCCACTTCTGCCCAATAATGCAAAGAAGTTAAGCTGACTAGTGGTGGAGCTGGGAACCAAACCCAGGCTGGACTCTTAACCAGCTGATCTAAGAGACGAAGATGGAAGGAAGGGAGAAGCTCCCACTTCTGCACAATAATGCAAAGAAGTTAAGCTGACTAGGGCTGGAGCTGGGAACCAGATTCAGGCTGGGCCCGAGTTTTAACCATGTCTGCAGGGCTGCCTCCCAAAAGGGCAGAGAGAGAGGCAGAAAACGGGGATGGAGACAGCGGTAGAGAGAGAGAGAGAAAAAAGGGAAGAAGGAAGACACGGGAGGAAAGAAAGGTGATGTGAGAGGCAGCATCTTCACTCCCACGCCACCCGGACTCACTTGTACATGATGCACTCAGAGAGCGCCACCAGACCCAGCAGCAGCAGCCACTTCATGGTTGTTCCCGGATCCCAACTCGAGGGAGAAGGCAAGACGGGAGGAAGGTGCAGAGCAGCAGCATGAGCTGCCCCTTATATACAGCTTGGGTCCCACCTTATCGGCCTCGGAAAGTCACTGGTTCCCTTGATCCCAAACAGAAAAGCTCCTGATAAGATTGTCTCTGCCCTGAGCCACATTCTGAGACCTTTCCAGCTGAGGCACTTTCCATTGTAACCTTGTGCCATGGGGAGGGGGAAGGGTGCCATGGGGGTGGACCCGCAGAGAGAGAGAGAGGAGCAATGACCTGGAGGCTTTTTTCTTTTCTTTTCTTTTCTTTTTCTTTCTTTTTCTTTCTGAGCAATGACCTTGAGGCTTATTTGTTTTCTTTTCCTTTGTTTCCTTTCTTTTCTTTCCTTCCTTTCCTTCTCTTTCTTTCTTTTTCTTTCTCTCTTTCTCTCTCTCTCTCTTCTCTCTCTCTTTCTCTCTCTTTCTTTCTTCCTTTCCTTTCTTTCCTTTCTTTCCTGACGGAGTTTTGCTCTCTCGCGCTGCCACAGGCTTATTTCTGAAGCATCGACAAGGGCCTGTGTTAAAACTTTACAGGCTGAGCATTTCGACAAAGTTGGTTAAAAGTGCGTTTCAGACACCACTGGACAGATGTGAAGGAGCCCCAGGTGGCCTGATTTGTCCCAGTGGGCATGCAGCTGGGGTTCTTAGAGAGCAGCCCCCGACTCAGTCATAGGTGGTACTGGTTGTGGTCACTGCTTATCCACAGCACATGGGGGGTCGGTCGTTTGGGACTCAGGACACAATTCCCCACATAAATGTCATTGTGTGGGGTTGTTGGGCGTCTGACTAGCCTATGGGACTTGCAGTTTGCTTTTGGTGTAACTGGGCTGAGTCTGGGTACACGGGGGAGGAGGGAGAGAGCACCGGGAGAATGCTGCCTTCACTTCCTGGAGGAGGTAAACTTCAGACAGGCCAGGTATGTCTTTGGAATCTGTGTCCCTCCCTTTCTGCACCCCTTCTCTTTCTTTTGCTCCTTTCCCACCCTCTCCACCTTAGAGATCCCACCTGGGTCTGATTTCTCCAGGTGCTCCAGGCTTACAACTGAGTTGAAATCAGCTACAATGGAGTGAAGCAATCTGGGCAAACAATTCATAGTCGTGGGTGAGTGACTTAGAAAGAGGATGCTTGGCTGGGTGCTGTGGCTCACGCTTGTAATCCCAGTACTTTGGGAGGGTGAGGCAGGTGAATCACCTGAGGTTGGGAGTTTAAGACCAGCCTGGCCAGCACAGTGAAACCCCATCTCTACTAAAAGTAGAAAAGTTAGCTGGGCATGGTGGTGGGCGCCTGTAATCCCAGCTACTGGGGAGGCTAAGGCAGGAGAATCGCTTGAACCCAGGAGGCAGAGGTTGTGAGAGGTGAAGCCGTCTGGGTTTCTGAGTCGATTAGGGACTTGGAGAACTTTTGTGTCTAGCTAAAGGATTGTAAATGCACCAACCAGCAGTCTGTGTCTAGCTAAAGGCTTGTAAATGCACCAATCAGCACTCTGTGTCTAGCTGAAGCGTTTGTAAATGCACCAGTATGCACCAACCTTTACACTCACCACGAAGGTCTGCAGCTTCACTCCTGAAGCCAACAAGACCACGAACCCACCAGAAGGAAGAAACTCTGGACACATCTGAACATCTGAAGGAACAAACTCCGGACACACCATCTTGAAGAACTGTAACACTCACTGCAAGGGTCCGCGGCTTCATTCTTGAAATCAGCGAGACCAAGAACCCACCGGAAGGAACCAATTCGGGACACAGTTGCAATGAGCCGAGATCTTGCCACTGCACTCCAGCCTGGGCGACAGAGCTAGACTCTGTCACAAACAAACAAACAAACAACAAAGAAAGAGGATGCTTACCAACCCAATGGATCCTCCACTTTGTGAGCTTTGATTCAGTGCACAAAGTAGAGTGAAAACTCTGATGCAGAAATTGCTGGGGAGGAAGACAGGGGAGGGGGGAGGTCATGATGTGGATAGGAAGCCCTGTCTCAGGGTCTCGTTCTGAAATCACATCCCATGAGGCATCCTCAGACTGTCCAGCCGTGAGAGCCACAGGTTCTAAAACAGCTCCAAGTTTCCCCCAGTGCCTCCAGGTGAGTATTCAGGAGTGGGCAGTGTGGATAAGTTCAGGGACAGTGGTGGTTAGTAGAAAACACATTGACATTTCAGACTCCCCTGTTAGTTGACATCTTTGTGCCCCAGATGTGTATCCTGGGCCCATTTTCTTTTCTTTTCTTTTCTTTTTTTTTAACTGTGAATTTCACTCCCGTATGACTAGCCCTTGTATTTTCCACGTTCACGTCTTCTGGTGCCTCCTTCTCTTCCTGTCTCTTTCCTCCCTCTCAAGCCTCTCTCTCTCTCTCTCTCCCTTTTTTGAGACAGGGTCTTATTCTGTCACTCAGGATGGAGTGTAGTGGCGTGTTCATGGCTTACTGCAGCCTCAACCTCCCACGCTCAATCGGTCCTCTGGCCTCAGGCTCCGAGTAGCTGGGACGAAAGGCATGAGCCGCTACACTCAGCTAACTTGTATTTTCTGTAGAGACAGGGCTTCACTATGTGGCTCAGGCTGGTTTGGAACTCCTGGGCTCAAGCGATCTTCCTCCCTCAGCTTCTCAAAGTGCTGGGATTAAGGTGAAGCACACTGCACCTGGCCCTCTCTCTCTTTATGGATATATAATATTTTACATATTTTTGGGTACATGTGATATTCTGTTACATGCATAGAAAGAGTAATGATGAAGTCAGGGTATTTGGAGTATCCATCACCTAAGTATGGGTTGATCCTAGCACTCATGTGAAGAACCTGATGGTCCTGAAGATGCTGCCTAAGTTCTGGGGGCACCAGATGGAATCCCCTCACTCAAGGCTGCCAGCAGATGGAAGGGAGGGAGCTTGGAGCCCAAGGATAGGCACTGATTTTGGGGGCACAGCTTGTCTGGGGCCCACATGGGAATTTTGAGCAGAGGAGAAGTATATTTGGGAAGCAGAAGGAAGATTCCCCAGGCAGAAACCTGCAAGCCCCTTTACACATTCATTCAAATGCCTTATTGTGCACTTGCTGTGTACCGTGCAGGGATGCTGTAGCTGCTGAGGGTACATCCCTGAGCATGGTAGGACTAGGCCGTGCCTTTGGCGCATTTGTGTTCAGTTGAAGGGAAAACTGGTGTGGAAGGGGCTCTTTCTTTCCGCCTGGATGGATATTAGGATCACATTGAGGGGAAGCTCTCATATTGGTGAAGATGATAATGTTTCTCCACATTAGAGATTTTGGCACCCTGAGGGACGCTGGCATGCTTGCTGACACCAATTCAGGGGTATGGCAGAGAGACTCTAGGATGGCCCCCAATTATTCATGCTGCTGGTGTTCACACCCCTGTATAATCCCCTCCCCTTTTGTGTAGGCAGGACTTGCTTCTAACCAAGAGGATACAGCAAAGTAGATGGGATGTCACTTTTGTGATGACATTATACAGGCCCGTAGCTTGTGTCTTGCTAGCACATTCTCTGTATAGACTGTTCCCCTTGCTGGCTGTGATAAAGAAAGCTGCCTTATAAAGAGGCCCAAGGGGAAGGAACAAAGGGTGGCCTCCAGCTGACAGCCAACAAGGAACTCAGGCCTTCCGTGTGACAATCTGCAAGTAACTGAATCCTGTCAGCAAGCATGTGAGCATGGAAGCACATCCTTCTCCAGTTGAGCCTCAGATGAGACCACAGACCAGGCTGGCATCCCTGACTGACAGAGGCCTCAGCTGAACCGAGCCTGGATTCCTGACCCACAGAAACTGTGAGATAGTCAATGTGAGTTGTTGTAAGTTCAATGTGTGTTAACTTGTCATCAGCAATAGAAAACAGGACTGGAAACCTCGTTGATAACTCGAAAAATGTCCACCTGATTGCCTCTTGCTCTTCCCTCTTTTGGGACCATTTCAGTGCTGTGCTAGGTGGTTTTCTGCTCAGGCAATGTGAGTGATCTGAAAAGGGAGAAGGTGACATTGTTGGTCAGGTCATCTGCAACCTCACTCAACATAGCAGTGCTTACATTTGTGTGCCTATTTGTGCTTTTCTGAATGCTTTGAGTTATTTTAAAAAAGAATTATTATACTATAACCCCCACTTTTTCCCAACTGATGTAGCTCAGAGGGGTTAAGTGATCAGTGCAGGTTCGCATAACTAAGTAATGACACAGATGGGACCTGAATCTGGGTCTCAGGAGGCTCTGGTCCCTGGCCAGACTATGTGACCATGTACATCCACCTGATTTCTGTTCATGGGTTAGTGTGTGACCTGAACATTCCATGAAGGCTGCAGCCTCCATCCCAGGGGCACTTGGAGAAGCCATTGCACGTAGCCCTCTTTACTAGAGGAACCCTTGGGATGGAAACGGGAATCCTGATTCTGCAACCACGTGCTCCCATGAGATCTGATTTTCAGCCAGGGCTGATCCGTGGCTGCCAGCAAGGAAGCCACATTATCTCATTGTACCAGACTGGCCCAGCAGAAAGATTAGACAACAACGTTTGCTTTGCCATTAGCCCTGCCTGGCACTCAGTATGGTAGTGCCTGGCTTTCAGGGGCACTGGTAGCAGTGTCTCCGATGCAGGGCGGCCCTTGCCAATGGCACAGGTGTTCAGAAATGTTCCATGAACCAATCAACTCAAGCAATGGAATGAGATCTAAGGAACCCAATCATAGCAAGGCTGAGATGGAGCACTTAAGCATGATAAGTGTTATCAAGCTGGTGTGATAGGCATTGGGGCGGCTGGTCCCCTAGCAGCTTTCAATCAAGGTCTCACCCCAGGGACATGATCTTCCAACGCCAAAGAGAACATTGTGTTTTCCACTCCCCAGTCCCAGAACTGGGCTGCTTCTCCAGAGATGCATGCAGGTTTTAAAAGTTAAATTTATGATAACTTTTTTGGCTCAATTATAGAAGTAATACATGATCACTGTAGATTATTTATAAGTAAATACAATTCTAAAAATGACTTATAACCCAACTACCCCGAACTAACCACCATTGCCATAGTAAATGAATGTATTGATTTACTTACAAGTATAGGACCACAAGATATGGCACATGTTGTTTTGCAAGCAACCCGCTTTGATGGGCCCAGCTCACTTCTTCTGTGCTACTCTATCTGCAACCTGAACCCGCTTTTGAAAGAAAAATCGTGGTCCTGTATTTTAGAAGTGATTTTTATAAATCTACATTATCGTTTTAAAACTTTTCTCAAAATATGGTATGCACACAGAAAGGTGCATATCATAAGAAACAGCTTGATGAATTTTCACAAACCAAGCACACACATGTAACCACAACCCAGACCCAGCAAAAGGACATGTCAGGTACCCCCGGACCCCACCGCAGGCTCTTTGCAGTCACTATCCTAGTGCCAAACCAAGCGTAGCAGTACTCTGATTTCCAAACAGCAAAGATTCATTTCACCTGTTTTTCTACTTTTGCTAAATAGTACCAAATAACAAGCACTTTAGTTTGCATTGCGCTTCTTTGCTCAATATCATGTTTAGGAGAGGCATCCACAAATGGCGTCGTGTGGAGTTGTTACTCAGTCATTTTCATTGCTGTGTATTATTCCACTGCATCA
The DNA here is from genome assembly GCF_028885655.2 of Pongo abelii. Lineage (NCBI taxonomy): Eukaryota > Metazoa > Chordata > Mammalia > Primates > Hominidae > Pongo > Pongo abelii. The sequence goes on from NC_071994.2 coordinate 13,924,502, forward strand.
ATATACCCGTTATTTTCTCTTTTTCAGTTCATAGGCATTTGGGTAGCTTCCAGTGTGGAGTTCTTAGGAACAGTGCTTTATGAATGTTCTTTTATATACACATCTTCTGTCTTTTCCTTTTATTTATTTGTTAAAAACGATAGAAATGAAGTCTTGCTATGTTGCTCAGGCTGTTCTTGAACTCTTGGCCTGAAGCAGTCCTCCTGCCTTGGCCTTCCCAAGTGCTGGGATTACACCATGAGTTACTGTGCCTGGCTCTTTTCTTTTGAATTGACATGTAATAATTGTACATATTTATGGGTACATAGGGATGTTTCTGTACATGTAATGTTTAGTGATCAGATCAGAGTAGTTAGCATATTTATCATCTTGAACATTTATCATTCTTTTGTGTTTTTTGGAGACAGAATCTCGCTCTGTCGCCCGGGCTGAAGTGAAATGGCAGCATGTCGGCTCACTGCAACCTCCACCTCCTGGGTTCAAGAGATTCTCCTGGCTCGGCGTCGCAAGTAGCTGGGAATTAGAGACACGTGTCAACACGCCCGGCTCATTTTGAATTTTTAGTGGAGATGAGGTTCCACCATGTTGGCCTGGCTGTTCTCAAACTCCTCACCTTAGGTGATCCATCTGCCTTGGCCTCCCAAAGTGCTGGGATTACAGGTGTGAGGATTACGTGAGCCACCGGGCCCGGCCGGCATATGCATTTTTAATTTTGATAGATACAGCCACATCATGCTTCTTAGGGTGGTGCCAGTTTACACTCCCACCAGCAGTGTGTGGAGTGATCATTTGGGACAGGTGAGGATGGATGGGGCAGGAGACCTGTGAGATTAAAATAACACTCCTGGATGAGTGTGAATGAAAAGGATGGAAGGAGCTGTGCTTAGACCCCCAAGGCCCTTCGAGGAAGATGCATGAAGCAGAGGCCTGAGACTGCAGCAAAGGATTGTGAATTCATCTTGTCTTGTGCAGCAACATAGGGAGGATGAAATCAGATATGTTGGCGCAGGGCTTTCTGGTCAAATGATCTGTCTGATAAGGAACCTCTTTAGATTCTGACTGGGTTCAGGAATCCCAGGGTGGGAATGGAAGAGGTGCTGGGAGAGAGAGGCTGAGCTGTGGCTGCTGGGGTTGGGATGGGGGAGGAAGGAAGGATGGGGCCAGGCGCAGGAGAACAGATAGGATCCAGGAAGACCTGCCTGTATCCGTGAAGCCTAGCACACTGCCTAGCTTCAAAGTAGGTACATGGGAAATGTCAGAAAAACAAATCCAGCAAAGAAGCCAGGACAGGGTGAAATTCCTTCCCAGAAACTTGAGAAATCCACCTGCTTATCCCATGACACAATATGACCAGGATGGAATGTTGGTGGGGGTGGGAGCTGACCCACCTGTTGTTATTCACGTGGCCTTTGTCAAACCATATCCCCACTCTCATACTCTCATCCTATCTGAGATGTTTCCTTTTAAAAAGTCTTCTCTAATCACTCATTCAGCAAATATTTATTGACCTCCTAGTATGTGCCAAGCCCTGCTGTTGCTGCTTGGGCTTCAAACCTAATTAAAACGATCACCATCCCTGCCCTTGTGAATCTTAAACACTGAAATGCATGGTTACAGGTAGCGCCAAGTACCATGAGGGAAAGGTGGGCCCAGGCTCTCTGAGAGAGTGGTGAGGGAGGGCTGATCACTTTTACAGGGAAGTGACTTTTTTTTTGAGGTGGAGTTTCGCTCTTGTTGCCCAGGCTGGAATACAATGGAGCAATCTCAGCTCACTGCAACTTCTGCCTCCTGGGTTCAAGCGATTCTCCTGCCTCAACCTCCTGAGTAGCTGGGATTAAAGGAGTCCGCCACCACGCCCAGCTAATTTGTTGTATTTTTTTTTTAGTAGAGATGGGGTTTCACCATGTTGGCCTGGCTGATCTCGAATTCCTGACCTCAGTTAATCTGCCCACTTCGGACTCCCAAAGTGCTGGGATTCTAGGCGTGAGTCACTGCATCCAGCCAGGAAGTGACATTTAAGCCACATCTGCAGATGCTAGGTGTTAGCAAGTCAAGAAAAAGGGAAAAGCAACCCAGGCAAAGGGAACAGCATGTGCAAAGTCTGGAGATGGGAAAGCACTTGGACTATTGTGGCCGTGGGAGGCCAGGGTGGACGGAGCTCACGGTAACGGGATCAGCGTGAAGCAGGGAAGGTTTGGAGGGAAAGGAGCACACAGGACCTGGAACTATGTGAAAGATTTTCTGTTTTATTCCAACGGCAATGGCAAGAAGGCATTAAGAGTTTAAAGCAAGCAAGGGATGAGATGAAATTTATGTTTCCTAAAGTTTATTCAGCTATGGAAAATGGGCTTGGGAGGGTGAGAGTGACCCTGGGGAGACTGGGTGTTGGAGCTCACCCCCGCCCTTCCTAGAGCCCAGCTCCAGCCTTTGGGCCTGTGTCTTCAGCACATAGCCTGGGTTGGCTGTCACCAGAAGCAGGAGCTATGGGAATTTTCCCAGCATGCATGCCGAGGAGCCCAGGGCTGTAATAGACTTACTAGTAAGAGAGAATCTGAGATGAAGCTCAGCTGAGTTAAAATGAAACAGATGACTTTGCAGCAGGACTTGTCAGAGCCTTTGATTGGGAACTGTAGCTGGTGAACCCTGGGGAAGGGCCTAGAATGTAGCATATTCTATACTTATTTTGAAACTGTGTTTTCTATTGAACATTTTCTACCAAGCCCAGTCTGAGAAACTGCTCCGTTTTCTCTTTGCCTTTCTAGGGCATATATGCTAATGAACATGCTTAATTCTCCGTCTCACAACCTCTGCTCAGGGAAGTGGAACACCATTCTCTTTGGTTACAGATGGGGAAACAGATGAGTTCGGTGTTTTATGCATGGGACCTTGGGGAGATTAACTGTTAGTCTTGGTAGCCAGCGAATCACAAGATCATCCTGGAAGACTGTGGGGTGTCAGCTTCTTCCACTTCTCCTGTCCATGTCTTGCAGACAACACTGCCCTGTTCTATCTACTTAGGGACGTCACCATTAGTGTCCACCTCTCCTGACTCTCCTGATTGCTTGCCTTTCCTCATGATCTCTATTTTTTTTTTTTTTTTTTTGAGATGGAGTCTTGCTCTGTCGCCCAGGCTAGAGTGCAATGGTGCAATCTCAGCTCGCTGCAACCTCTGCCTTACACATTCAAGTGATGCTCCTGCCTCAGCCTCCCCAGTAGCTGGGAGTACAGGCATGTACCACCACGCCCAGCTAATTTTTGCATTTTTAATAGAGACAGGGTTTCCCCATATTGGTCAGGCCGGTCTCAAACTCCTGACCTCAGGTGACCTATCCGACTCAGCCTCCCAAAGTGCTGGGATTACAGGCGTGAGCCACTGTGTCCAGCCTTCTCATGATCTCTTATTGGCTTTGGGAGAAGTAAGAAGTTGACTCCCTCAACTAAGAGCTTCAGTGCCCTATTTTTTTTTTTGAGCTGTAGTCGCTCTGTGTCGCCCAGGCTGGAGTACAATGGTATGATCTCAGCTCTCAGTGTCCTTTCTATGAGAAGACAATGAGCCCAGCATTTTTGGTGCCCAGGTCTTTTTATGATGCTTCCAGCACAACCCCCTGAAGCCCCTCTGTCTTCCTGGTTCCATCATGAAGTGTCCCCTGCTGGGGTCACTATGTTGGGGGCCATCCAAGTGGATGTGGTCATTTTCATCCCTGCCCTGGCGTTGTATCCCCAGTGATGTGAAGGAAAAAGACGAGCAAAGAGAAGCAGCTCCACAAAACCTGTTTCAGTAGGTTATGTTTTTATTCTACATTATTGGTAGGACAGGGAACAGGGCCAAGACCTCCACACTCCCCTGGGAAGAACAGTCAGGAGAATTAGATACATCTAAAGTGGGCAGAGGACAGAGGCCAGATCATCCCGGGAGGTGGCTGGAAAGACTTAGGCTTAAGCCACGGGAGCCAGGCCGACCTGGTTGTTTGCCCTGTCGAAGACAGTAAAGTACTGGCGGATGAAGACATCACCCAGGATCCAAAGCTCTCCAGATTCGGTGGGGACGTTCATGCCCTGGAAGCCACTGATGCAGCTCCCCTCGCTCTGGAGAAAAGGAGAATAAAAGTGGAGCTGGGACACCGATTCAGTAGTGATAGGCGCTGGGTGATAAACATCCAGGGCGCCCTGGTCCAGCTGCAAGGCACATGCAAGGAGGAGCTTCCTGGCTCAGTGTCCAGGGACTTGGCTGTTCTTGGCCTGGAGTCGGCCTGCAGAAGCAGTCCACTGAACGACTGGTTTCTATGCATTACTGGTCATTATCTGGTGTTTCTGGCAGGCACAGGAACCCTGACATCAGCATCGGTGCTAAGGGGCTTAGGGAGAATTCAGCTGCTAGGAAGGAGTTTGAAAACCCTGCTGCCACAGCCTTTTCTCATTGTTATTCTGATCTGGTCAGAGGCAAAGCGGATGAGCTATTAACCCTCTTGCCTCAGTAAGTCACTGTGCTTCGACCTTGTCTGCACATCACCTGGGGAGCTTTGAACCCCCGCAGCCCCATCCCATTGCTCAGGCCTTTCCCTCTCCTAATGTAATCAGAATCGGTGGGGGAGCCCAGGCATCAGTGCTTCTTGTTGAGTAACATGAGTCCACTGGCAAAATTAGTTTTCCACCTGACGTTATAATAACAGAAGGGAAAGAGTTTTCTTGTGGCTCGTATAGCTAAAGATTTGCTACTTGATAGAGATGGTAGAAGTGTGGGAAGCCCCAGCCTATGGAAATTAGGATTTCCATTTGCCCAACCCTTGGTAGCTCTGATGTGATCAGTCTCACTTGGTTAACCTAACTGCACTCTGAGGGTGGGGAAAGCTGCCATCTCTACTTTTTGGATGAGAAAACTAAGGGTGAGATGAGCTGTAGTTTGCTCAGAATCAATGGGCTAGTGATTCAGACCCAGGACTTGGACCCAGGGGTCCAAATAGAATCCTATTTTCACTCGATTAACTTTTACGTCACTTGTTCCCTTAGGGGGCTGTATCTGAGTTCTTATTCCTGCATTTGTTTTTAATATATTCTTTTTCTCTGGAGGCTGTCTAGGGCAGATGTTCATCTGCTTCTGCCTGTTGGCTTCAGCTCGTGGAAGTGCACTTTCCCTCTGCAGAGGGGGACTGTGTGGCCACATTCTGTGTGAACCCCTCTAGTGGTTGGTCCAGAGCCCCTCACCTGCAGGATGTAGGCACTGGGTGGCAGGGGGTACTGGACTCCATTGATGGTGAAGACGATGTCGGGCAGGCTGCTGATGGCTGAGCAGCTGACCACCATCTGGAAAGAGTGAGGGTGGAAAAGTTAGAAGGGTTTTCGTCCCTTCTGCCTGGCACACCCACTACTTGAGTGTAGAACAGAGCAGTCAGGGCTGGACTCACGTCGCCATCTGAGTTCTCGCTGGCTCCGATGTCGCTCTGGATGTTGGCAATGGGGCTGGTTGGGCCGGTCAGCAGAGAGGTGCCAGTGTCAACAATGGCCTGGCAGCCCTCAGCGCAGGCGATGGCCTCTCCGTTCATGGTGATGCTGAGGGTAAGAAGCAAGTTAAGGTCCCTGAGCCCTCAGGGGTACTTCTCTCCAAGGAGGAACCAGGAGGTGAACCCAGACATTTCTTCCCCACCCATCCATTGGCCAATACGTGAAATTTCTGTTTCTCTCATTCACGCACTCATTCATCCCGCATTCATTTACCCTACAAATATTTCGCGAGTGCCTACTCTCTGCCAGGCATGGGAAACGCCAAGCTAAACAAGACAGCCTCACAGTTCCAGGCTGCAGGGAGCTCCCAGCCTAGCTAGCAAGATAAGTTATGTTGGCAGAAGGGCAAGATGAGCAGCCAGGCATGTGGCAGGGAACAAAAACAGGGTCCAGGGTGAGAGGTGGTGAAGGGGAGCAGCCAGGGGAACAGACATCCGGGGATGCCAGGCAGATGAAGAGAGAAGGAGGACATCATCAGGGGATGGTATGCGGGGAGGGACAGAGACCAGAGGGCTGGGGCAGGAATTGGAGGAAATGGTGAAATTTTAGCATGGCTGGGCAGACATAAGGTGATCCATGTGTCCTGGTTTGCCTGGGCTGGTCCCAGTTTTAGTACTGAAAGTCTCTGTCCTGGGAAATTGTTCATTCTTGGGAAAACCCACACAACTGGGCACCCTAGCAGGCCAGCTGGGGGAAGAACAGCGCGGAAATGAAGCTGCAAGGCAGACCAGGGAGGCCCTGAAGGGGAGGGTGGAACGAAGTGACTTCAGACAATTTCTTAGCCATTTTGGCCCACTTCTAGACTGAAAGTGACATGTTTCCTTGAGTGGGAGGAGCATGTGCTGGTTCACAGGCCCCTTAAATTGTGAGATGTGTGAACAGGTGGGTCCCCCGCTCTCCCCAGGGATGCTGGTGTATGGTCCTGCCTCCGTGACTAGGAGGACAGTGGCTATCTCACCCTTGCAGAGTCTCGGCTTCCCAGACAGCTCTTCCCTCCTCCCTCAGGGAGGTGTCTTTCTAGGGGTCTCTTTGGCTTGGCCAACTTCCACCTTCCCCCTGGAGTGTGTTCCCCTTTGCCAGCTGTTCCTGGGGGGATTCTGGAAAGCTGCTTAGCTATGAATCCATAAGGAAATGGGATCTGGGGCCCAGGCCTGGATGCTGCCCATCCATGGCAGTCTCACCTATCCACGGTGATCTGCCAGTAACCCTCGACAGTAACAGGCACCCAGTTCAGACTTCCAGTGTAGTAAGAAGAGTCAATGCCACCAAATATCACCACGCTGCCACTCTGGTCATCGCTATGGAAAGTGAGGGGAGAAGACATGAATTTTTTTGTTCGTCCATTTGTGTGACCATCTGCTGTTGCCTCGTGAGAGCTACCCTTGATTGGGCACTTTCCAGGGCTGTCCTGGGGTGTGACCATGTGGTTTCTTTTCCTCTTAGGCCAGGGCCCATGCAGTGGGCACTGTCACTGTTATTTCCACTTACCATGAGGACACTGATCCTGAGGGAGGCTGAGGCCACCTGCCCAAGGTCACACAGCGGGGGAGTGGTGGAACTACGTTTGGAAGAACACAGGCCTTATAGGTTGAGTGTATGGTTTCCACTGTGGTACCCACTCTAGTTGCCATGGGGACCCCAGGGAAGTGAGTGTGTGACAGTGTCGGCTCTTAAAGACTTGATGGTGGAGGTCACTGGTTCTTTGGTGGGAGCAGTTTTGCCCCCAGGGGAATGTCTGGAGACATTTTGGATTGTCATGATTGGGTGGGGTTAGGAGATGCTGCCGACATCTCATGGGTGGAGGCTGGGGATGCTGCCAAACATCCTACCATGCACGGGACAGTCCCTGGCGGCAAGGACGTATGCGGGTCTGAAATGTTAACAGTGCCCAGATCGAGAAACTCAGATCTGGCTGGGGAGATACAGTGGCCCCACATGAAATATTTAAGTGCTCATAGAGGCCGATGATGTTTCAGAGCCACCTCGAACATTAACTGGCCAAGAGGAACACACGACAAAGAGCCTTGCTGTTGTAAATTGCAGGAGTCCTTGTTATTGCAATATTCATTTTCTAAATCTCTGCAGTTTCAGGTTAGATGCGGAAGCAAATGTCGACGGCAATAAGAAATTAATCATCCAGGGCCAGGCACGGTGGCTCACGCCTGTAATCGCAGCACTTTGGGAGGCCGAGGCGGTCAGGAGATCGAGACCATCCTGGCTATCACGGTGAAACCCCGTCTTGAATTCCTGACTTCAGGTGATCCTCCCATCTCAGACTCGCAAAGTGCTGGGATTACAGGCATGAGCCACCACGCCTGACCAAGTGTATTCACTTTAAATGGCATCTTTGGGAGCCAAGGATGAGGGAACCGGCACTGAGGGGTAAATGGCTGATGATATTTGAGTTGTGCACATCAAGGGGACAAAGATGCTGGTAAAATAAGATGGAGTGCACATGGCCCGTCAGAGACAGACTTGGCACTATTACTCTCCAAAGACACATTTCTCCAGCCTCAGACATTGACTTTCCAAATCCCTTGCTTCCCAAGACCCTCTCCATCGCAGCCAGCCTTGGACAGCTCCTGCTGAGCCAGAACACTGTGACGTCTGGAGGGGGAGGTGGGAGGAGGCCCCTCTCCACTCAACTTACGCACTGAGGTAGACAGAGAAGAGGTCCTGAGAAACTAGGCCCTGGTTCCAGATGTTGTCAAAGACGGGTGTGGCCCCAGAGGAGGAAATGCTGGGGTAGGCCAGCCCCAGGATGCCGTCAAAGGGAGCATAATACAGGAAGGAGCCGGGTTCGGTCTCGCTCAGGCCGAAGATCTGATTGGTGTCAGAGATGCCTCCAACCTGGGTGGGGAAACCGAGATGATGTTCACCATCAGGTCATGTTCACTGAGCTCTGGGTGCCAGCCTGAGGCCCAGAGCCACCCTGGTTCATCTCATGCAGGACTTGGCTTCCAGGGTATCAGCCTGGAAGGACAGGAGAGGGACTGTCTCCTGGAATGCTCGTTCCTCTGCTGGAGGTAACCATGGCAGCTGCTCTCCAGATGGCCACAGTCTATGACTCAGGGTGAGATTTTGCTGGAGGACAGATGGTCACTGGGTGTTTGTGTTTCTGATGAACAAATGCAAAGCAGACCCTAGACCCTAGGCCTTTGACGCCTGCCATGCCCCGCAAGTAGCAGGGAGGGCTTGTGGAGACTTCATGACTTGGGGTGCTGCATGTCGGGAGAAGAAGGAAGAAGAGGAGGTGCTAGTAGAGAATTGAGCCTTTATTGAGACTCCCCACACTCCATAAGTTTCTGCTTGTGTGGAGCTGAGGCTGGCTTATGGCTCCTGGCATCCCACCCTTTTACTGACTGCCACCCAAGCTAGCAATGTCTGTGACATCTCTGCTGCTTCTCCCCGACCCTGCACCCCCAATCAGGTTACTTTTGTGATCACCAAGACTCATCTTGCTGGAATAAGCTTATTTTGGGTGTGCCTGATGGGGGGATGCAGCGGCAGCCTGCAGGTGCCCACCTGGACAGTGTCGTATCCGAGGATGCCTGTCATGCTGCCGGTGCCATAGGCGATGGAGACTGTCTCGCTGGTGGATTGGTAGGTGGAGGAATCCTCCGGGTTGAAGCGGTTGTGGTTGGCTGCAAGGACAAGCGGTGATTGTCAGTCTGTCAGAGCTGGGTGAAGGTCATGGGCTGGGATGTCTTCCTGGGATGGGGTTTCCTGGCCCTGGGAGGGGCTCTCGAGGTGAGCAGTGACCTTTCCCTCTAGACCCTCGGAGCCCAAGAGACCCCAGGTCCTGTCCTGTCTTGTTGAACTACTGGGACCATTCACTGATGAGAGGTCCCCAGGGCCTCTTGGGGACCCCTCCAGGCCAACATTTAGGGGAGCAGGCCTGTAGCTGCCCAGTGATGAGCACTTTCACTGTCTAGCTCCCGGCCAGTGCTGCTATTATGATGTGGATGATGCCACAGGCACCTCATCTTCATTAAAACTCAGGTGAAAACACTAGAAGAGGAAGGAACCTGCAACACACATTGTTCATGACTTCCAAAGACAAACTCTCTTTCATTAGCAAACCTATGATTTTTTTTTTTTTTTAAACGAGCTCAACACTGACCTCCGGCATATTCTAGCCAGGCTTTGGAGCCATTTTCTCACACGCACTGGACTCTTTCCTGGTGGGCTATTCTACAGCCCTTTGGCCCCATCTTGCTTTGGGCCCCCCATACTTCCTCTCCCAGGCTGTGGTTATTTAGGAGAGCTCTCTGCCCTCGGACTGTGTAGTCTTTGACCGCGGGGATCATATCACTCATCCCTTTACCCCCTGAGCCCAGTGCTTGGCAGGTAGTAGGTGCTCAATAAATGCCTGTTGAGTGGCTCCAGCAGGCTTGAGGTGGGAGCTGTCTGAAGCCCGTGGGTGTCCAGGGTTCCACAGGGTCGGCTGGTGCTGGGGAGCGAGAGTGGGGTAGGGCGGGCTGGGCACTTACTGCAGGCGAGACTGTAGCAGTAGACTGAGGGCACCCACAGGTTGGAGGAGCCGGTGTCAAAGATGACCGTGAAATCCTGGGCAGGAGTTCCGATGCCGATAGTGCCGAAGTACTCCATCTGTCCAGGCAAGGACAGGGCAGTTCATGGACCGGGGACTCTGTTTTGGGGCCTCCCTAGGGGCTGTTTCTGGGTCATCTCCTCAGTCCACCTCTCCATCTTTTCCTTCGTTCCTCACAGTTCTTGTCTTTCTCTTCCCAGCCACTGCCTTCATCCTTCAAAGCCCAGCCGTGGCGTCCCTTCCTCCTTCAAGTCTTCCCTGATTGCTTCCCCAATTTACCCTCTGCTCTCTGCTAAGCACTACAAGCACTTAACAATCTGCTGTTCCCTCTTCAGCTGTTGTCTTGTCTGTCACAGTCTTCCCATCCTTACAGCGCATGTTCTCGGAGAATGGGGGTGGAAACTTCTAGCACCGGGCAAGTGACAGCTTAAGTGCTTGTGCCTTAAATTGTGTATCAGAAGCTAAGCAAACCACCTAAAGATGGAAACGTGTCCAGTTTTCTTATTTCTACATCTAGATGTGTACAGGAGGTTGTAAGAAAGGGCATTGCCAGTATTTTTATTCTTTTTTTTTTTTTTTGAGACAGGTCTCGCTCTGTTGTCCAGGCCGGAGTGCAGTGGTGCAATCTTGGCTCACTGCATCCTCCGCCTCCTGGGTTCCAGTGATTCTCCTGCCTCAGTCTCCCAAATAGCTGAGATTACAGGTGTGTGCCATCACGCCCGGCTAATTTTTGTATTTTTAGTAGAGACGGGGTTTCACCATGTTGTCAGGCTGGTCTCGAACTCGTGACCTCAAGTTATCCACCCGCCTCAGCCAACCAAACAGTATTTTCTTAATGGCAGCATTTGCCTGCCTTGCCGGCTCTGTTCCCGCCACACTGGTCTGCTTGCTGTTCTTTGGTGATGACTAGTCACTCCTGCCCTAGGGCCTTTGCACAAGCTATTCTTATGCCAGGAAAATGTTTATTCTAGAACTTTCCTTGGCTGATCCTTTTTTCAAAAATCAATCATTTGAATCTCTAGTCAAATGTCCCCTCTGCCAACAGGCCTTCCGTGACCACTTTATCTAAATTTGCCCCCTCTCTATCTTCTTTTTCCCCATAGTCCAATTAATTAATTTGTCATGGCCCTCATCATTACCTGAAATTATCTTACATGGTTGTTTATTTGTCATCCCCTTTAGAGTATAAGCTCCAGGAACTTTGGTTATTCACCATCATTTTGGCAACTTGCATAGCCTCTGGCACATAGAGAGGTACCAATATTTGTTAAATATTTGTGAACTAAATAAATGCGCTAACCAAGCCTCTTACCAAGGGCCCCCCAGACCCCATGCTAAGTACTCCAGAAAACATGATTGTGTTAATTCCTGGCAATAATCTCTGATGCTAGATATTAGTGGTTCTGTTTTCCAGACCAAGAAACAGGCTCAGAGTATTTAAATGACTTGTCCAAGGTCCTGTGGCTTAGAGGCACTAGGACCCACATTTGCACCAGGTCTGTTGGACGGCAGAGGCCAGTCTCTGAACCACGGGCATCACTGCTTTGTGCCCTGTGCCCTGTGCCAGGCACAGAGGGGACATACAATATCTGTGGGAGGGCAGGGTGTTTGTTATTCGGTCTCAAATAAGAAAGTCAGGGTGATCTTTCTGAAACTCGGATCTGATCTTGTCACCCCCCTGTTTAAGATATACCAGAGGCAGTTAGGATGGAGCCTCTCTCAGTCCACCCCTCGGCTCCTCGGGCCTCAGTCTGCAGCACCCTTCTTCCCTCCCTCTCGGCTCCCCTTCAAACGCACTGTGCTCCTGCCTGCTACAGGGTTTGGCACAAGGGATCAGGCTCTGCGGAGTTCTGTCTTGTTCTCTTGGAAACTCCCGCTCTTCCTGCATGGCTCCAGGGAGGCTCCCTGCCCAAGTGGCAGACTCTCGCAGTGTGACACCTTCACTCTGTAGTCCTCCTGCTGCCTGTTCTTTTCATTGGTTTGCGAGATTCCTTGATTACTGTGTTTGTCTCCTAGGCTATGAGTTTGGTCACCGCTGTCTCCCCCTGAGCCCAGCACAGGCCCTGACATATAAGGAGGCGCTCAGAAGAAATTAACATTGCATGAAGGAGTGAACGAATGAATGAATGAACAAAAGAACAACAGCTTTGACTGTGAGCTTTCCTGCCTGCCCTGGGCCCCTGACATCTAGGGGGCAGACTCTGGGTCACTGCCTGGAGCCTCAGAGCCCAGGCCTGTCCTCCAAGACCCCTGGGACACCCTCTTTCCTGCCGGCCAATTCTGCAGAGTTGACCCCACCACTTGCCCACACACTCACATCCAGGTAGTTCTCCAGGGGCTGTTCATCTACCAGGGTGGGAGCCTCCCACTGGGGGAAGTACTTTCTGGCTGGGTTGAGGTTGTGCTTCTTCAGGAAGTCCTTCAGCAGGCCATGCTCAGACAGGGTGCGCCTCAAGGACTTCTTTCTGATGAGGGGGACTCTGTGGTTTGGAGAAGGAAGAGGAATTAGGCAAGGATTCTGCACAGCGGGTGCTGTGGCAGCCCCAGAAGGGAAGGGAAGCTGGTCTAAGAGAGGAAGAAGGAAGGAAGGGAGACGCCCCCACTTCTGCCCAATAATGCAAAGAAGTTAAGCTGACTAGTGGTGGAGCTGGGAACCAAACCCAGGCTGGACTCTTAACCAGCTGATCTAAGAGACGAAGATGGAAGGAAGGGAGAAGCTCCCACTTCTGCACAATAATGCAAAGAAGTTAAGCTGACTAGGGCTGGAGCTGGGAACCAGATTCAGGCTGGGCCCGAGTTTTAACCATGTCTGCAGGGCTGCCTCCCAAAAGGGCAGAGAGAGAGGCAGAAAACGGGGATGGAGACAGCGGTAGAGAGAGAGAGAGAAAAAAGGGAAGAAGGAAGACACGGGAGGAAAGAAAGGTGATGTGAGAGGCAGCATCTTCACTCCCACGCCACCCGGACTCACTTGTACATGATGCACTCAGAGAGCGCCACCAGACCCAGCAGCAGCAGCCACTTCATGGTTGTTCCCGGATCCGAACTCGAGGGAGAAGGCAAGACGGGAGGAAGGTGCAGAGCAACAGCATGAGCTGCCCCTTATATACAGCTTGGGTCCCACCTTATTGGCCTCGGAAAGTCACAGGTTCCCTTGATCCCAAACAGAAAAGCTCCTGATAAGATTGTCTCTGCCCTGAGCCACATTCTGAGACCTTTCCAGCTGAGGCACTTTCCATTGTAACCTTGTGCCATGGGGAGGGGGAAGGGTGCCATGGGGGTGGACCCGCAGAGAGAGAGAGAGGAGCAATGACCTGGAGGCTTTTTTCTTTTCTTTTTCTTTCTTTTTCTTTCTAAGCAATGACCTTGAGGCTTATTTGTTTTCTTTTCCTTTGTTTCCTTTCTTTTCTTTCCTTCCTTTCCTTCTCTTTCTTTCTTTTTCTTTCTCTCTTTCTCTCTCTCTCTCTTCTCTCTCTCTCTCTCTCTCTTTCTTCCTTTCCTTTCTTTCCTTTCTTTCCTGACGGAGTTTTGCTCTCTCGCGCTGCCACAGGCTTATTTCTGAAGCATCGACAAGGGCCTGTGTTAAAACTTTACAGGCTGAGCATTTCGACAAAGTTGGTTAAAAGTGCGTTTCACACACCACTGGACAGATGTGAAGGAGCCCCAGGTGGCCTGATTTGTCCCAGTGGGCATGCAGCTGGGGTTCTTAGAGAGCAGCCCCCGACTCAGTCATAGGTGGTACTGGTTGTGGTCACTGCTTATCCACAGCACATGAGGGGTCGGTCGTTTGGGACTCAGGACACAATTCCCCACATAAATGTCATTGTGTGGGGTTGTTGGGCGTCTGACTAGCCTATGGGACTTGCAGTTTGCTTTTGGTGTAACTGGGCTGAGTCTGGGTACACGGGGGAGGAGGGAGAGAGCACCGGGAGAATGCTGCCTTCCCTTCCTGGAGGAGGTAAACTTCAGACAGGCCAGGTATGTCTTTGGAATCTGTGTCCCTCCCTTTCTGCACCCCTTCTCTTTCTTTTGCTCCTTTCCCACCCTCTCCACCTTAGAGATCCCACCTGGGTCTGATTTCTCCAGGCGCTCCAGGCTTACAACTGAGTTGAAATCAGCTACAATGGAGCGAAGCAATCTGGGCAAACAATTCATAGTCGTGGGTGAGTGACTTAGAAAGAGGATGCTTGGCCGGGCTCAGGCTTGTAATCCCAGTACTTTGGGAGGGTGAGGCAGGTGAATCACCTGAGGTTGGGAGTTTAAGACCAGCCTGGCCAGCACAGTGAAACCCCATCTCTACTAAAAGTAGAAAAGTTAGCTGGGCATGGTGGTGGGCGCCTGTAATCCCAGCTACTGGGGAGGCTAAGGCAGGAGAATCGCTTGAACCCAGGAGGCAGAGGTTGTGAGAGGTGAAGCCGTCTGGGTTTCTGAGTTGATTAGGGACTTGGAGAACTTTTGTGTCTAGCTAAAGGATTGTAAATGCACCAACCAGCAGTCTGTGTCTAGCTAAAGGCTTGTAAATGCACCAATCAGCACTCTGTGTCTAGCTGAAGCGTTTGTAAATGCACCAGTATGCACCAGCCTTTGCACTCACCACGAAGGTCTGCAGCTTCACTCCTGAAGCCAACAAGACCACGAACCCACCAGAAGGAAGAAACTCTGGACACATCTGATCATCTGAAGGAACAAACTCTGGACACACCATCTTGAAGAACTGTAACACTCACTGCAAGGGTCCGCGGCTTCATTCTTGAAATCAGCGAGACCAAGAACCCACCGGAAGGAACCAATTCGGGACACAGTTGCAATGAGCCGAGATCTTGCCACTGCACTCCAGCCTGGGTGACAGAGCTGGACTCAGTCTCAAACAAACAAACAAAAAAAAGAAAAAAAAGAAAAAAGAAAGAGGATGCTTACCAACCCAATGGATCCTCCACTTTGTGAGCTTTGATTCAGTGCACAAAGTAGAGTGAAAACTCTGATGCAGAAATTGCTGGGGAGGAAGACAGGGGACGGGGGAGGTCATGATGTGGATAGGAAGCCCTGTCTCAGGGTCTCGTTCTGAAATCACATCCCATGAGGCATCCTCAGACTGTCCAGCCGTGAGAGCCACAGGTTCTAAAACAGCTCCAAGTTTCCCCCAGTGCCTCCAGGTGAGTATTCAGGAGTGGGCAGTGTTGATAAGTTCAGGGACAGTAGTGGTTAGTAGAAAACACATTGACATTTCAGACTCCCCTGTTAGTTGACATCTTTGTGTCCCAAATGTTTATCCTGGGCCCATTTTCTTTTCTTATCTTTTCTTTTCTTTTTTTTTAACTGTGAATCTCACTCCAGTATGACTAGCCCTTGTATTTTCCACGTTCACGTCTTCTGGTGCCTCCTTCTCTTCCTCTCTTTTCTACCTCTCAAGCCTCTCTCTCTCTCTCTCCCTCTTCTCTCCCTTTTTTTTTTTTTTTGAGACAGGGTCTTATTCTGTCACTCAGGATGGAGTGTAGTGGCGTGATCATGGCTTACTGCAGCCTCAACCTCCCACGCTCAATCAGTCCTCT
Organism: Pongo abelii; assembly: GCF_028885655.2. Lineage (NCBI taxonomy): Eukaryota > Metazoa > Chordata > Mammalia > Primates > Hominidae > Pongo > Pongo abelii. Next base: position 13,940,099 of record NC_071994.2, read on the forward strand.
GGCCTCAGGCTACAAGTAGCTGGGACGAAAGGCATGAGCCACCACACCCAGCTAACTTTTGTATTTTCTGTAGAGACAGGGCTTCGCTACGTGGCCCAGGGTGGTTTGGAACTCCTGGGCTCAAGCGATCGTCTTGCCTCAGCTTCTCAAAGTGCTGGGATTAAGGTGAACCACACTGCACCTGGCCCTCTCTCTCTTTATGGATACATAATATTTTACATATTTTTTGGGTACATGTGATATTCTGTTACATGCATAGAAAGAGTAATGATGAAGTCAGGGTATTTGGAGTATCCATCACCTAAGTATGGGTTGATCCCAGCACTCATGTGAAGAACCTGATGGTCCTGAAGATGCTGCCTAAGTTCTGGGGGCATCAGATGGAATCCCCTCACTCAAGGCTGCCACCAGATGGAAGGGAGGGAGCTTGGATCCCAAGGATGGGCACTGATTTTGAGGGCACAGCTTGTCTGGGGCCCACATGGGAATTTTGAGCAGAGGAGAAGTATATTTGGGAAGCAGAAGGAAGATTCCCCAGGCAGAAACCTGCAAGCCCCTTTACACATTCATTCAAATGCCTTATTGTGCACTTGCTGTGTACCGTGCAGGGATGCTGTAGCTGCTGAGGGTACATCCCTGAGCATGGTAGGACTAGGCCATGCCTTTGGTGCATTTGTGTTCAGTTGAAGGGAAAACTGGTGTGGAAGGGGCTCTTTCTTTCCACCTGGATGGATATTAGGATCACATTGAGGGGAAACTCTCGGATTGGTGAAGATGATAATGTTTCTCCACATTACAGATTTTAGCACACTGAGGGACGCTGGCATGCTTGCTGACACCAATTCAGGGGTATGGCAGAGAGACTCTAGGATGGCCCCCAATTATTCATGCTGCTGGTGTTCACACACCTGTATAATCCCCTCCCCTTTTGTGTAGGCAGGACTTGCTTCTAACCAACAGGACACAGCAAAGTAGATGGGATGTCGCTTTTGTGATGACATTATACAGGCCCATAGCTTGTGTCTTGCTAGCACACTCTCTGTATAGACTCTTCGCCTTGCTGGCTCTGATAAAGAAAGCTGCCCTATAACGAGGCCCAAGGGGAAGGAACAAATGGTGGCCTCCAGCTGACAGCCAACAAGGAACTCAAGCCTTCAGTGTGACAATCTGCAAGTAACTGAATCCTGCCAGCAAGCATGTGAGCATGGAAGCAGATCCTTCTCCAGTTGAGCCTCAGATGAGACCACAGACCAGGCTGGCATCCCTGACTGACAGAGGCCTCAGCTGAAGTGAGCCTGGATTTCTGACCCACAGAAACTGTGAGATAGTCAATGTGAGTTGTTGTAAGTCATTCAATGTGTGTTAACTTGTCATCAGCAATAGAAAACAGGACTGGAAACCTCGTTGATAACTCGAAAAAGATCCACCTGATTGCCTTTTGCTCTTCCCTGTTTTGGGACCATTTCAGTGCTCTGCTAGGTGGTTTTCTGCTCAGGCAATGTGAGTGATCTGAAAAGGGAGAAGGTGACATTGTTGGTCAGGTCATCTGCAAACCTCCCTCAACATAGCAGTGCTTACATTTGTGTGCCTATTTGTGCTTTTCTGAATGCTTTGAGTTGTTTTAAAAAAGAATTATTGTACTATAACCCCCACTTTTTCCCAACTGATGTAGCTCAGAGGGGTTAAGTGATCAGTGCAGGTTCACATAACTAAGTAATGGCACAGATGGGACCTGAACCTGGGTCTCAGGAGGCTCTGGTCCCTGGCCAGACTATGTGACCAAGTACATCCACCTGGTTTCTGTTCACGGGTTAGTGTGTGACGTGAACATTCCATGAAGGCTGCATCCTCCATCCCAGAGGCACTTGGAGAAGCCATTCCACGTAGCCCTCTTTACTGGAGGAACCCTTGGGATAGAAAAGGGAATCCTGATTCTGCAATCACGTGCTCCCATGAGATCTGATTTTCAGCCAGGGCTGATCCGTGGCTGCCAGCAAGGAAGCCACATCATCTCATTGTACCAGACTGGCCCAGCAGAAAGATTAGACAACAACGTTTGCTTTGCCATTAGCCCTGCCTGGCACTCAGTATGGTAGTGCCTGGCTTTCAGGGGCACTGGTAACAGTGTCTCCGATGCAGGGCGGCCCTTGCCAATGGCACAGGTGTTCAGAAATGTTCCATGAACCAATCAACTCAAGCAATGGAATGAGATCTAAGGAACCCAATCATAGCAAGGCTGAGATGGAGCACTTAAGCATGATAAGTGTTATCAAGCTGGTGTGATAGGCATTGGGGCGGCTGGTCCCCTAGCAGCTTTCAATCAAGGTCTCACCCCAGGGACATGATCTTCCAACGCCGAAGAGAACATTGTGTTTTCCACTCCCCAGTCCCAGAACTGGGCTGCTTCTCCAGAGATGCATGCAGGTTTTAAAAGTTAAATTTATGATAACTTTTTTGGCTCAATTATAGAAGTAATACATGATCACTGTAGATTATTTATAAGTAAATACAGTTTTAAAAATGACTTATAACCCCACTACCCAGAACTAACCACCATTGCCATAGTAAAGGAATGTATTGATTTACTTACGAATATAGGACCACAAGATATGGCACATGTTGTTTTGCAAGCAACCCGCTTTGATGGGCCCAGCTCACTTCTTCTGTGCTACTCTATCTGCAACCTGAACCCACTTTTGAAAGAAAAATCGTGGTCCTGTATTTTACAAGTGATTTTTATAAATCTACATTATCGTTTTAAAACTTTTCTCAAAATATGGTATGCACACAGAAAGGTGCATATCATAAGAAACAGCTTGATGAATTTTCACAAACCAAGCACACACATGTAACCACAACCCAGACCCAGCAAAAGGGCATGTCAGGTACCCCCGGACCCCACTGCAGGCTCTTCACAGTCACTATCCTAGTGCCAAACCAAGCGCATCAGTACTCTGATTTCCAAACAGCAAAGATTCATTTCACCTGTTTTTCTACTTTTGCTAAATAGTACCAATTAACAAGCACTTTAGTTTGCATTGCGATTCTTTGCTCAAAATCATGTTGAGGAGAGGCATCCACAAATGGCGTCGTGTGGAGTTGTTACTCAGTCATTTTCATTGCTGTGTATTATTCCACTGCATCAATATACCCGTTATTTTCTCTTTTTCAGTTCATAGGCATTTGGGTAGCTTCTAGTGTGGAGTTCTTAGGAACAGTGCTTTGTGAATGTTCTCTTATATACACATCTTCTTTCTTTTCCTTTTTATTTATTTGTTAAAAACGATAGAAATGAAGTCTTGCTATGTTGCTCAGGCTGTTCTTGAACTCTTGGCCTGAAGCAGTCCTCCTGCCTTGGCCTTCCCAAGTGCTGGGATTACACCATGAGCTACTGTGCCTGGCTCTTTTCTTTTGAATTGACATGTAATAATTGTACATATTTATGGGTACATAGGGATGTTTCTGTACATATAATGTTTAGTGATCAGATCAGTGTAATTAGCATATTTATCATCTTGAACATTTATCATTCCTTGTTTTTTTTGGAGACAGAATCTCGCTCTGTCGCCCGGGCTGAAGTGAATTGCGCCATGTCGGCTCACTGCAACCTCCACCTCCCGGGTTCAAGAGATTCTCCTGGCTCAGCGTCCCAAGTAGCCGGGAATTACAGACATGTGTCAACACGCCCGGCTCATTTTGTATTTTTAGTGGAGATGAGGTTCCACCATGTTGGCCTGGCTGTTCTCAAACTCCTCACCTTAGGTGATCCACCTGCCTTGGCCTCCCAAAGTGCTGGGATTACAGGTGTGAGGATTAGGCGAGCCACCGGGCCCAGCCGGCATATGCATTTTTAATTTTGATAGATACAGCCACATCATGCTTCTTAGGGTGGTGCCAGTTTACACTCCCACCAGCAGTGTGTGGAGTGATCATTTGGGACAGGTGAGGATGGATGGGGCAGGAGACCTGTGAGATTAAAATAACACTCCTGGACGAGTGTGAATGAAAAGGATGGAAGGAGCTGTGCTTAGACCCCCAAGGCCCTTCGAGGAAGATGCATGGAGCAGAGGCCTGAGACTGCAGCAAAGGATTGTGAATTCATCTTGTCTTGTGCAGCAACATAGGGAGGATGAAATCAGATATGTTGGCGCAGGGCTTTCTGGTCAAATGATCTTTCTGTTGAGGAACCTCTTTAGATTCTGATTGGGTTCAGGAATCCCAGGGTGGGAATGGAAGAGGTGCTGGGAGAGAGAGGCTGAGCTGTGGCTGCTGGGGTTGAGATGGGGGAGGAAGGAAGGATAGGGCCAGGCGCAGGAGAACAGATAGTATCCAGGAAGACCTGCCTGTATCCCCTGAGCCTAGTACACTGCCTGGCTTCAAAGTAGGTACATGGGAAATGTCAGAAAAACAAATCCAGCAAAGAAGCCAGGACAGGGTGAAATTCCTTCCCAGAAACTTGAGAAATCCACCTGCTTATCCCATGACACAATATGACCAGGATGGAATGTTGGTGGGGGTGGCAGCTGACCCACCTGTTGTTATTCACGTGGCCTTTGTCAAACCATATCCCCACTCTCATACTCTCATCCTATCTGAGATGTTTCCTTTTAAAAAGTCTTCTCTAATCACTCATTCAGCAAATATTTATTGACCTCCTAGTATGTGCCAAGCCCTGGTCTTGTTGCTTGGGCTTCCACCCTAAACAAAACGATCACCATCCCTGCCCTTATGAATCCTAAACACTGAAATGCATGGTTACAGGTAGCGCCAAGTACCATGAGGGAAAGGTGGGCCCAGGCTCTCTGAGAGAGTGGTGAGGGAGGGCTGATCACTTTTACAGGGAAGTGACTTTTTTTTTGAGGTGGAGTTTCGCTCTTGTTGCCCAGGCTGGAATACAATGGAGCAATCTCAGCTCACTGCAACTTCTGCCTCCTGGGTTCAAGCGATTCTCCTGCCTCAGCCTCCTGAGTAGCTGGGATTAAAGGAGCCTGCCACCACGCCCAGCTAATTTGTTGTATTTTTTTAGTAGAGATGGGATTTCACCATGTTGGCCTGGCTGATCTCGAATTCCTGACCTCAGTTAATCTGCCCACTTCGGACTCCCAAAGTGCTGGGATTCTAGGCGTGAGTCACTGCATCCAGCCAGGAAGTGACATTTAAGCCACATCTGCAGATGCTAGGTGTTAGCAAGTCAAGAAAAAGGGAAAAGCAACCCAGGCAAAGGGAACAGCATGTGCAAAGTCTGGAGATGGGAAAGCACTTGGACTATTGTGGCCGTGGGAGGCCAGGGTGGACGGAGCTCACGGTAACGGGATCAGCGTGAAGCAGGGAAGGTTTGGAGGGAAAGGAGCACACAGGACCTGGAACTATGTGAAAGATTTTCTGTTTTATTCCAACGGCAATGGCAAGAAGGCATTAAGAGTTTAAAGCAAGCAAGGGATGAGATGAAATTTATGTTTCCTAAAGTTTATTCAGCTATGGAAAATGGGCTTGGGAGGGTGAGAGTGACCCTGGGGAGACTGGGTGTTGGAGCTCACCCCCGCCCTGCCTAGAGCCCAGCTCCAGCCTTTGGGCCTGTGTCTTCAGCAGATAGCCTGGGTTGGCTGTCACCAGAAGCAGGAGCTATGGGAATTTTCCCAGCATGCATGCCGAGGAGCCCAGGGCTGTAATAGACTTACTAGTAAGAGAGAGTCTGAGATGAAGCTCAGCTGAGTTAAAATGAAACAGATGACTTTGCAGCAGGACTTGTCAGAGCCTTTGATTGGGAACTGTAGCTGGTGAACCCTCCGAAGGGCCTAGAATGTAGCATGTTCTATACTTATTTTGAAACGGTGTTTTCCATTGAACATTTTCTACCAAGCCCAGTCTGAGAAACTGCTCCGTTTTCTCTTTGCCTTTCTAGGGCATATATGCTAATGAACATGCTTAATTCTCCGTCTCACAACCTCTGCTCAGGGAAGTGGAACACCATTCTCTTTGGTTACAGATGGGGAAACAGACGGGTTCAGTGTTTTCTGCCTGGGACCTTGGGGAGATTAACTGTTAGTCTTGGTAGGCAGCGAATCACAAGATCATCCTGGAAGACTGTGGGGTGTCAGCTTCTTCCACTTCTGTCCATGTCTTGCAGACAACACTGCCCTGTCCTATCTACTTAGGGACATCACCATTAGTGTCTACCTCTCCTGACTCTCCTGATTGCTTGCCTTTCCTCATGATCTCTATTTTTTTTTTTTTTTTTGAGATGGAGTCTTGCTCTGTCGCCCAGGCTACAGTGCAATGGTGTGATCTCAGCTCACTGCAACGTCTGCCTTCCAGGTTCAAGCGATTCTCTTGCCTCAGCCTCCCGAGTAGCTGGGATTATAGGTGTGCACCAACACACCCATCTCATTTTTGTATATTTATTAGACACAGGGTTTCACCATGTTGGCCAGGCTGGTCTCAAACTCCTGACCTCAGGTGACCTGTCTGCCTCAGCCTCCCAAAGTGCTGGGATTACAGGCGTGGGCCACTGTGCCCAGCCTTCTCATGATCTCTTATTGGCTTTGGGAGAAGTAAGAAGTTGACTCCCTCAACTAAGAGCTTCAGTGCCCTATTTTTTTTTTTTTTTGAGCTGTAGTCTCTCTGTGTCGCCCAGCCTGGAGTACAATGGTATGATCTCAGCTCTCAGTGTCCTTTCTATGAGAAGACAATGAGCCCAGCATTTTTGGCCCCCAGGTCTTTTTATGATGCTTCCAGCACAACCCCCTGAAGCCCCTCTGTCTTCCTGGTTCCATCATGAAGTGTCCGCTGCTGGGGTCACTATGTTGGGTGCCATCCAAGTGGATGTGGTCATTTTCATCCCTGCCCTGGCGTTGTATCCCCAGTGATGTGAAGGAAAAAGACGAGCAAAGAGAAGCAGCTCCACAAAACCTGTTTCAGTAGGTTATGTTTTTATTCTACGTTATTGGTAGGACAGGGAACAGGGCCAAGACCTCCACATTCCCCTGGGAAGAAAAGTCAGGAGAATTAGATACATCTAAAGTGGGCACAGGACGGAGGCCAGATCTTCCCGGGAGGTGGCTGGAAAGACTTAGGCTTAAGCCACGGGAGCCAGGCCGACCTGGTTGTTTGCCCTGTCGAAGACAGTAAAGTACTGGCGGATGAAGACATCACCCAGGATCCAAAGCTCTCCAGATTCGGTGGGGACGTTCATGCCCTGGAAGCCACTGATGCAGCTCCCCTCGCTCTGGAGAAAAGGAGAATAAAAGTGGAGCTGGGACACCGATTCAGTAGTGATAGGCGCTGGGTGATAAACATCCAGGGCGCCCTGGTCCAGCTGCAAGGCACGTGCAAGGAGGAGCTTCCTGGCTCAGTGTCCAGGGACTCGGCTGTTCTTGGCCTGGAGTCAGCCTGTAGAAGCTGTCCACTGAACGACTGGTTTCTATGCATTACTGGCCATTATCTGGTGTTTCTGGCAGGCACAGGAACCCTGACATCAGCATCAGTGCTAAGGGGCTTAGGGAGAATTCAGCTGCTAGGAAGGAGTTTGAAAACCCTGCTGCCACAGCCTTTTCTCATTATTATTCTGATCCGGTCAGGGGCAAAGCGGATGAACTCTTAGCCCTCTTGCCTCAGTAAGTCACTGTGCTTCGACCTTGTCTGCAGATCACCTGGGGAGCTTTGAACCCCCGCAGCCCCATCCCATTGCTCAGGCCTTTCCCTCTCCTAATGTAATCAGAATCAGTGGGGGAGCCCAGGCATCAATGCTTCTTGTTGAGTAACATGAGTCCACTGGCAAAATTAATTTTCCACCTGACGTTATAATAACAGAAGGGAAAGAGGTTTCTTGTGGCTCGTATAGCTGAAGATTTGCTACTTGATAGAGATGGTAGAAGTGTCGGAAGCCCCAGCCTATGGAAATTAGGATTTCCATTTGCCCAACCCTTGGTAGGTCTGATGTGATCAGTCTCATTTGGTTAACCTAACTGCACTCTGAAGGTGGGGAAAGCTGCCATCTCTATTTTCGGATGAGTAAACAGGGTGAGATGAGTTGTAGCTTGCTCAGAATCAATGGGCTAGTGATTCAGACCCAGGACTTGGACCCAGGGGTCCAAATAGAATCCTCTTTTCACTCCATTAATCTTTGCTTCACTTGTTCCCTTAGGGGGCTGTATCCGAGTTCTTATTCCTGCATTTGTTTTTAATATATTCTTTTTCTCTGGAGGCTGTCTAGGGCAGATGTTCGTCTGCCTCTGCCTGTTGGCTTCAGCTCGTGGAAGTGCACTTTCCCTCTGTAGAGGGGGACTGTGTGGCCACATTCTGTGTGAACCCCTCTAGTGGTTGGTCCAGAGCCTCCTCACCTTCAGGATGTAGGCACTGGGTGGCAGGGGGTACTGGACTCCATTGATGGTGAAGACGATGTCGGGCAGGCTGCTGATGGCTGAGCAGCTGACCACCATCTGGAAAGAGTGAGGGTGGAAAAGTTAGAAGGGTTTTCGTCCCTTCTGCCTGGCACACCCACTACTTGAGTGTAGAACAGAGCAGTCAGGGCTGGACTCACGTCGCCGTCTGAGTTCTCGCTGGCTCCGATGTCGCTCTGGATGTTGGCAATGGGGCTGGTTGGGCCGGTCAGCAGAGAGGTGCCAGTGTCAACAATGGCCTGGCAGCCCTCAGCGCAGGCGATGGTCTTTCCGTTCATGGTGATGCTGAGGGCAAGAAGCAAGTTAAGGTCCCTGAGCCCTCAGGGGTACTTCTCTCCAAGGAGGAACCAGGAGGTGAACCCAGACATTTCTTCCCCACCCATCCATTGGCCAATACGTGAAATTTCTGTTCCTCTCATTCACGCCCTCATTCATCCCGCATTCATTTACCCTACAAATATTTCGCGAGTGCCTACTCTCTGCCAGGCATGGGAAACGCCAAGCTAAACAAGACAGCCTCACAGTTCTAGGCTGCAGGGAGCTCCCGGCCTAGCTGGCAAGATAAGTTATGTTGGCAGAAGGCAAGATGATCAGCCAGGCATGCGGCAGGGAACAAAAACAGGGTCCAGGGTGAGAGAAGGTGAAGAGGAGAAGCCAGGTGAGCAGACACCCAGGGATGCCAGGCAGGTGAACAGAGAAGGAGGACATCATCAGGGGACGGTACGCGGCGAGGGACAGAGACCAGAGGGCTGGGGCAGGTGTTGGAGGAACTGGTGAAATTCTAGCATGGCTGGACAGACATGAGGTGATCCATGTGTCCTGGTTTGCCTGGGCTGGTCCCAGTTTTAGTACTGAAAGTCTCTGTCCTGGGAAATTGTTCATTCTTGGGAAAACCCACACAACTGGGCACCCTAGCAGGCCAGCTGGGAGAAGAACAGCGCAGAAATGAAGCTGCAAAGGAGACCGGGGAGGCCCTGAAGGGGAGGGTGGAACGAAGTGACTTGAGACAATTTCTTAGCCATTTTGGCCCACTTCTAGACTGAAAGTGACATGTTTCCTCGAGTGGCAGGAGTGTGTGCTGGTTCACAGGCCCCTTAAATTGTGAGACGTGTGGACAGGTGGGTCCCCCAGCTCTCCCCAGGGATGCTGGTGGATGGTCCTGCCTCCGTGACTAGGAGGACAGTGGCTATCTCACCCTTGCAGAGTCTCGGCTTCCCAGACAGCTCTTCCCTCCTCCTCCTGCAGGGAGGTGTATTTCTAGGGGTCTCGGTGTTGGCCAACTTCCACCTTCCCCCTGGAGTGTGTTCCCCTTTGCCAGCTGTTCCTGGGGGGATTCTGGAAAGCTTGTTAGCTATGAATCCATAAGGAAATGGGATCTGGGGCCCAGGCCTGGATGCTGCCCATCCATGGCAGTCTCACCTGTCCACGGTGATCTGCCAGTAACCCTCAACAGTAACAGGCACCCAGTTCAGACTTCCAGTGTAGTAAGAAGAGTCAATGCCACCAAATATCACCACGCTGCCACTCTTGTCATCGCTATGGAAAGTGAGGGGAGAAGACACCAATTTTTTTGTTCGTCCATTTGTGTGACCATCTGCTGTTGCCTCGTGAGAGCTACCCTTGATTGGGCACTTTCCAGGGCTGTCCTGAGGGTGTGACCAATGTGGTTTGTTTTCCTCTTAGGCCAGGGCCCATGCAGTGGGCACTGTCATTGTTATTTCCACTTACCATGAGGACACTGAGCCTGAGGGAGGTGAGGCCACCTGCCCAAGGTCACACGGCAGGGGAGTGGTGGAACTACGTTTGGAAGAACACAGGCCTTATAGGTTGAGTGTATGGTTTCCATCGTGGTACCCACTCTAGTTGCCATGGGGACCCCAGGGAAGTGAGTGCGTGACAGTGTCGGCTCTTAAGGACTTGATGGTGGAGGCCACTGGTTCTTAGGTGGAAGCAGTTTTGCCCCCAGGGGACTGTCTGGAGACATTTTGGATTGTCATGATTGGGTGGGGGTAGGGGATGCTGCCGGCATCTCATGGGTGGAGGCTGGGGATGCTGCCAAACATCCTACTATGCACGGGACAGTCCCCGGCGGCAAGGACTTATGCTGGTCTGAAATGTTAACAGTGCCCAGATTGAGAAACTCGGATCTGGCTGGGAAGATACAATGGCCCCACATGAAATATTTAAGTGCTCATAAAGGCAGATGATGTTTCAGAGCCACCTCGAACATCCCAGCACTTTGGGGGGCCGAGGCGGGTGGATCACGAGTTCAGGAGATCGAGACCATCCTGGCTAACACCATGAAACCCTGTCTCTACTAAAAATACAAAAAATTAGCTGGGCATGGTGGCGAACGCCTATAGTCCCAGCTACTTGGGAGGTTGAGGCAGGAGAATGGCATGAACCCGGGAGGCGGAGCTTGCAGTGAGGCGAGATAGCGCCACTGTACTCCAGCCTGGGCGACAGAGTGAGACTCCATCACACACACACAAAAAAGAAATTAATCATCCGAGCACTGGCCATTTCTAAAACTTGACTCCACTCACAGTACCCACCCCACCTTTGCTGTGAACATCTCCCAGTGCAATGCAATATAGTGAGGAGCTAGACGCGTGGTTACCAACCGAGGAAACACATGAATGACGGCGAACCCTTTCAAGAGAGGACGATGTACGTGAGTGTTAGAGGAAAGCTGAATGTCTTAAGAAACTGGAGGATGCCCTCAGGTATTCTTGCATAACACTCTACTCAGCCCAAACTGACATTTGATTTATTCTTTGTTCATTTGTTTGTTTGTTCATTTATTCTTTGTTCATTCCTAGAATTAGCCCATGGTCACAAATGGAACGTAGATTTTATTAAATCATAAAAGAAACTTGCTTTCATGATTGAAAAATGTCATCATTCATGATATGTCTTGATCAAATCTTTTCATTTTTGTGCTATGGAATTTTGGTCTAAGTGTATTCACTTTATTTTATTTGTTTATTTATTTATTTATTTATTGAGATGGAGTCTCACTCTGTTGCCCAGGCTAGGATGCAGTGGTGCAATCTTTGTTCACTGCAACCTCCGCCTCCCAGGCTCAAGTGATTCTCCCTGCCTCAGCCTCCGGAGTAGCTGGCAGTACAGGCACCTGCCACCCTGCCTGGCTAATTTTTGTACTTTTTAGTAGAAACGGGGTTTCACCATGTTGGCCAGGCTGGTCTTGAACCTCCCGCCTCAGACTCCCAAAGTGCTGGGATTACAGGCATGAGCCGCCACGCTTGGCTAAGTGTATTCACTTTAAATGGTATCTTTGGGGGCCAAGGATGAGGGAACTGGCACTGAGGGGCAAATGGGTGATGACATTTGAGTTGTGCACATCAAGGGGACAAAGATGCTGGTAAAATAAGATGGAGTGCACATGGCCCGTCGGAGACAGACTTGGCACTATTACTCTCCAAAGACACACTTCTCCAGCCTCAGACATTGACTTTCAAATCCCTTGCTTCCCAAGACCCTCTCCATCGCAGCCAGCCTTGGACAGCTCCTGCTGGGCCGGAACACTGTGACGTCTGGAGGGGGAGCTGGGAGGAGGCCCCTCTCCACTCAACTTACGCGCTGAGGTAGACAGAGAAGAGGTCCTGAGAAACCAGGCCCTGGTTCCAGATGTTGTCAAAGACAGGTGTGGCCCCGGAGGAGGAAATGCTGGGGTAGGCCAGCCCCAGGATGCCGTCGAAGGGAGCGAAAAACAGGAAGGAGCCGGGTTCGCTCTCGCTCAGGCCGAAGATCTGGTTGGTGTCAGAGATGCCTCCAACCTGGGTGGGGAAACCGAGATGATGTTCACCATCAGGTCATGTTCACTGAGCTCTGGGTGCCAGCCTCAGGCCCAGAGCCACCCTGGTTCATCTCATGCAGGACTTGGCTTCCAGGGTATCAGCCCGGAAGGACGGGAGAGGGACTGTCTCCTGGAATGCTCATTCCTCTGCTGGAGGTAACCGTGGCAGTTGCTCTCCAGATGGCCACAGTCTATGACTCAGGGTGAGATTTTGCTGGAGAACAGATGGTCACTGGGTGTTTGTGTTTCTGATGAACAAATGCAAAGCAGACCCCAGACCCCAGGCGTTTGACCCCTGCCATGCCCCGCAAGTAACAGGGAGGGCTTGTGGAAATTTTGTGAGTTTGGGATGTTGCATGTCGGGACAAGAAGGAAGAAGAGGAGGTGCCAGTAGAGAATTGAGACTTTACTGACTCTCCCCACACTCCACAACATTCCGCTTGGGTGGAGCTGAGGTTGGGTTATGGCTCCCGGCACCCCACCCTTTTACTGACTGCCACCCGAGCTAGCAATGTCTGTGACATCTCTGCTGCTTCTCCCCGACCCTGCACCCCCAATCAGGTTACATTTGTGATCACCAAGACCCGTCTTGCTGGAATAAGCTTATTTTGGGGGTGCCTGATGGGGAGATGCAGCGGCAGCCTGCAGGTGCCCACCTTGACAGTGTCATATCCGAGGATGCCTGTCATGCTGCCGGTGCCGTAGGTGATGGAGACTGTCTCGCTGGTGGACTTGTAGGTGGAGGAATCCTGAGGGTTGAAGAGGTTGTGATCCACTGCAAGGACAAGCGGTGATTGTTATTCTCTGAGAGCTGGGTGAAGGTCATGGGCTGGGATGTCTTCCTGGGATGGGGTGTCCTGGCCCTGGGATGGGCTCTGGAGGTGAGCAGTGATCTTTCCCCCTAGACTCTTGGAGCCCAAGAGACCCCAGGTCCTGTCCTGTCTCATTGAACTACTGGGACCATTCACTGATGGCAGGTCCCCAGCCAACCCCAAGGGCCTCCCGGTGAACCCCCGGGCCAACATTGAGCGGGGCAGGCCCGTGGCTGCCCAGTGACGAGCACTTTCACCGTCTAGCCCCCGGCCAGTGCTCGCGTTATGATGTGGATGATGCCACAGACACCTCATCTTCATTAAAACTCAGGTGAAAACACTAGAAGAGGAAGGAACCTGCAACACACATTGTTCATGACTTCCAAAGACAAACTCTCTTTCATTAGCAAACCAATGATTTTTTTTTTTTTTTTAAGCAAGGTCAGCACTGACCTCTGGCATATTCTAGCCAGGCTTTGAAGCCATTTTCTCACACGCACTGGACTCTTTCCTGGTGGGCTATTCTACAGCCCTTTGGCCCTGTCTTGCTTTGGGCCCCCCATACTTCCTCTCCCAGGCTGTGGTTATTTAGGAGAGCTCTCTGCCCTCGGACTGTGTAGTCTTTGACCGCGGGGATCATATCACTCATCCCTTTACCCCCTGAGCCCAGTGCTTGGCAGGTAGTAGGTGCTCAATAAATGCCTGTTGAGTGGCTCCAGCAGGCTTGAGGTGGGAGCTGTCTGAAGCCCGCGGGTGTTCAGGGTTCCCCAGGGTTGGCTGGTGCTGGGAAGCAAGAGAGTGGGGTAGGGCGGGCTGGGCACTTACTGCAGGCGAGACTGTAGCAGTAGACTGAGGGCACCCACAGGTTGGAGGAGCCGGTGTCAAAGACGACGGTGAAATCCTGGGCAGGAGTTCCGATGCCGATAGTGCCGAAGTACTCCACCTGCGGAGGCGAGGACAGGGCAGTTCATGGACCGGGGGTCTCTGTTTTGAGGCCTCCCTAGGGGCTGTCTCTGGGTCATCTCCTCAGTCCGCCTCTCCACCTTTTCCTTTGTTCCTCACGGTTCTTGACTTTCTCTTCCCAGACACTGCCTTCATCCTTCAAAGCCCAGCCGTGGCGTCCCTTCTTCCTTGAAGTCTTCCCTGATTGCTCCCCCAATTTACCCTCTGCTCTCTGTTAAGCACCACAAGCACCTAACAATCTGCTGTTCCCTCTTCAGCTGTTGTTTTGTCTGTCACAGTCTTCCCATCCTTACAGCGTATATTCTCAGAGGGTGGGGGTGGAAACTTCTAGCACCGGGCAAGTGACATCTTAAGTGCTTGTGCCTTAAATTGTTTATCAGAAGCTAAGCAAGCCCCTTAAAGATGGAAACGTGTGCAGTTTCCTTATTTCTATATCTAGATGTGTACAGCAGGTTGCAAGAAAGGGCTTTGCCAGTATTTTTATTCTTTTTTTTTTTTGAGGTAAGTCTCGCTCTGTCGTCCAGGCTGGAGTGCAGTGGCGCAGTCTCAGCTCACTGCAGCCTCTGCATCCTGGGTTCCAGTGATTCTCTTGCCTCAGCCTCCCAAGTAGCTGAGATTACAGGTGTGTGCCATCACGCCCGGCTAATTTTTGTATTTTTGGTAGAGACAGTGTTTCACCATGTTGCCAGTCTGGTCTCGAACTCCTGACCTCAAGTGAACCACCTGCCTCCACCAATCGACCAGTATTTTTCTTCTCAGTGGCAGCATTTTCCCCCCTTGCCGGCTCTGTTCCCGCCACACTGGTCTGCTTGCTGTTCTTTGGCGATGACCAGTCACTCCTGCCCTAGGGCCTTTGCACTGGCTATTCCTTGCGCTAGGAAAATGTTTATTCTAGATCTTTCCTTGGCTGATCCTTTTTTCCAAAATCAATCATTCAGATCTCTAGTCAAATGTCCCCTTTGTCAACAGGCCTTCCGTGACCACTTTATCTAAATTTGCCCCCCTCTATCTTCTTTTTCCCCATAGTCCAATTAATTAATTAGTCATGGCCCTCATTATTACCTGAAATTATCTTACATGCTTGTTTATTTGTCATCCCCTTTAGAGTATAAGTTTCAGTAACTTTGGTTATTCACCATCATTTTGGCAACTTGCATAGCCTCTGGCACATAGAGAGGTGCCAATGTTTGTTAAATATTTGTGAACCAAATAAATGCGCTAACTAAGCCTCTTACCAAGGGCCTGCCAGACCCCATGCTGAGCACTCCAGAAAACATGATTGTGTTAATTCCTGGCAACAACCTCTGATGCTAGATATTAGTGGTTCTGTTTTCCAGACCAAGAAACAGGCTCAGAGTATTTAAATGACTTGTCCAAGGTCCTGTGGCTTAGAGGCACTAGGACCCACATTTGCACCAGGTCTGCTGGATGGCAGAGGCCAGTCTCTGAACCACGGGCATCACTGCTTTGTGCCCTGTGCCAGTCACAGAGGGGACATACAATATCTGCGGGAGGGCAGGGTGTTTGCTATCAGGTCTCAAATAAGAAAGTCAGGGTGATCTTTCTGAAACTCAGATCTGATCTGTTTAAGATAAATCAGAGGCAGTTAGGATGGAGCCTCTTTGCGTCCACCCCTTGGCTCCTCGGACCGCAGTCTGCAGCACCCTTCTTCCCTCCCTCTGAGCTCCGCTTCAAACGCACTGTGCTCCTGCCTGCTACAGGGTTTGGCACAAGGGATCAGGCTCTGCGGAGTTCTGTCTTGTTCTCTTGGAAACTCCCGCTCTTCCTGCATGGCTCCAGGGAGGCTCCCTGCCCAAGTGGCAGACTCTCGCAGTGTGACACCTTCACTCTGTAGTCCTCCTGCTGCCTGTTCTTTTCACTGGTTTGTAAGACTCCTTGATTACTGTGTTTGTCTCCTAGGCTATGATTTTGCTCACCGCTGTTTCTCCCTGAGCCCAGCACAGGCCCTGACATATAAGGAGGCGCTCAGAAGAAATTAACATTGCATGAAGGAGTGAACGAATGAATGAATGAACAAAAGAACAACAGCTTTGACTGTGAGCTTTCCTGCCTGCCCTGGGCCCCTGACATCTAGGGGGCAGACTCTGGGTCACTGCCTGGAGCCTCAGGGCCCCGGCCCGTCCTCCAAGACCCCTGGGACACCCTCTTTCCTACTGGCCAAGTCCTCAGAGCTGGCCCCACCACTTGCCCACACACTCACATCCAGGTAGTTCTCCAGGGGCTGTTCGTGTAACAGGGTGGGAGCCTTCCCCTGGGGGAAGTACTTGCTGGCTGGGTTGAGGTTGTGCTTCTTCAGGAAGTCCTTCAGCAGGCCACGCTCGGACAGGGTGCGCCTCAAGGACTTCTTTCTGATGAGGGGGACCCTGTGGTTTGGAGAAGGAAGAGGAATTAGGCAAGGATTCTGCACAGCGGGTGCTGTGGCAGCCCCAGAAGGGAAGGGAAGCTGGTCTAAGAGAGGAAGAAGGAAGGAAGGGAGACGCCCCCACTTCTGCCCAATAATGCAAAGAAGTTAAGCTGACTAGTGGTGGAGCTGGGAACCAAACCCAGGCTGGACTCTTAACCAGCTGATCTAAGAGACGAAGATGGAAGGAAGGGAGAAGCTCCCACTTCTGCACAATAATGCAAAGAAGTTAAGCTGACTAGGGCTGGAGCTGGGAACCAGATTCAGGCTGGGCCCGAGTTTTAACCATGTCTGCAGGGCTGCCTCCCAAAAGGGCAGAGAGAGAGGCAGAAAACGGGGATGGAGACAGCGGTAGAGAGAGAGAGAGAAAAAAGGGAAGAAGGAAGACACGGGAGGAAAGAAAGGTGATGTGAGAGGCAGCATCTTCACTCCCACGCCACCCGGACTCACTTGTACATGATGCACTCAGAGAGCGCCACCAGACCCAGCAGCAGCAGCCACTTCATGGTTGTTCCCGGATCCCAACTCGAGGGAGAAGGCAAGACGGGAGGAAGGTGCAGAGCAGCAGCATGAGCTGCCCCTTATATACAGCTTGGGTCCCACCTTATCGGCCTCGGAAAGTCACTGGTTCCCTTGATCCCAAACAGAAAAGCTCCTGATAAGATTGTCTCTGCCCTGAGCCACATTCTGAGACCTTTCCAGCTGAGGCACTTTCCATTGTAACCTTGTGCCATGGGGAGGGGGAAGGGTGCCATGGGGGTGGACCCGCAGAGAGAGAGAGAGGAGCAATGACCTGGAGGCTTTTTTCTTTTCTTTTCTTTTCTTTTTCTTTCTTTTTCTTTCTGAGCAATGACCTTGAGGCTTATTTGTTTTCTTTTCCTTTGTTTCCTTTCTTTTCTTTCCTTCCTTTCCTTCTCTTTCTTTCTTTTTCTTTCTCTCTTTCTCTCTCTCTCTCTTCTCTCTCTCTTTCTCTCTCTTTCTTTCTTCCTTTCCTTTCTTTCCTTTCTTTCCTGACGGAGTTTTGCTCTCTCGCGCTGCCACAGGCTTATTTCTGAAGCATCGACAAGGGCCTGTGTTAAAACTTTACAGGCTGAGCATTTCGACAAAGTTGGTTAAAAGTGCGTTTCAGACACCACTGGACAGATGTGAAGGAGCCCCAGGTGGCCTGATTTGTCCCAGTGGGCATGCAGCTGGGGTTCTTAGAGAGCAGCCCCCGACTCAGTCATAGGTGGTACTGGTTGTGGTCACTGCTTATCCACAGCACATGGGGGGTCGGTCGTTTGGGACTCAGGACACAATTCCCCACATAAATGTCATTGTGTGGGGTTGTTGGGCGTCTGACTAGCCTATGGGACTTGCAGTTTGCTTTTGGTGTAACTGGGCTGAGTCTGGGTACACGGGGGAGGAGGGAGAGAGCACCGGGAGAATGCTGCCTTCACTTCCTGGAGGAGGTAAACTTCAGACAGGCCAGGTATGTCTTTGGAATCTGTGTCCCTCCCTTTCTGCACCCCTTCTCTTTCTTTTGCTCCTTTCCCACCCTCTCCACCTTAGAGATCCCACCTGGGTCTGATTTCTCCAGGTGCTCCAGGCTTACAACTGAGTTGAAATCAGCTACAATGGAGTGAAGCAATCTGGGCAAACAATTCATAGTCGTGGGTGAGTGACTTAGAAAGAGGATGCTTGGCTGGGTGCTGTGGCTCACGCTTGTAATCCCAGTACTTTGGGAGGGTGAGGCAGGTGAATCACCTGAGGTTGGGAGTTTAAGACCAGCCTGGCCAGCACAGTGAAACCCCATCTCTACTAAAAGTAGAAAAGTTAGCTGGGCATGGTGGTGGGCGCCTGTAATCCCAGCTACTGGGGAGGCTAAGGCAGGAGAATCGCTTGAACCCAGGAGGCAGAGGTTGTGAGAGGTGAAGCCGTCTGGGTTTCTGAGTCGATTAGGGACTTGGAGAACTTTTGTGTCTAGCTAAAGGATTGTAAATGCACCAACCAGCAGTCTGTGTCTAGCTAAAGGCTTGTAAATGCACCAATCAGCACTCTGTGTCTAGCTGAAGCGTTTGTAAATGCACCAGTATGCACCAGCCTTTGCACTCACCACGAAGGTCTGCAGCTTCACTCCTGAAGCCAACAAGACCACGAACCCACCAGAAGGAAGAAACTCTGGACACATCTGAACATCTGAAGGAACAAACTCCGGACACACCATCTTGAAGAACTGTAACACTCACTGCAAGGGTCCGCGGCTTCATTCTTGAAATCAGCGAGACCAAGAACCCACCGGAAGGAACCAATTCCGGACACAGTTGCAATGAGCCGAGATCTTGCCACTGCACTCCAGCCTGGGCGACAGAGCTAGACTCTGTCACAAACAAACAAACAAACAACAAAGAAAGAGGATGCTTACCAACCCAATGGATCCTCCACTTTGTGAGCTTTGATTCAGTGCACAAAGTAGAGTGAAAACTCTGATGCAGAAATTGCTGGGGAGGAAGACAGGGGAGGGGGGAGGTCATGATGTGGATAGGAAGCCCTGTCTCAGGGTCTCGTTCTGAAATCACATCCCATGAGGCATCCTCAGACTGTCCAGCCGTGAGAGCCACAGGTTCTAAAACAGCTCCAAGTTTCCCCCAGTGCCTCCAGGTGAGTATTCAGGAGTGGGCAGTGTTGATAAGTTCAGGGACAGTGGTGGTTAGTAGAAAACACATTGACATTTCAGACTCCCCTGTTAGTTGACATCTTTGTGCCCCAGATGTGTATCCTGGGCCCATTTTCTTTTCTTTTCTTTTCTTTTTTTTTAACTGTGAATCTCACTCCAGTATGACTAGCCCTTGTATTTTCCACGTTCACGTCTTCTGGTGCCTCCTTCTCTTCCTGTCTCTTTCCTCCCTCTCAAGCCTCTCTCTCTCTCTCTCCCTTTTTTGAGACAGGGTCTTATTCTGTCACTCAGGATGGAGTGTAGTGGCGTGATCATGGCTTACTGCAGCCTCAACCTCCCACGCTCAATCGGTCCTCTGGCCTCAGGCTCCGAGTAGCTGGGACGAAAGGCATGAGCCGCTACACCCAGCTAACTTGTATTTTCTGTAGAGACAGGGCTTCACTATGTGGCTCAGGCTGGTTTGGAACTCCTGGGCTCAAGCGATCTTCCTCCCTCAGCTTCTCAAAGTGCTGGGATTAAGGTGAAGCACACTGCACCTGGCCCTCTCTCTCTTTATGGATATATAATATTTTACATATTTTTGGGTACATGTGATATTCTGTTACATGCATAGAAAGAGTAATGATAAGGTCAGGGTATTTAGAGTATCCATCACCTAAGTATGGGTTGATCCTAGCACTCATGTGAAGAACCTGATGGTCCTGAAGATGCTGCCTAAGTTCTGGGGGCACCAGATGGAATCCCCTCACTCAAGGCTGCCAGCAGATGGAAGGGAGGGAGCTTGGAGCCCAAGGATAGGCACTGATTTTGAGGGCACAGCTTGTCTGGGGCCCACATGGGAATTTTGAGCAGAGGAGAAGTATATTTGGGAAGCAGAAGGAAGATTCCCCAGGCAGAAACCTGCAAGCCCCTTTACACATTCATTCAAATGCCTTATTGTGCACTTGCTGTGTACCGTGCAGGGATGCTGTAGCTGCTGAGGGTACATCCCTGAGCATGGTAGGACTAGGCCGTGCCTTTGGCGCATTTGTGTTCAGTTGAAGGGAAAACTGGTGTGGAAGGGGCTCTTTCTTTCCGCCTGGATGGATATTAGGATCACATTGAGGGGAAGCTCTCAGATTGGTGAAGATGATGATGTTTCTCCACATTAGAGATTTTAGCACCCTGAGGGACGCTGGCATGCTTGCTGACACCAATTCAGGGGTATGGCAGAGAGACTCTAGGATGGCCCCCAATTATTCATGCTGCTGGTGTTCACACCCCTGTATAATCCCCTCCCCTTTTGTGTAGGCAGGACTTGCTTCTAACCAAGAGGATACAGCAAAGTAGATGGGATGTCGCTTTTGTGATGACATTATACAGGCCCATAGCTTGTGTCTTGCTAGCACATTCTCTGTATAGACTGTTCCCCTTGCTGGCTGTGATAAAGAAAGCTGCCTTATAAAGAGGCCCAAGGGGAAGGAACAAAGGGTGGCCTCCAGCTGACAGCCAAGAAGGAACTCAGGCCTTCAGTGTGACAATCTGCAAGTAACTGAATCCTGTCAGCAAGCATGTGAGCATGGAAGCACATCCTTCTCCAGTTGAGCCTCAGATGAGACCACAGACCAGGCTGGCATCCCTGACTGACAGAGGCCTCAGCTGAACCGAGCCTGGATTCCTGTCCCACAGAAACTGTGAGATAGTCAATGTGAGTTGTTGTAAGTTCAATGTGTGTTAACTTGTCATCAGCAATAGAAAACAGGACTGGAAACCTCGTTGATAACTCGAAAAATGTCCACCTGATTGCCTCTTGCTCTTCCCTCTTTTGGGACCGTTTCAGTGCTGTGCTAGATGGTTTTCTGCTCAGGCAATGTGAGTGATCTGAAAAGGGAGAAGGTGACATTGTTGGTCAGGTCATCTGCAACCTCACTCAACATAGCAGTGCTTACATTTGTGTGCCTATTTGTGCTTTTCTGAATGCTTTGAGTTATTTTAAAAAAGAATTATTATACTATAACCCCCACTTTTTCCCAACTGATGTAGCTCAGAGGGGTTAAGTGATCAGTGCAGGTTCGCATAACTAAGTAATGACACAGATGGGACCTGAATCTGGGTCTCAGGAGGCTCTGGTCCCTGGCCAGACTATGTGACCATGTACATCCACCTGATTTCTGTTCATGGGTTAGTGTGTGACCTGAACATTCCATGAAGGCTGCAGCCTCCATCCCAGGGGCACTTGGAGAAGCCATTGCACGTAGCCCTCTTTACTAGAGGAACCCTTGGGATGGAAACGGGAATCCTGATTCTGCAACCACGTGCTCCCATGAGATCTGATTTTCAGCCAGGGCTGATCCGTGGCTGCCAGCAAGGAAGCCACATTATCTCATTGTACCAGACTGGCCCAGCAGAAAGATTAGACAACAACGTTTGCTTTGCCATTAGCCCTGCCTGGCACTCAGTATGGTAGTGCCTGGCTTTCAGGGGCACTGGTAGCAGTGTCTCCGATGCAGGGCAGCCCTTGCCAATGGCACAGGTGTTCAGAAATGTTCCATGAACCAATCAACTCAAGCAATGGAATGAGATCTAAGGAACCCAATCATAGCAAGGCTGAGATGGAGCACTTAAGCATGATAAGTGTTATCAAGCTGGTGTGATAGGCATTGGGGCGGCTGGTCCCCTAGCAGCTTTCAATCAAGGTCTCACCCCGGGGACATGATCTTCGTACGCCAAAGAGAACATTGTGTTTTCCACTCCCCAGTCCCAGAACTGGGCTGCTTCTCCAGAGATGCGTGCAGGTTTTAAAAGTCAAATTTATGATGACTTTTTTGGCTCAATTATAGAAGTAATACATGATCACTGTAGATTATTTATAAGTAAATACAATTCTAAAAATGACTTATAACCCAACTACCCAGAACTAACCACCATTGCCATAGTAAAGGAATGTATTGATTTACTTACAAGTATAGGACCACAAGATATGGCACATGTTGTTTTGCAAGCAACCCGCTTTGATGGGCCCAGCTCACTTCTTCTGTGCTACTCTATCTGCAACCTGAACCCGCTTTTGAAAGAAAAATCGTGGTCCTGTATTTTACAAGTGATTTTTATAAATCTACATTATCGTTTTAAAACTTTTCTCAAAATATGGTATGCACACAGAAAGGTGCATATCATAAGAAACAGCTTGATGAATTTTCACAAACCAAGCACACACATGTAACCACAACCCAGACCCAGCAAAAGGGCATGTCAGGTACCCCCGGACCCCACTGCGGGCTCTTTGCAGTCACTATCCTAGTGCCAAACCAAGCGTATCAGTACTCTGATTTCCAAACAGCAAAGATTCATTTCACCTGTTTTTCTACTTTTGCTAAATAGTACCAATTAACAAGCACTTTAGTTTGCATTGCGATTCTTTGCTCAAAATCATGTTTAGGAGAGGCATCCACAAATGGTGTCATGTGGAGTTGTTACTCAGTCATTTTCATTGCTGTGTATTATTCCACTGCATCAATATACCCGTTATTTTCTCTTTTTCAGTTCATAGGCATTTGGGTAGCTTCCAGTGTGGAGTTCTTAGGAACAGTGCTTTATGAATGTTCTCTTATATACACATCTTCTTTCTTTTCCTTTTATTTATTTATTAAAAACGATAGAAATGAAGTCTTGCTATGTTGCTCAGGCTGTTCTTGAACTCTTGGCCTGAAGCAGTCCTCCTGCCTTGGCCTTCTCAAGTGCTGGGATTACACCATGAGCTACTGTGCCTGGCTCTTTTCTTTTGAATTGACATGTAATAATTGTACATATTTATGGGTACATAGGGATGTTTCTGTACATGTAATGTTTAGTGATCAGATCAGAGTAGTTAGCATATTTATCATCTTGAACATTTATCATTCTTTTGTGTTTTTTGGAGACAGAATCTCGCTCTGTCGCCCGGGCTGAAGTGAAATGGCACCATGTCGGCTCACTGCAACCTCCACCTCCCGGGTTCAAGAGATTCTCCTGGCTCAGCGTCGCAAGTAGCTGGGAATTAGAGACACGTGTCAACACGCCCGGCTCATTTTGAATTTTTAGTGGAGATGAGGTTCCACCATGTTGGCCTGGCTGTTCTCAAACTCCTCACCTTAGGTGATCCATCTGCCTTGGCCTCCCAAAGTGCTGGGATTACAGGTGTGAGGATTACGTGAGCCACCGGGCCCGGCCGGCATATGCATTTTTAATTTTGATAGATACAGCCACATCATGCTTCTTAGGGTGGTGCCAGTTTACACTCCCACCAGCAGTGTGTGGAGTGATCATTTGGGACAGGTGAGGATGGATGGGGCAGGAGACCTGTGAGATTAAAATAACACTCCTGAAACGGATGGAAGGAGCTGTGCGTAGACCCCCAAGGCCCTTCGAGGAAGATGCATGAAGCAGAGGCCTGAGACTGCAGCAAAGGATTGTGAATTCATCTTGTCTTGTGCAGCAACATAGGGAGGATGAAATCAGATATGTTGGCGCAGGGCTTTCTGGTCAAATGATCTGTCTGTTGAGGAACCTCTTTAGATTCTGACTGGGTTCAGGAATCCCAGGGTGGGAATGGAAGAGGTGCTGGGAGAGAGAGGCTGAGCTGTGGCTGCTGGGGTTGAGATGGGGGAGGAAGGAAGGATGGGGCCAGGCGCAGGAGAACAGATAGGATCCAGGAAGACCTGCCTGTATCCGTGAAGCCTAGCACACTGCCTAGCTTCAAAGTAGGTACATGGGAAATGTCAGAAAAACAAATCCAGCAAAGAAGCCAGGACAGGGTGAAATTCCTTCCCAGAAACTTGAGAAATCCACCTGCTTATCCCATGACACAATATGACCAGGATGGAATGTTGGTGGGGGTGGCAGCTGACCCATCTGTTGTTATTCATGTGGCCTTTGTCAAACCATATCCCCACTGTCATATTTTCAGCCTATCTGAGATGTTTCCTTTTAAAAAGTCTTCTCTAATCACTCATTCAGCAAATATTTATTGACCTTCTAGTTTGTGCCAAGCCCTGCTGTTGCTGCTTGGGCTTCAAACCTAATTAAAACGATCACCATCCCTGCCCTTGTGAATCTTAAACACTGAAATGCATGGTTACAGGTAGTGCCAAGTACCATGAGGGAAAAGGCTCTCTGTGGGCCCAGGTTCTCTGAGAGAGTGGTGAGGGAGGGCTGATCACTTTTACAGGGAAGTGACTTTTTTTTTGAGGTGGAGTTTCGCTCTTGTTGCCCAGGCTGGAATACAATGGAGCAATCTCAGCTCACTGCAACATCTGCCTTCTGGGTTCAAGCGATTCTCCTGCCTCAACCTCCTGAGTAGCTGGGATTAAAGGAGCCCGCCACCACGCCCAGCTAATTTGTTGTATTTTTTTTTTAGTACAGATGGGGTTTCACCATGTTGGCCTGGCTGATCTCGAATTCCTGACCTCAGTTAATCTGCCCACTTCGGACTCCCAAAGTGCTGGGATCATAGGCGTGAGTCACTGCATCCAGCCAGGAAGTGACATTTAAGCCACGTGTGCAGATGCTAGGTGTTAGCAAGTCAAGAAAAAGGGAAAAGCAACCCAGGCAAAGGGAACAGCATGTGCAAAGTCTGGAGATGGGAAAGCACTTGGACTATTGTGGCCGTGGGAGGCCAGGGTGGACGGAGCTCACGGTAACGGGATCAGCGTGAAGCAGGGAAGGTTTGGAGGGAAAGGAGCATACAGGACCTGGAACTATGTGAAAGATTTTCTGTTTTATTCCAACGGCAATGGCAAGAAGGCATTAAGAGTTTAAAGCAAGCAAGGGATGAGATGAAATTTATGTTTCCTAAAGTTTATTCAGCTATGGAAAATGGGCTTGGGAGGGTGAGAGTGACCCTGGGGAGACTGGGTGTTGGAGCTCACCCCCGCCCTTCCTAGAGCCCAGCTCCAGCCTTTGGGCCTGTGTCTTCAGCAGATAGCCTGGGTTGGCTGTCACCAGAAGCAGGAGCTATGGGAATTTTCCCAGCATGCATGCCGAGGAGCCCAGGGCTGTAATAGACTTACTAGTAAGAGAGAGTCTGAGATGAAGCTCAGCTGAGTTAAAATGAAACAGATGACTTTGCAGCAGGACTTGTCAGAGCCTTTGATTGGGAACTGTAGCTGGTGAACCCTGGGGAAGGGCCTAGAATGTAGCATATTCTATACTTATTTTGAAACTGTGTTTTCCATTGAACATTTTCTACCAAGCCCAGTCTGAGAAACTGCTCCGTTTTCTCTTTGCCTTTCTAGGGCATATATGCTAATGAACATGCTTAATTCTCTGTCTCACAACCTCTGCTCAGGGAAGTGGAACACCATTCTCTTTGGTTACAGATGGGGAAACAGATGAGTTTGGTGTTTTATGCCTGGGACCTTGGGGAGATTAACTGTTAGTCTTGGTAGCCAGCGAATCACAAGATCATCCTGGAAGACTGTGGGGTGTCAGCTTCTTCCACTTCTCCTGTCCATGTCTTGCAGACAACACTGCCCTGTTCTATCTACTTAGGGACATCACCATTAGTGTCTACCTCTCCTGACTCTCCTGATTGCTTGCCTTTCCTCATGATCTCTATTTTTTTTTTTTTTTTTTTTTGAGATGGAGTCTTGCTCTGTCACCCAGGCTAGAGTGCAATGGTGCAATCTCAGCTCGCTGCAACCTCTGCCTTACACATTCAAGTGATTCTCCTGCCTCAGCCTCCCGAGTAGCTGGGAGTACAGGCATGCACCACCACGCCCAGCTAATTTTTGCATTTTTAATAGAGACAGGGTTTCCCCATATTGGTCAGGCCGTTCTCAAACTCCTGACCTCAGGTGACCTGTCCGCCTCAGCCTCCCAAAGTGCTGGGATTACAGGCGTGAGCCACTGTGTCCAGCCTTCTCATGATCTCTTATTGGCTTTGGGAGAAGTAAGAAGTTGACTCCCTCAACTAAGAGCTTCAGTGCCCCATTTTTTTTTTTGAGCTGTAGTCGCTCTGTGTCGCCCAGGCTGGAGTACAATGGTATGATCTCAGCTCTCAGTGTCCTTTCTATGAGAAGACAATGAGCCCAGCATTTTTGGTGCCCAGGTCTTTTTATGATGCTTCCAGCACAACCCCCTGAAGCCCCTCTGTCTTCCTGGTTCCATCATGAAGTGTCCGCTGCTAGGGTCACTATGTTGGGTGCCATCCAAGTGGATGTGGTCATTTTCATCCCTGCCCTGGCGTTGTATCCCCAGTGATGTGAAGGAAAAAGACGAGCAAAGAGAAGCAGCTCCACAAAACCTGTTTCAGTAGGTTATGTTTTTATTCTACGTTATTGGTAGGACAGGGAACAGGGCCAAGACCTCCACACTCCCCTGGGAAGAACAGTCAGGAGAATTAGATACTTCTAAAGTGGGCACAGGACGGAGGCCAGATCTTCCCGGGAGGTGGCTGGAAAGACTTAGGCTTAAGCCACGGGAGCCAGGCCGACCTGGTTGTTTGCCCTGTCGAAGACAGTAAAGTACTGGCGGATGAAGACATCACCCAGGATCCAAAGCTCTCCAGATTCGGTGGGGACGTTCATGCCCTGGAAGCCACTGATGCAGCTCCCCTCGCTCTGGAGAAAAGGAGAATAAAAGTGGAGCTGGGACACCGATTCAGTAGTGATAGGCGCTGGGTGAGAAACATCCAGGGCGCCCTGGTACAGCTGCAAGGCACGTGCAAGGAGGAGCTTCCTGGCTAAGTGTCCAGGGACTCGGCTGTTCTTGGCCTGGAGTCGGCCTGCAGAAGCAGTCCACTGAACGACTGGTTTCTACGCATTACTGGCCATTATCTGGTGTTTCTGGCAGGCACAGGAACCCTGACATCAGCATCGGTGCTAAGGGGCTTAGGGAGAATTCAGCTGCTAGGAAGGAGTTTGAAAACCCTGCTGCCACAGCCTTTTCTCATTGTTATTCTGATCTGGTCAGGGGCAAAGCGGATGAGCTATTAGCCCTCTTGCCTCAGTAAGTCACTGTGCTTCGACCTTGTCTGCACATCACCTGGGGAGCTTTGAACCCCCGCAGCCCCATCCCATTGCTCAGGCCTTTCCCTCTCCTAATGTAATCAGAATCGGTGGGGGAGCCCAGGCATCAGTGCTTCTTGTTGAGTAACATGAGTCCACTGGCAAAATTAGTTTTCCACCTGACGTTATAATAACAGAAGGGAAAGAGTTTTCTTGTGGCTCGTATAGCTAAAGATTTGCTACTTGATAGAGATGGTAGAAGTGTGGGAAGCCCCAGCCTATGGAAATTAGGATTTCCATTTGCCCAACCCTTGGTAGCTCTGATGTGATCAGTCTCACTTGGTTAACCTAACTGCACTCTGAGGGTGGGGAAAGCTGCCATCTCTACTTTTTGGATGAGAAAACTAAGGGTGAGATGAGCTGTAGTTTGCTCAGAATCAATGGGCTAGTGATTCAGACCCAGGACTTGGACCCAGGGGTCCAAATAGAATCCTATTTTCACTCGATTAACTTTTACGTCACTTGTTCCCTTAGGGGGCTGTATCCGAGTTCTTATTCCTGCATTTGTTTTTAATATATTCTTTTTCTCTGGAGGCTGTCTAGGGCAGATGTTCGTCTGCTTCTGCCTGTTGGCTTCAGCTCGTGGAAGTGCACTTTCCCTCTGCAGAGGGGGACTGTGTGGCCACATTCTGTGTGAACCCCTCTAGTGGTTGGTCCAGAACCCCCTCACCTGCAGGATGTAGGCACTGGGTGGCACGGGGTACTGGACTCCATTGATGGTGAAGACGATGTCGGGCAGGCTGCTGATGGCTGAGCAGCTGACCACCATCTGGAAAGAGTGAGGGTGGAAAAGTTAGAAGGGTTTTCGTCCCTTCTGCCTGGCACACCCACTACTTGAGTGTAGAACAGAGCAGTCAGGGCTGGACTCACGTCGCCATCTGAGTTCTCGCTGGCTCCGATGTCGCTCTGGATGTTGGCAATGGGGCTGGTTGGGCCGGTCAGCAGAGAGGTGCCAGTGTCAACAATGGCCTGGCAGCCCTCAGCACAGGCGATGGCCTCTCCGTTCATGGTGATGCTGAGGGCAAGAAGCAAGTTAAGGTCCCTGAGCCCTCAGGGGTACTTCTCTCCAAGGAGGAACCAGGAGGTGAACCCAGACATTCTTCCCCACCCATCCATTGGCCAATACGTGAAATTTCTGTTTCTCTCGTTCACGCACTCATTCATCCCGCATTCATTTACCCTACAAATATTTCACAAGTGCCTACTCTCTGCCAGGCATGGGAAACGCCAAGCTAAACAAGACAGCCTCACAGTTCCAGGCTGCAGGGAGCTCCCAGCCTAGCTAGCAAGATAAGTTATGTTGGCAGAAGGGCAAGATGAGTAGCCAGGCATGTGGCAGGGAACAAAAACAGGGTCCAGGGTGAGAGGTGGTGAAGGGGAGCAGCCAGGGGAACAGACATCCGGGGATGCCAGGCAGATGAAGAGAGAAGGAGGACATCATCAGGGGATGGTATGCGGGGAGGGACAGAGACCAGAGGGCTGGGGCAGGAGTTGGAGGAAATGGTGAAATTTTAGCATGGCTGGGCAGACAATAAGGTGATCCATGAGTCCGGGTTTGCCTGGGCTGGTCCCAGTTTTAGTACTGAAAGTCTCTGTCCTGGGAAATTGTTCATTCTTGGGAAAACCCACATAACTGGGCACCCTAGCAAGCCAGCTGGGGGAAGAACAGCGCGGAAATGAAGCTGCAAGGCAGACCAGGGAGGCCCTGAAGGGGAGGGTGGAACGAAGTGACTTCAGACAATTTCTTAGCCATTTTGGCCCACTTCTAGACTGAAAGTGACATGTTTCCTTGAGTGGGAGGAGCATGTGCTGGTTCACAGGCCCCTTAAATTGTGAGATATGTGAACAGGTGGGTCCCCCGCTCTCCCCAGGGATGCTAGTGTATGGTCCTGCCTCCGTGACTAGGAGGACAGTGGCTATCTCACCCTTGCAGAGTCTCGGCTTCCCAGACAGCTCTTCCCTCCTCCCTCAGGGAGGTGTCTTTCTAGGGGTCTCTTTGGCTTGGCCAACTTCCACCTTCCCCCTGGAGTGTGTTCCCATTTGCCAGCTGTTCCTGGGGGGATTCTGGAAAGCTGCTTAGCTATGAATCCATAAGGAAATGGGATCTGGGGCCCAGGCCTGGATGCTGCCCATCCATGGCAGTCTCACCTGTCCACGGTGATCTGCCAGTAACCCTCGACAGTAACAGGCACCCAGTTCAGACTTCCAGTGTAGTAAGAAGAGTCAATGCCACCAAATATCACCACGCTGCCACTCTGGTCATCGCTATGGAAAGTGAGGGGAGAAGACATGAATTTTTTTGTTCGTCCATTTGTGTGACCATCTGCTGTTGCCTCGTGAGAGCTACCCTTGATTGGGCACTTTCCAGGGCTGTCCTGGGGTGTGACCATGTGGTTTCTTTTCCTCTTAGGCCAGGGCCCATGCAGTGGGCACTGTCACTGTTATTTCCACTTACCATGAGGACACTGATCCTGAGGGAGGCTGAGGCCACCTGCCCAAGGTCACACAGCGGGGGAGTGGTGGAACTACGTTTGGAAGAACACAGGCCTTATAGGTTGAGTGTATGGTTTCCACTGTGGTACCCACTCTAGTTGCCATGGGGACCCCAGGGAAGTGAGTGTGTGACAGTGTCGGCTCTTAAAGACTTGATGGTGGAGGTCACTGGTTCTTTGGTGGGAGCAGTTTTGCCCCCAGGGGAATGTCTGGAGACATTTTGGATTGTTATGATTAGGTGAGGTTAGGAGATGCTGCCGGCATCTCATGGGTGGAGGCTGGGGATGCTGCCAAACATCCTACAGTGCACGGGACAGTCCCTGGCGGCAGGGACGTATGCGGGTCTGAAATGTTAACAGTGCCCAGATCGAGAAACTCGGATCTGTCTGGGGAGATACAGTGGCCCCACATGAAATATTTAAGTGCTCATAGAGGCAGATGATGTTTCAGAGCCACCTCGAACATTAACTGGCCAAGAGGAACACATGACAAAGAGCCTTCCTGTTGTAAATTGCAGGAGTCCTTGTTATTGCAATATTCATTTTTTAAATCTCTGCAGTTTCAGGTTAGATGCGGAAGCAAATGTCGACGGCAATAAGAAATTAATCATCCAGGGCCGGGCACGGTGGCTCACGCCTGTAATCGCAGCACTTTGGGAGACCAAGGCGGTCAGGAGATCGAGACCATCCTGGCTATCACGGTGAAACCCCGTCTTGAATTCCTGACTTCAGGTGATCCTCCCGCCTCAGACTCACAAAGTGCTGGGATTGCAGGCATGAGCCACCACGCCTGACCAAGTGTATTCACTTTAAATGGCATCTTTGGGAGCCAAGGATGAGGGAACCGGCACTGAGGGGTAAATGGCTGATGATATTTGAGTTGTGCACATCAAGGGGACAAAGATGCTGGTAAAATAAGATGGAGCGCACATGGCCTGTCAGAGACAGACTTGGCACTATTACTCTCCAAAGACACACTTCTCCAGCCTCAGACATTGACTTTCCAAATCCCTTCCTTCCCAAGACCCTCTCCATCGCAGCCAGCCTTGGACAGCTCCTGCTGAGCCAGAACACTGTGATCTCTGGAGGGGGAGGTGGGAGGAGGCCCCTCTCCACTCAACTTACGCGCTGAGGTAGACAGAGAAGAGGTCCTGAGAAACTAGGCCCTGGTTCCAGATGTTGTCAAAGACGGGTGTGGCCCCAGAGGAGGAAATGCTGGGGTAGGCCAGCCCCAGGATGCCGTCAAAGGGAGCATAATACAGGAAGGAGCCGGGTTCGGTCTCGCTCAGGCCGAAGATCTGATTGGTGTCAGAGATGCCTCCAACCTGGGTGGGGAAACCGAGATGATGTTCACCATCAGGTCATGTTCACTGAGCTCTGGGTGCCAGCCTTAGGCCCAGAGCCACCCTGGTTCATCTCATGCAGGACTTGGCTTCCAGGGTATCAGCCCGGAAGGAGGGGAGAGGGACTGTCTCCTGGAATGCTCATTCCTCTGCTGGAGGTTACCATGGCAGCTGCTCTCCAGATGGCCACAGTCTATGACTCAGGGTGAGATTTTGCTGGAGAACAGATGGTCACTGGGTGTTTGTGTTTCTGATGAACAAATGCAAAGCAGACCCCAGACCCCAGGCGTTTGACCCCTGCCATGCCCTGCAAGTAGCAGGGAGGGCTTGTGGAGACTTCATGACTTGGGGTGCTGCATGTCGTGAGAAGAAGGAAGAAGAGGAGGTGCTAGTAGAGAATTGAGCCTTTATTGAGACTCCCCACACTCCATAAGTTTCTGCTTGTGTGGAGCTGAGGCTGGCTTATGGCTCCTGACATCCCACCCTTTTACTGACTGCCACCCAAGCTAGCAATGTCTGTGACATCTCTGCTGCTTCTCCCCCACCCTGCACCCCCAATCAGGTTACTTTTGTGATCACCAAGACTCATCTTGCTGGAATAAGCTTATTTTGGGTGTGCCTGATGGGGGGGATGCAGCGGCAGCCTGCAGGTGCCCACCTGGACAGTGTCATATCCAAGGATGCCTGTCATGCTGCCGGTGCCATAGGCGATGGAGACTGTCTCGCTGGTGGATTGGTAGGTGGAGGAATCCTCAGGGTTGAAGAGGTTGTGGTTGGCTGCAAAGACAAGCGGTGATTGTCAGTCTGTCAGAGCTGGGTGAAGGTCATGGCCTGGATGTCTTCCTGGGATGGGGTGTCCTGGCCCTGGGAGGGGCTCTCGAGGTGAGCAGTGACCTTTCCCCCTAGACCCTCGGAGCCCAAGAGACCCCAGGTCCTGTCCTGTCTCTTTGAACTACTGGGACCATTCACTGATGACAGGTCCCCAGCCAACCCCAAGGGCCTCCTGGGGACCCCTCCAGGCCAACATTGAGGGGAGCAGGCCTGTAGCTGCCCAGTGATGAGCACTTTCACCGTCTAGCCCCCGGCCAGTGCTCCCGTTATGATGTGGATGATGCCAGACACCTTATCTTCATTAAAACTCAGGTGAAAACACTAGAAGAGGAAGGAACCTGCAACACACATTGTTCATGACTTCCAAAGACAAACTCTCTTTCATTAGCAAACCTATGATTTTTTTTTTTAAACGAGCTCAGCACTGACCTCCGGCATGTTCTAGCCAGGCTTTGGAGCCATTTTCTCACACGCACTGGACTCTTTCCTGGTGGGCTA
The DNA here is from genome assembly GCF_028885655.2 of Pongo abelii. Taxonomy (NCBI): domain Eukaryota; kingdom Metazoa; phylum Chordata; class Mammalia; order Primates; family Hominidae; genus Pongo; species Pongo abelii. The sequence goes on from NC_071994.2 coordinate 13,972,359, forward strand.
TTCTACAGCCCTTTGGCCCCGTCTTGCTTTGGGTCCCCCATACTTCCTCTCCCAGGCTGTGGTTATTTAGGAGAGCTTCTCTCTGCCCTCAGAATGTGAAGTCTTTGACCTCAGGGATCATATCACTCATCCCTTTACCCCCTGAGCCCAGTGCTTGGCCCATAGTAGGTGCTCAATAAATGCCTGTTGAGTGGCTCCAGCAGGCTTGAGGTGGGAGCTGTCTGAAGCCCGTGGGTGTCCAGGGTTCCACAGGGTCGGCTGGTGCTGGGGAGCGAGAGTGGGGTAGGGCGGGCTGGGCACTTACTGCAGGCGAGACTGGAGCAGTAGACTGAGGGCACCCACAGGTTGGAGGAGCCGGTGTCAAAGATGACCGTGAAATCCTGGGCAGGAGTTCCGATGCCGATAGTGCCGAAGTACTCCATCTGTCCAGGCAAGGACAGGGCAGTTCATGGACCGGGGACTCTGTTTTGGGACCTCCCTAGGGGCTGTTTCTGGGTCATCTCCTCAGTCCGCCTCTCCATCTTTTCTTTCGTTCCTCACAGTTCTTGTGTTTCTCTTCCCAGCCACTGCCTTCATCCTTCAAAGCCCAGCCGTGGCGTCCCTTCCTCCTTCAAGTCTTCCCTGATTGCTTCCCCAATTTACCCTCTGCTCTCTGCTAAGCACTACAAGCACCTAACAATCTGCTGTTCCCTCTTCAGCTGTTGTCTTGTCTGTCACAGTCTTCCCATCCTTACAGCGCATGTTCTCGGAGAATGGGGGTGGAAACTTCTAGCACTGGGCAAGTGACAGCTTAAGTGCTTGTGCCTTAAATCGTGTATCAGAAGCTAAGCAAACCACCTAAAGATGGAAACGTGTCCAGTTTTCTTATTTCTACATCTAGATGTGTACAGCAGGTTGTAAGAAAGGGCATTGCCAGTATTTTTATTCTTTTTTTTTTTTTTGAGACAGGTCTCGCTCTGTTGTCCAGACCGGAGTACAGTGGTACAATTTTGGCTGACTGCATCCTCCGCCTCCTGGGTTCCAGTGATTCTCCTGCCTCAGCCTCCCAAATAGCTGAGATTACAGGTGTGTGCCATCACGCCCGGCTAATTTTTGTATTTTTAGTAGAGACGGGGTTTCACCATGTTGTCAGGCTGGTCTCGAACTCGTGACCTCAAGTTATCCACCCGCCTCAGCCAACCAAACAGTATTTTCTTAGTGGCAGCATTTGCCTGCCTTGCCGGCTCTGTTCCCGCCACACTGGTCTGCTTGCTGTTCTTTGGTGATGACTAGTCACTCCTGCCCTAGGGCCTTTGCACAAGCTATTCTTATGCCAGGAAAATGTTTATTCTAGAACTTTCCTTGGCTGATCCTTTTTTCAAAAATCAATCATTTGAATCTCTAGTCAAATGTCCCCTCTGCCAACAGGCCTTCCGTGACCACTTTATCTAAATTTGCCCCCTCTCTATCTTCTTTTTCCCCATAGTCCAATTAATTAATTTGTCATGGCCCTCATCATTACCTGAAATTATCTTACATGGTTGTTTATTTGTCATCCCCTTTAGAGTATAAGCTCCAGGAACTTTGGTTATTCACCATCATTTTGGCAACTTGCATAGCCTCTGGCACATAGAGAGGTGCCAATATTTGTTAAATATTTGTGAACTAAATAAATGCGCTAACCAAGCCTCTTACCAAGGGCCCCCCAGACCCCATGCTAAGTACTCCAGAAAACATGATTGTGTTAATTCCTGGCAATAATCTCTGATGCTAGATATTAGTGGTTCTGTTTTCCAGACCAAGAAACAGGCTCAGAGTATTTAAATGACTTGTCCAAGGTCCTGTGGCTTAGAGGCACTAGGACCCACATTTGCACCAGGTCTGTTGGACGGCAGAGGCCAGTCTCTGAACCACGGGCATCACTGCTTTGTGCCCTGTGCCCTGTGCCAGGCACAGAGGGGACATACAATATCTGTGGGAGGGCAGGGTGTTTGTTATTCGGTCTCAAATAAGAAAGTCAGGGTGATCTTTCTGAAACTCGGATCTGATCTTGTCACCCCCCTGTTTAAGATATACCAGAGGCAGTTAGGATGGAGCCTCTCTCAGTCCACCCCTCGGCTCCTCGGGCCTCAGTCTGCAGCACCCTTCTTCCCTCCCTCTCGGCTCCCCTTCAAACGCACTGTGCTCCTGCCTGCTACAGGGTTTGGCACAAGGGATCAGGCTCTGCGGAGTTCTGTCTTGTTCTCTTGGAAACTCCCGCTCTTCCTGCATGGCTCCAGGGAGGCTGCCTGCCCAAGTGGCAGACTCTCGCAGTGTGACACCTTCACTCTGTAGTCCTCCTGCTGCCTGTTCTTTTCATTGGTTTGCGAGATTCCTTGATTACTGTGTTTGTCTCCTAGGCTATGAGTTTGGTCACCGCTGTCTCCCCCTGAGCCCAGCACAGGCCCTGACATATAAGGAGGCGCTCAGAAGAAATTAACATTGCATGAAGGAGTGAACGAATGAATGAACAAAAGAACAACAGCTTTGACTGTGAGCTTTCCTGCCTGCCCTGGGCCCCTGACATCTAGGGGGCAGAACCTGGGTCACTGCCTGGAGCCTCAGAGCCCAGGCCCGTCCTCTAAGACCCCTGGGACACCCTCTTTCCTGCCGGCCAAGTCCGTAGAGTTGACCCCACCACTTGCCCACACACTCACATCCAGGTAGTTCTCCAGGGGCTGTTCATCTACCAGGGTGGGAGCCTCCCACTGGGGGAAGTACTTTCTGGCTGGGTTGAGGTTGTGCTTCTTCAGGAAGTCCTTCAGCAGGCCATGCTCAGACAGGGTGCGCCTCAAGGACTTCTTTCTGATGAGGGGGACTCTGTGGTTTGGAGAAGGAAGAGGAATTAGGCAAGGATTCTGCACAGCGGGTGCTGTGGCAGCCCCAGAAGGGAAGGGAAGCTGGTCTAAGAGAGGAAGAAGGAAGGAAGGGAGACGCCCCCACTTCTGCCCAATAATGCAAAGAAGTTAAGCTGACTAGTGGTGGAGCTGGGAACCAAACCCAGGCTGGACTCTTAACCAGCTGATCTAAGAGAGGAAGATGGAAGGAAGGGAGAAGCTCCCACTTCTGCACAATAATGCAAAGAAGTTAAGCTGACTAGTGGTGGAGCTGGGAGCCAGAGTCAGGCTAGGCCCGAGTTTTAACCATGTCTGCAGGGCTGCCTCCCAAAAGGGCAGACAGAGAGGCAGAAAAGGGGGCTGGAGACAGCCGTAGAGAGAGAGAGAGAAAAAAGGGAAGAAGGAAGACACGGGAGGAAAGAAAGGTGATGTGAGAGGCAGCGTCTTCACACCCACACCACCTGGACTCACTTGTACATGATGCACTCAGAGAGCGCCACCAGACCGAGCAGCAGCAGCCACTTCATGGTTGTTCCCGGATTCCAACTCCAGGGAGAAGGCAAGACGGGAGGAAGGTGCAGAGCAGCAGCATGAGCTGCCCCTTATATACAACTCGGGTCCCACCTTATCGGCCTCGGAAGGTCACCGGTTCCCTTGATCCCAAACAGAAAAGCTCCTGATAAGATTGTCGCTGCCCTGAGCCACATTCTGAGACCTTTCCAGCTGAGGCACTTTCCATTGTAACCTTGTGCCATGGGGAGGGGGAAGGGTGCCATGGGGGTGGACCCACAGAGAGAGAGAGGAGCAATGACCTGGAGGCTTTTTTCTTTTCTTTTTTTCTTTGTTTTCTTTCTTTTTCTTTCTAAGCAATGACCTGGAGGCTCATTTGTTTTCTTTTCCCTTGTTTCCTTTCTTTTCTTTCCTTCCTTTCCTTCTTTCTCTTGCTTTCTCTTTCTTTCTTTCTTTCTTTTTCTTTCTTTCTTTCTCTTTCTCTCTTTCTCTCTGTCTTTCTCTCTTTCTCCCTTTCTCCCTTTCTTTCCTTTCTTTACTGATGGAGTTTTGCTCTATCCCACTGCCACAGGCTTATTTCTGAAGCATCGACAAGGGCCGACATTAAAATTTTACAGGCTGAGCATTTCGACAAAATTGGTTAAAAGCGCGTTTAACACAGCATTGGACAGATGTGAAGGAGCCCCAGGTAGCCTGATTTGTCCCAGTGGGCACGCAGCTGGGATTCTTAGAGAGCAGCCCCCGACTCAGTCATAGGTGGTATTGGTTGTGGTCACTGCTTATCCACAGCACATTGGGGGGTCGGTCGTTTGGGACTCAGGACACAATTCCCCACATAAGTGTCATTGTGTGGGGTTGTTGGGCGTCTGACTAGCCTATGGGACTTGTGGCTTTCTTTTGTTGCAACTGGGCTGAGTCTGGGAAGGAGATGTGCGCAGTACACAGGGGAGGAGGGAGAGAGCACCGGGAGAATGCTGCCTTCCCTTCCTGGAGGAGGCAAACTTCAGACAGGCCAGGTATGTCTTTGGAATCTGTGTCCCTCCCTTTCTGCATGCCTTCTCTTTCTTTTGCTCCTTTCCCACCCTCTCCACCTTTGAGATCCCACCTGGGTCTGATTTCTCCAGGTGCTGCAGGCTTACAACTAGGTTGAAATCAGCTACAACAGAGCAAAGCAATCTGGGCATACAATTCATACTCGTGGGTGAGTGACTTAGAAAGAGGATGCTTGGCCAGGCTCACGCTTGTAATCCCAGTACTTTGGGAGGGTGAGGCAGGTGAATCACCTGAGGTCAGGACTTCAAGACTAGCCTGGCCAGCATAGTGAAACCCCATCTCTACTAAAAGTAGAAAAGTTAGCTGGGCATGGTGGTGGGCGCCTGTAATCCCAGCTACTGGGGAGGCTAAGGCAGGAGAATCGCTTGAACCCAGGAGGCAGAGATTGTGAGAGGTGAAGCCGTCTGGGCTTCTGAGTCGGGTAGGGACTTGGAGAACTTTTGTGTTAGCTAAAGGATTGTAAATGCAGCAATCAGCATTCTGTGTCTAGATAAAGGCTTGTAAATGGACCAATCAGCACTCTGTGTCTAGCTGAAGGGTTTGTAAACGCACCAGTAAACACCAGCTGTTACACTCACTGCGAAGGTCTGCAGCTTCACTCCTGAAGCCAGCCAGATCACGAACCCACTGGAAGAAAGAAACTCCGGACACATCTGAACATCTGAAGGAACAAACTCTGGACACACCATCTTGAAGAACTGTAACACTCACCGCGAGGGTCCGCGGCTTCATTCTTGAAGTCAGCAAAACCAACAATCCACTGGAAGGAACCAATTCGGGACACAGTTGCAGTGACCTGAGATCGTGCCACTGCACTCCAACCTGGGCGACAGAGCTAGACTCTGTCACAAACAAACAAACAAACAACAAAGAAAGAGGATGCTTACCAACCCAATGGATCCTCCACTTTGTGAGCTTTGATTCAGTGCACAAAGTAGAGTGAAAACTCTGGTGCAGAAATTGCTGGGGAGGAAGACAGGGGAGGGGGGAGGTCATGATGTGGATAGGAAGCCCTGTCTCAGGGTCTTGTTCTGAAATCAGATCCCATGAGGCATCCTCACACTGTCCAGCCGTGAGAGCCACAGGTTCTAAAACAGCTCCAAGTTTCCCCCAGTGCCTCCAGGTGAGTATTCAGGAGTGGGCAGTGTGGATAAGTTCAGGGACAGTGGTGGTTAGTAGAAAATACATTGACATTTCAGACTCCCCTGTTAGTTGACATCTTTGTGCCCGAAATGTGAATCCTGGGCCCATTTTCTTTTGTTTTCTTTTCTTTTTTTAACTGTGAATCTCACTCCAGTATGACTAACCCTTGCATTTTCCACGTTCATGTCTTCTGGTGCCTCCTTCTCTTCCTCTCTCTTTCCTCCCTCTCAAGCCTCTCTCTCTCTCTCTCTTTCTTGAGACAGGGTCTTATTCTGTCACTCAGGATGGAGTGTAGTGGCGTGATCATGGCTTACTGCAGCGTCAACCTCCCACGCTCAATCAGTCCTCTGGCCTCAGGCTCCGAGTAGCTGGGACGAAAGACATGAGCCACTATACCCAGCTAACTTTTGTATTTTCTGTAGAGACAGGGCTTCACTATGTGGCCCAGGGTGGTTTGGAACTCCTGGGCTCAAGTGATCTTCCTGCCTCAGCTTCTCAAAGTGCTGGGATTAAGGTGAACCACACTGCACCTGGCCCTCTCTCTCTTTATGGATACATAATATTTTACATATTTTTGGGTACATGTGATATTCTGTTACATGCATAGAAAGAGTAATGATGAAGTCAGGGTATTTGGAGTATCCATCACCTAAGTATGGGTTGATCCTAGCACTCATGTGAAGAACCTGATGGTCCTGAAGATGCTGCCTAAGTTCTGGGGGCACCAGATGGAATCCCCTCACTCAAGGCTGCCACCAGATGGAAGGGAGGGAGCTTGGATCCCAAGTATGAGCACTGATTTTGGGGCACAGCTTGTCTGGGGCCCACATGGGAATTTTGAGTAGAGGAGAAGTATATTTGGGAAGCAGAAGGAAGATTCCCCAGGCAGAAACCTGCAAGCCCCTTTACACATTCATTCAAATGCCTTATTGTGTACTTGCTGTGTACCGTGCAGGGATGCTCTAGCTGCTGAGGGTACATCCCTGAGCATGGTAGGACTAGGTCGTGCCTTTGGCACATTTGTGTTCAGTTGAAGGGAAAGCTGGTGTGGAAGGGGCTCTTTCTTTCCACCTGGATGGATATTAGGATCACATTGAGGGGAAAATCTCGGATTGGTGAAGATGATAATGTTTCTCCACATTAGAGATTTTAGCACACTGAGGGACGCTGGCATGCTTGCTGACACCAATTCAGGGGTATGGCAGAGAGACTCTAGGATGGCCCCCAATTATTCATGCTGCTGGTATTCATACCCCTGTATAATCCCCTCCCCTTTTGTGTAGGCAGGACTTGCTTCTAACCAATAGGATACAGCAAGTCACTTTTGTGATGACATTATATAGGCTCATAGCTTGTGTCTTGCTAGCACACTCTCTGTATAGACTCTTCCCCTTGCTGGCTCTGATAAAGAAAGCTGCCCTATAAAGAGGCCCAGGGGGAAGGAACAAAGGGTGGCCTCCAGCTGACAGCCAGCAAGGAACTCAGGCCTTCAGTGTGACAATCTACAAGTAACTAAATCCTGCCAGCAAGCATGTGAGCATGGAAGCAGATTCTTCTCCAGTTGAGCCTCAGATGAGACCACAGACCAGGCTGACATCCCTGACTGACAGAGGCCTCAGCTGAACTGAGCCTGGATTCCTGACCCACAGAAACTGTGAGATAGTCAGTCAATGTGAGTTGTTGTAAATCATTCAATGTGTGTTAACTTGTCATCAGCAATAGAAAACAGGACTGGAAACCTTGTTGAAAACTCCAAAAAGATCCACCTGATTGCCTCTTGCTCTTCCCTCTTTTGGGACCATTTCAGTGCTCTGCTAGGTGGTTTTCTGCTCAGGCAATGTGAGTGATCTGAAAAGGGAGAAGGTGACATTGTTGGTCAGGTCATCTGCAAACCTCCCTCAACATAGCAGTGCTTACATTTCTGTGCCTATTTGTGCTTTTCTGAATGCTTTGAATTATTTTAAAAAGAATTATTATACTATTACTCTCACTTTTTCCCAATGGACATTAGCTCAGAGGGTTTAAGTGATCAGTTCAAGTTCATATAACTAAGTAATGACACAGATGGGACCTGAACCTGGGTCTCAGGAGGCTCTGGTCCCTGGCCAGACTATGTGACCACGTACATCCACCTGGTTTCTGTTCATGGGTTAGTGTGTGACGTGAACATTCCATGAAGGCTGCAGCCTCCATCCCAGGGGCACTTGGAGAAGCCATTCCACTCAGCCCCCTTGACCAGAAGAACCCTTGGGATGGAAAAGGGAATCCTGATTCTGCAACCACATGCTCCCATGAGATCTGATTTTCAGCCAGGGCTGATCCGTGGCTGCCAGCAAGGAAGCCACATCATCTCATTGTACCAGACTGGCCTGCCCGAAAGATTAGACAACAACATTTGCTTTGCCATTAGCTCTGCCTGGCACTCAGTATGGTAGTGCCTGGCTTTCAGGGGCACTGGTAGCAGTGTGTCCAATGCAGGGCAGCCCGTGCCAAGGGCACAGGTGTTCAGAAATGTTCCATGAACGAATCAAATCAAGCAATGGAATGAGATCTAAGGAACCCAATCATGGCAAGCCTGAGACAGAGCACTTAAGCACGATAAGTGTTATCGAGCTGGTCTGATAGGCATTGGGGCAGCTGGTCCCCTAGCAGCTTTCAATGAATGTCTCGCCCCAGGGACATGATCTTCCAACACCAAAGAGAATATTGTGTTTTCCACTCCCCAGTCCCAGACCTGGGCTGCTTCTCCAGAGATGCCTGCAGGTTTTAAAAGTTAAATTTATGATAACTTTTTTGGCTCATGTAGAGAAGTAATACATTATCATTGTAGATTTTTTATAGGTAAATAAAATTTTTAAAATGGCTTTTAACCCCACTACCCAGAACTAACCACCATTGGCGTAGTAAATGAATATATTGATTTACTTACAAATATAGGACCACAAGATATGGCACATGTCGTTTTGCAACCAACCTGCTGTGATGGACCCAGCTCGCTTCTGCTGCACTACTTTATTTGCAACCTGAACCCGCTGTTAAAAGAAAAATCATGGTCCTGTATTTTACAGGTGATTTTTTTAGAAATCTACATTATCATTTTAAAACTTTTCTCAAAATATGGTATGCATACAGAAAGGTGCATATCATAAGAAACAGCTTGATGAATTTTCACAAACCAAGCACACACATGTAACCACAACCCAGACCCAGCAAAAGAGCATTTCAGGTACACCTGCACCCCACCCCAGCCTCTTCCCAGTCACTATCCCAGTGCCAAACCAAGCGTATCGCTACTCTAATTTCCAAACAGCAAAGATTCATTTCACCTGTTTTTGTACTTTTGATAAGCAGTACCATATAACAAGCACTTTTGTTTGGGTTGAGCTTCTTTGCTCAAAATCATGTTTAGGAGAGGCATCCATGAATGGTGTCGTGTGGAGTTGTTACTCAGTCATTTTCATTGCTGTGTATTATTCCACTGCATCAATATACCCATTACTTATCTCTTTTTCAGTTCATAGGCATTTGGGTAGCTTCCAGTGTGGAGTTCTTAGAAACAGTGCTCTATGAACGTTCTCTTATATACACATCTTCTTTTTTCTCCTTTGATTTATTTATCAAAAACAATAGAAATGAAGTCTTGCTATGTTGCTCAGGCTGGTCCTGAACTCTTGGCCTGAAGCAGTCCTCCTGCCTTGGCCTTCCCAAGTGCTGGATTTACACCATGAGCTACTGTGCCTAGCTCTTTTCTTTTGAATTGACATGTAATAATTGTACATATTTATGGGTACATAGGGATGTTTCCGTACATATAATGTTTAGTGATCAGATCCAAGTAATTAGCATATTTATCATCTTGAACATTTATCATTCCTTTGTTTTTTTTGGAGACAGAATCTTGCTCTGTTGCCCAGGTTGAAGTGCAGTGGCGCCATCTCGGCTCACTGCAACCTCCGCCTCCCGGGTTCAAGAGATTCTCCTGACACAGCCTCCCGAGTAGCTGGGATTACAGGCCCCTGCCACCAAGCCTGGCTAATTTTTGTATTTTTAGTAGAGACGGGGTTTCACCATGTTGCCAGGCTGGTCTCGAACTCCTGAACTGTTCCCAGGTGATCCACCCCCCTCGGCCTCCCAAAGTGCTGGGATTACAAGTGTGAGCCACCTTGCCTGGCCTTATCATTCCTTTGTTTTGGGAGCATTCAATATCCTCCCTCTAGATATTTCAAACTATAGAACGTACTATTGCTAATTACAGTCATCCTAATACACATTCTTTTTTTTTTTTTTTTTTTTGTGAGACAGGGTCTTGCTCTGTCACCCAGGCTAGAGTGTAGAAGCACAATTATGGCTCACCACAGCCTTGACCTCCCAGGCTCAAGCAATCCTCCCACCTCAGCCTCTCAAGTAGCTGGGACCACAGGCGTGTGCCACCATGCCTGGCTAATTTTTTAATTTTGTATAGATGGGGTCTCCCTATGTTGCCCAGGCTGGTCTCAAACTCCTGGGCTCAAGTGATCCACCTGCCTTGGCCTCCCAAGGTCCTGGGATTACAGGCGTGAGCCACTGTGCCCGGCTTCTAATACCCATCTTTTAGAGAACATATGTATGTGTTTCTGTTGGGTGTATACTCAGAGTGGAGTGTGTCCTTGAGCAGGAAGGGTGCTGGGGTCTATTGTCCAAGCTCTCAAGGGAGAGTCAGGACGCAGAGAGGAGGCACTGGGGGCAAGAATGTGCCCAAGCCCTGGGAAGGGAGTAGGAGAACCGGGAATCTCAACCACAGCCTCCCAACACCAAGCTGCTCGGCCCTCAGAAAGGGTTCTGACATCTGCTTTGGGCAAAATACAAGAGAAGGTCTTGGAGGAGGCAGTGACAGAAATTCGGTACTGGGCAGAGCAAGGGTTAACTGAAAGCAGAAAAGAAAATATTTGGAAACTGGGAGTGGGCTGGGGGCAGATGGAGGGAGGACGGAGCTATTAAGCAGGAGCTAGAAAATTCCTGGGAACTGGGGCATGACCAGGAAGTTGGCCTGCAGTCTCCAGGCGGGCACGGGGAGATTCTGGGCCAGCCTCCCCAGCCCCTCACAGCCCTGCTCTCCCTCAGAGCACCTGCCTTGAGCTGCACCTGCCCAGAGCCCCAGTGTAAACCCACTGAAGCTGGTGGCCTGGGGTGTGAACTCCTCTTGGGGACAGAGGTTAAAGTCCCCTGATAGTGCGTCCTGTCCCCCACGGCCGCAGCTGTTTTGTCCTCAGTATCTCAAACACCATGTTACTCCCAGGTGTGCACAGCTCTGGACCCGGCCTCCTCAGCCTTTTCTGATCCAATCTGACCCCATCTATGCCCTGTTCCTTCTAAGGGGTGACCTGAATCCTGGTTTCTGACCTGTGACTCTGCCACCATTGGTTCCAGGGGCAGTAGGCTTGGGGTGTGGCCAGAGGGTATTTAAAGCACCTGTCCTGGGCCTCCTGCTCCAGATGGGAGAGCCAGGGAGCCCAGCTGCCTGCTCCTCCAAAGGACCTGCAGCAGCAGCTTTGAGGGTCTTTGTGCCTTAGCCTGGGGTGGGCGGCAAGGCAGCAGATTCAAGCAGAAGGCTCTGCCGTCTTCTTACAGCCTACTCCCTGGCCAAACTGGCCAGGCTTATGAGCCCTTTGCCTTGTTCATCTTCTCATTCATTCATTCCACATGCCAGGCAGTAGGCTTGATAGAGATGAATCAGTCATGAGTTTTGCCCTCAGTGGGTTTACATCTGAGTGGGAGAAGTAAGACCCATACCTCAGTCACTGTAATGAAAAGCAGAAAACAGTAGAAATTATTAACTAGGGCAGACAGTAAGAAGGGTATAAAAGGGACAGAGTGCTATGGGTCATTCAAGAAAAGGAGCTCACTTCCAAGGGACATATGGGAGGCCATCGTGGAGGAGGAGGCATTTAAACTGTCTTAGTATCTGGAGGCTGAAATCAGCCCAGGAGTGTGTTCCATCTTCCCAGGGGAACATCTCATTTTTACAAGGATCTGGACCTGGGGCAGTGTAGATGTTGAGTGAATGGTTGAGCATTAAGCATCCAGGCTGACTGTCAGGTATGAAGTTTTCATTGCTAGAAAAGGTAGAGGAGGGCTGGGCATGGTGGCTCATGCCTGTAATCCCAGCACTTTGGGAGGCTGAGGTGGGCAGATCATGAGGTCAGGAGTTCAAGACCAGTCTGACCAACACGGTAAAACCCTGTCTCTACTAAAAATACAAAAATTATCCAGGCATGGTGGCACGTGCCTGTAATCCCAGCTACTCAGAGGGTTGAGGCAGGAGAATCGCTTGAACTCGGAAGGCAGAGGTTGCAGTGAGCCGAGATTGCAGCATTGCACTTCAGCCTGGGCGACAGAGCGAGACTTTGTCTAAAAAAAAAAAAAAAAAGAAAGAAAGAAAAAAAAAAAAAGAAAAGGTAGAGGAGGCTTCTGGGCCTGGCTGGAGGCTCCAAAACCACACCACTGTGGAGGAGGAACACAAGCCTCCTGCTTTCGACCTCAGCAAGGGGTGTGCCTGTGTCATCCACGGTGGAGCCTAGAGCCTGCTCCTGTGTCCCAGTCCATGCTCCAGGATGGGCTCAGGTAAGGCTGTAGGCAGGCCCCGGCCAATGGGTCCTCCGGGGTTGGGGAATGTGGGGCTCAGGTGGGAGGTGTCACAGTTCCCAATTTCAATGCTGAGAGCTGGGCTGGAACAGCTTGCCTTCCTGTCCTCCTGCCCTGGGCGGTCTGAATTCTCCCACTGGGCCACATCCTCCGCTGCCTCTGAGCCTTGGCACAGGCTGTTCCCTTTGAAAGCGTTTCTCTGTCATTACCTGGAGTGTAAGAGTCCTTGTGGAAACACGTGGCCCACCTAGAGGTTTGAAGAGATTTAGTGAAGGGGTGGACAAGGGTAAAGGACCCCAAAAGCGATGTGGAGGCACCAGGAGCCAGCAGCAGTGGAAAATCAAAAGGAGCGCAGGGAGGGACTAGCACTGCCAGGACCCAGCTCGAGCTGGGGCTGAAGGTGGAGGGTACTGGAGCCTGGGGGTCAGTCTCTCGGCCTCAGAGCAAGGCAGATCCCGGTGGAAGGCAGGAGACAGGAGGAGGAGGAGGGACCCCGCTAATGCTCTCCTTCAGACCCTGCTCCCCCGTACCTTCCTCCCATGTCCTGTGGCCGCCTTGCACCCCAGCACCCAGCAGATGGTGCGTGACCACCTGCAGTGGACCCTGTGCTCGAGGGCAGGGGCAGGGTCTTATCCTTTTCCTCTGGCACCCACCCCAGTCTGGCACAGAGCCCAGAGATACCAGTATGTAAAAATGGCAAGGAGAGCCAGGCGCGGAGGCTCACTCCTGTAATCCCAGCACTTTGGGAGGCCAAGGTGGGTGGATTGCTTGAGTCCAGGAGTTTGAGACAACCCTGGCCAACATGGTGAAACTCTGTTTCTACTAAAAATAGAAAAAGTTAGCTGGGCATGGTGGTTCATGCCTGTAGTCCCAACTACTCAGAAGGCTGAGGTGGAGAATCACCTGAGCCCAGAAAGTTGAGACTGCAGTGAGCCATAACTGTGTCATCGCACTCCAGCCTGGGCGACCCGAGTGAAACCCTGTTTCAACAACAACAACAACAACAGAAAATATTTTAAATCTACAGAAAAAGTGCCAGAATAGTGCAACAAATTCCCATATATTTGGGAGGCTGAGGAGGGCAGATGACCTGAGGTCAGGAGTTAGACACCAGCCTGGCCAACATGGCAAAACCCCATCTCTACCAAAAATACAAAAAATTAGCCGGGCGTGGTGGTGCATGCTTGTGATCCCAGCTACTAGGGAGGCTGAGGTGGGAGAATGGCTTGAACCTGGGAGGCGGAGGTGGCAGTGAGCCAAGATGGCACCACTGCACTCCAGCCTGGGTGACTGAGCGAAACTCCCTCTCCAAAACAAACAAACAAACAAACAAACACCTCCCACAGATTCCCATATATATTTCACTCAGATTCATTATTATTATTATAATTGCTTTTAGATTCACGTATTGACATTTTACTGAATTTACTCTCTTTGTCTCTCTCTCCATACACATGCATACATGCGTATTATTATTATTTTGGCTGAATGATTTGAGTCAATTGCAGACATCATGATCCTTTGCTCCTAAATCTTTAGTATGTGTTTCTAAAGACATTTGCTTACGTGGACAATGTCAAAATGACCACAGGCAGTAAGTCTAACATTGATACGATACTATTATCTAATACACAGCACATATTCAGATTTCACCAGTTGTCCTAAAATTGTTCTTTTTTGTGATTTTTAATTTTCTGATCCACAACTCAATCCAGGATCACACGTTCTTTTGGGTTCCAGGTCTCTCGGGTGTCCTTTGATCTTGAACAGTCCCTCCCTCTGCCTTTTTCATTCATCATGTTGACACTTTTGAAGAGTATAGGCCAGTTGTTTTGCAGAATGTCCTTCAACTAGGGTTCGTTTGATGTATTCTTTCTTTATTATCATTATTTTTTGAGACTGAGTCTCGCTCTGTTGCCCAGGCTGGAGTGTAATGGCGCAATCTTGGCTCACTGCAACCTCCGCCTCCCCAGTTCAAGCAATTCTCATGCCTCAGCGACCCCCGTCACTGGGATTACAGGTGCACACCACCACGCCCGGCTAATTTTTTTATTTTTATTTATTTATTTATTTATTTATTTATTGAGATGGAGTTTCACTATTGTCGCCCAGGCTGGAGTGCAATGGCATGATCTCGGCTCACTGCAACCTCCACCACCCAGGTTTAAGCAGCTAATTTTTGTATTTTTAGTAGAGACGGAGTTTCACCATGTTGACCAGGCTGGTCTCGAACTCCTGACCTCAGGTGATCTGCCCGCCTCGGCCTCCCAAAGTGCTGGGATTATAGGTGTGAGCCACCACACCCAGTCTAATTTTTGTATTTTTAGCACAGCCAGAGTTTCTCCATGTTGGTCAGGCTGGTCTCAAACTCTTGACCTCAAGTGATCTGCCTGCCTCGGCCTCCCAAAGTTTGGGATTATGGGCGTGAGCCACCGCGCCCGGCCTAGGGGTGACTTTCTAATTCTATCATTTCTTTTACATTTTACATTTTTAATTGGCATTCTATGGTAAGGAAGAGCTTTTCTTCTTCCTATTTATTTACCTATCTGTTTGTATTTCTTGATCAGTGTGGTGTCATAGATTCCTGCTTTGGTCAGTGAGTTCTAATCCATTATTGCCATTTATTTTCATGCTTAAATTGCCCAGTATTCTTTAAACACATTCCAGCATTCTTTGTGTTTCTTGGTGTTATGGGCTGAACTGTGTCCCCCACTAAAATTCATACGCTGAAGTCCTTGTAGAAAGTAAAAAGTTCCTCTTCAAAGTTTCCCTTCTTGTTAAAGAATAAATCGTGTTAAAAATAACAGTTTCTTTTAAAAACTAACTTCCTTCAAGCCTCCTTACTTTATGCAAATAACTTTGTTGGGCCCTATTCTATGTAGCTGTTAAACATGCTCATAGGCTTGTAGTACCTTCTACGTCCTTGTACCCTAACCAATATATTTGTGCTGGATGTGCTCATGGTCACGTTCCAGCTCACAGCCTATGCCCCTTCCCTATTTGGCATAAGCAACTTCCTCTTTTCCTTTATTTTTCCATTACTTTTACCTATTTAGAAAAGTTTTAAACTGTTAGCCAATCGAGTTTTAGTTTAGATTGTGAGGTCTGGCTCCAGCCAATGAAGACAGGACACAGTAGCAGGGACAAACTGCGTAATGGATAAAAATTACTTCCCTCCTTTGTTCAGGTGTGCTCTCGCCATTGTTGCATCTGTAATGAGCACCCTTTCTGCAGAAAGTAAAAATGGCCTTGCTGAGAGAATTAAATTTATGTTCAAGTACCATTTTTTTGCAGCACCAGGGAACAAGCATTCTGTTTCTAAATAAGCATTTTTTACATATAACAGCCCTGACCCCTGGTACCTCAGAATGTGACTGTATTTGGAGACAGGGCCTTTAAAGAGGTGATCAAGGTTAAATGAGGGTCGGGTGTGGTGGCTCACGCCTGTAATCCCAGAACTTTGGGAGGCCGAGGCAGGCAGATCACCTGAGGTCAGGAATTCAAGACCAGTCCGGCCAACATGGTGAAACCCTGTCTCTACTAAAAATACAAAAATTAGTCAGCCGTGGTGGCGGGCACAGTGGCGGGTACCTGTAATCCCAGCTACTGGGGAGGCTGAGGCAGGAGAATCACTTGAACCTGGGAGGTGGAGGTTGCAGTGAGCTGAGATCACAGCACTGCACTCCAGCCTGGGTAACAGAGCAAGACTCCATCTCAAAATAAATAAATAAATAAAATAAACAGGTTAAATGAGGTCATCAGGGTGGGCCCTAATCCAATATAAGTGGTGTCCTTATAAGAGGAGGAGATTAAGACAAACACACAAAGATCTTGTGAAGACACTGGAAGAAGACGGCCATTTACTATCAAGGAAGGAAGCCTTGGAAGGAACAACCCTACCAACACCTTGAGCTTGGGTTTCTAGACCCCAGAATTGTGAGAACACAGATTTCTGGGGTTTTTTTTTTTTGGTGTTGTGTTTTGTTTTGTTTGAGACAGAGTCTTACTCTGTCGCCCAGGCTGAGTGCAGTGGTGCAATCATGGCTCACAGTAGCCTCAGCCTCCCAGGCTCAAACGACCCTCTCGCCTCAGCCACCCGAGTAGCTGGGACTACAGGCATGCACCAACATGCTTGGCTAATTTTTGATTTTCTGTACAGATGGGGTCTCACTATGTTGCCCAGGCTGGTCTCGAACTCCTGGATGCAAGCAGTCCTCCTGCCTCAGCCTCCCAGTGCTGGGATTACAGGCATGAGCCACCATGCCCAGCGATTTCTGTTGTTTAAGCCACCGCGTCTGTAGCATTTGTTGTGGCAGCCTGAGCAAACTCATCCAGGCGGCAATGTTTACGCTTCCTGCTTTTGCGGAGTTGCTCAGTGTGCACCTATGATGTTGGGTTTTCTTAACATTGAGTTCACCTGATGTTCATTCCAAAAGTATTTATTGAACAGCTATTATTTTAGGCACAGAGGATTCATCAAGAAACAGGACAGACCCAAATCTTTGCCCTCATGAGTTTACACACCAGGGAAGGAGACAGATAACCAACAAGATAAATAAGCAAATTATAGGGTGTGATTCTGTGAAGCCAGAAAGAAACTACAGTAAGGAAGAAGACGGGGAGTGTCAGGAGGGTTAACACTTTAGACAGAGGGACCACAGAGGGCCCCACCCTGGAGGGGGCGTGTGAGTGGAGACTGGAAGGAGGTGAGGGAGGGAGAGTTCTTGTTACTCATGATATGAGCTGTGCTTTTCTTTTCTTTCTTTTTATAGGCAAGTCAACTTTATCTTTTTAGTTTGCATTTTATCTTTTCTGTTGTTTATCCATTATGTATCTACATTCTTATTTTTTATTTTTTTGACTATTTTTTTAGTTTGCATTTTATCCTTTCCATTGTTTATCCATTACGTGTCTACATACTTTTTTTTTTTTTTTTTTTTTTTGAGACGGAGTTTTACTCTTGTCGCCTAGGCTGGAGTGCAATGGTGTGATCTCAGCTCACTGCAATCTCCACCTCCTGGGTTCAAGCAATTCTCCTGCCTCAGCCTCCGGAGTAGCTGGGATTACAGGCTTCCGCCACCATACCCAGCTAATTTTTGTATTATTAGTAGAGACGGGGTTTTGCCATGTTGGCCAGGCTGGTCTCGAACTCCTGACCTCAGGCAATCCAGCCGCCTTGGCCTCCCAAAGTGCCGGGATTACAGGCGTGAGCCACTGCACCCGGCTACATTCTTATTATTAGATCTTGCTGGGTGCAGTGGCTCACTCCTGTAATCCTGGCACTTTGAGAGGCCAAGGTGGGAGGACTGCTCAAGCCCAGGAGTTCTAGACCAACTTGGGAAACATAGCAAGACCCCCATCTCTACAAAAAATTTAAAAATTAATGGGGCATGGTGGTGTGTGCCTGTAGTTCCAGGTTCTTGGGAGGCTGAGGTGGAAGGATGGCTTGAACCCAGGAGGTTGTGGCTGCAGTGAACCGTGATTGTGCAACTGCACCGCAGCCTGGGCAGCAAGTGAGACCCTGTCTCAACAAGAAACAAATTTAAAAACTTTAAAAAGTAAATGAACAGGCCTTAAAGTAAAACATTGTCTACCTGGGAAATATTTTTAAATAGCAAAATATATAAGCATCTAACCATTGGAAACATTTAAAAGTCATAATATTTATTTAAAAGATAATATTAATTGTAGACTTTCTTTAGGAAATATGATATTTATTGTAAAACTGTATTCTATAGTTCATATAACCTTTGTAATAAAAACTCAGGCAGCTAATTTTTCACTGCATTCTGTTCTACACAAAACATTTTTGCAATATATCAAAATTGTGTATTTATAAAAATGGTCTGTGCTTTTCTTTAGACGAATGGGCAGGTGTAGTCCACGCTCATCACTTTAAGAGCAAGGAGCAGGCCGGGCATGGTGGCTGATACCTGTAAATCCCAGCACTTTGGGAGGCCAAGGCAGGCGGATCACGAGGTCAGGAGTTTGAGACCAACCTGGCCTACATAGTGAAACCCCATCTCTACTAAAAATACAAAAAATTAGCTGGGCATGGTGGTGGGCACCTGTAATCCCAGCTACTTGGGAGGCTGAGGCAGGAGAATCACTTAAACCTGGGAGGCAGAGGTTGCAATGAGCTGAGATGGGGATCACGCCACTGCACTCCAGCCCAGGCGACAGTGCAAGACTCCGACTCAAAAAAACAAAACAAAACAAAACAAAACAAAAATTAGCCAGGCATGGTGGTGCGTGCCTGTAGTCCCAGCTACTCAGCAGGCTGAGGCAAAAGAATCTCTTGAACACGGGAGCCAGAGGTTGCAGTGAGCCAAGATCGTGGACTGCACTCCGGCTTGGGTGATACAGCAAGACCCTGTCTCAAAAAAAAAAAATAAATAAATAAAAGAAAAAGAGCCAGGAGCAGATTCTTTCCTATTGATAATTTCCCTGCTCTTAGAATCTGGAGTGTCTTCCATCTTTCACTGGTAATAGATTCCCTGGGAAAATCTTTGTAGCTAATACATATTTTATAACTAATAATAATAAATATATATTTACGTATGTGAGATGTATTTCTCAAAGTGGGATTCGCAGGTCTAAAGGTAGAAGGGTTTATATTACAGTGGTTTCATGTCGCTAAGTAACCGTTCAAGTAGATGGAACCAATGGGCGGGTCTAAGACCACCCACCACGACGCGGAGTGTGTGCCAGTGAATGTATGCATGTAATATCCGCCTTGGCCACTAGGCGTCAGTCCTCCACTGACAGTAGGCTTCCTGATGTCCTTTTTTCTCTGGGGAACAATTCACTCCAGCAGGAACCCAGGCAACCCCAGCAAAGACATAGCCTCCTCTCTATTGGGGTTCTTTCCCTCTCTTTTATAGAATAATGCTTAGCTTTCCCACGATCTTAAAAGCAATAACGGAAAAAACTCAGAAAAGTATAAGGAGAGAAAAAATTGTCCATACAGTTGCCTTTTGGATAGAATGAGTGTTAAATCTTTTGGCTGTTAACCTTTTGGTCTTTGTCTGGTGTTTTTTAAAATAGAAATAGCTCGGCCGGGCGCGGTGGCTCACGCCTGAAATCCCAGCACTTTGGGAGGCCCTCCTGGGCGAATCACGAGGTCAGGAGATCGAGACCATCCTGGCTAACACGGTGAAACCCCGTCTCTACTAAAAAATACAAAAAAATTAGCCGGGCGTGGTGGTGGCCGCCTGTAGTCCCAGCTACTCCGGAGGCTGAGGCAGGAGAATGGCGTGAACCTGGGAGGCGGAGCTTGCAGTGAGCCGAGATCGCGCCACCACACTCCAGCCTGGGCGACAGAGTGAGACTCCGCCTCAAAAAAAAAAAAAATAAATAAAATAAAATAAAATAGAAATAGCTCATGCTACGAGGTGACAGGCATGTTCTAAATGTTTTATATGATAAATTCATTGAGTCCTCACTGTAGTCCTAGAAGGTAGAAACTGTTCTTCCCTGTGATTTTTTGTTGTTGTTTATAAACTTTAACAGCTTTATTGAGGTGTGTTTCGCATATCATAGATTTGCCCATCTAAGGTGTACAGTTCAGTGGTCTTTTTCATGTTTATGGAGTTGTAAAAGCATCACCATGATTTAATCTCAGAACATTTCCAATACCCCAGGAAGAAACCCACACACGTTAGATACCTATTCTTGCCCTTACCCATGATTAGAAGGGACTATTCTTATCCCAAATTTACAGATTAGGACACTGAGGCACAGAAACAAACTTTTCCAAGGTCACGTGACTCGTACATATCAGTGCTGGGGTTTGAACTCCAGCAGAAAGGCTCTAGGCCCCGCATGCCTGGCTGCTTGCAGACATCACGATCCTTTGCTCCTAAATCTTTAGTGTGTGTCTCCAACGACATTTGCTTACATGGGCAATGTCACACTGTTCACATGCAGAAAGTCTAACATTGATGTGCTCTCGGCAAGACTGGGGTCATGTGACTAAAGATGGCTGCAGTAAAAAACAAATTTAAAATATTTTTTTAAAAAGGTCAGGTGTGGTGACTCACACTTGTAATCCCAGCACTTTGGGAGGCTGAGGCAGAACGATTGCTTGAGCCTATGAGTTCAAGACCAGCTTGGGCAACATGATGAGTCATTGTCTCTACAAAAAAAATTACCAAAAAATTAGCCAGATGTGGTGGCGTGTGCCTGTAGGCCCAGCTACTCGGGAGGGTGAGATAGAATTGCTTGAACCTGGGAGATTGATGCTGCAGTGTGCTGTGATCATGCCACTGCGTTTCAGCCTGGGCAACAGAGTGAGACCATGTCTCAAAAAAATAAAAACATAAATAAAAGAAAAATTAAAAAAAAGGCCGGGTGTAGTGGCTCACGCCTGTAATCCCAGCACTTTCGGAGGCCAAGGCAGGAGGATAACTTGAGCTCAGGAGTTTGAGACCAGCCTTGGCAACATATTGAGACTCTGTCACTCTAAAAAAAAAAAAGTTAAAAAAAGAAAAGAAGAAACAAAAACGATAAAAAACCAAAAAGATGGCATGATTGTCTACCTATGCTGGGGGCACTCTGCTTAACAGACACTGGGAGGCTCCAGATTTTCCCTTGTGTAAGAGACTCTGAAGATTACATCCCTGCTCATATATGTTTCTGGGCATTTCTGACCGTTGAATTAGCCTAAATCCTGAAAGCAAAATTGCTGGGACAAAGACCATACTTTTTTTTTTTTTTAATTTTTTTGAGACGGAGTTTTGTTCTTGTTGTCCAGGCTGGAGTGCAGTGGTGCGACCTCGGCTCACCACAACCTCCGCCTCCCGGGTTCAAGCGATTCTCCCGCCTCAGCCTCCCGAGTAGCTGAGATTACAGGCATGCACCACCCACGCCTGGCTAATTTTGTATTTTTAGTAGAGACGGGGTTTCTCGACGTTGGTCAGGCTGGTCTTGAACTCCCCACCTCAGGTGATCCACCCGCTTTGGCCTCCCATAGTGCTGGGATTACAGGTGTGAGCCACCGTGCCCAGCCTGGCTACACATATTAAGGACAAATCATCTCCAAAAAGACTGTATCAATTTACACTCACAAGAAGTGTCCAAGAGCTGTCTTTAAAAAAAAAAAGTGCTTTATTTCTTAATGTGCTTTAATGCTTTTTTCACTTTCCCCAAATTATAAACTGTAGGCTAACAACACCACCTAGAACTAAGGACATTTACTCAACACAATCTACTGATAGACGTTATAGTCACTCGCTCTAATTTCTTCTCACTTCTTAGGAAACAGCATAAAAATAATGAGAAGAATAGGCTGAGATTCTTTTCAGAAGATTAGAAATGAATCCCAGGCAATGTGCATGAATAATAAAAAGCCTCCCAAGCTTAAGGACTCTGATGCAAAACCAGAATTGGGAATGATATACTCAGTTATCTTTTTGAGGTTCCATACAACACAGAGATCCTACAATCCAAAAACGTTTTAAAGAGAGAAATTTTAATTTTGATCAGAGCCATCTTTTTCTCCACATTCTCAACAAAGGTTATGAATCTCTTTGGTCTGCAGTTGGTAAAGGATAAAAGTGGAGGGGGCAGATTTTTGCTTTGTTATTTACATTTATTTTATTTTATTTTTCTTAGAGACAGGGTCTCGCTGTGTTGCCCAGGCTGGAGTGCAGTGGAATGATCATAGCTCACTGCAGCCTCAATCTCCTGGGCTCAAGCGATCCCTCCCACCTCCGCCTCCCCAAATGCTAGGATCCCTCCCACCTCCGCCTCCCCAAATACAGGCATGTACCACCATGCCTGGCCAGGGTTTTGCCTTGAAGATCAGAATTCATCCTCATGCTGTTGGCACAGGTTACAAATATAGAACCTCAAAAAGAGTTTTATTTATTTATTTATTTTATTATTATTATTTTTTGAGACAGGGTCTCACTCTGTCTCCCAGTGGTGGGATCTCGGCTTACCGCAACCTCCGCTTTCTGGGTTCAAGCGACTCTCATGCCTCAGCCTCCCAAGTAGCTGGATTACAGGTGTGCGCTACCATGCCCAGCTGATTTTTTGTATATTTAGTAGGGACTGGGTTTCAATGTGTTGGTCAGGCTGGCCTCAAGTGATTCACCTGCCTTGGCCTCCAACAGTGCTGGGATTACAGGCATGAGCCCTGCCTCAAAAAGAGTTTAACTCCCTCCTTCTCACTGCTGCACTTGATGAGTCTTAAAAAAAATAGTTTGAATCATTAATAGACACCAGCTCCAGCCTGTGCCATGGAAACCTTCCCCTGGCTCCCCGAAGACAAAGACAGACATTTAAGGGTGCAAACCCTGACCACCACGCTATCACCTCTCAATAATACAAAAATTAGCCAGGCGTGGTAGTGCACACCTGTAATCCCAGTTACTCGAGAGGCTGAGGCAGGGGAATCACTTGAATCTGGGAGGTGGAGGTTGCAGTGAGCTGAGATCACGCCATTGCACTCCAGCCTGGGCAAGACTCTGTCTCAAAAAAAAAAAAAGTGTGATTGAACAAAAAGGGAATGATCTAGTGTTGATAGACTGAGTGGGGAAACCCAGCAATGCCCGTCTGTTGAGATTCTTCTTGGTCTCTCCGTGCAGCACTCCTTCCTCCAGGGTAGCGGGCAGGACCCCTCTGAAGTGGAGTTTTATGACCTGCAGTCGTGCAAGGCCAGTCAGAGAATTTCTTTATGAACAGAGGCAGGGGAAGATTAGAATATATTTTTAGGTGCTAAGGCCTGCCTTAGAGAGAAAAAGGAGCAGGTGAAAAGAAGGCCGAAGGAGGTCAGGGAGAAAGACTCTGTTTTCTGGGGCCTGGTTAGAGGCCTAACACACTCCAACCTTATAACAAAAGACTGTAACAAGGGCTATGCGGATTATGAGCCAGGAACTGTGGATGAAAACTGATGTGTGTTTATACATATATATACAAACACACATTTTATATATATATACACATAAAATAAAAAGTCAAAAGTCTGGATATTTATGTGAAATCCCTGATCTTTAGATGTTAGCAGCTGATTAATTTGTTTTTCAAGAAACATAGTGTGGGCCAAAACTCAAGCAACTCTGGGATGTGTAGGTTTTTATATCTGGCCTAGACGTGGGAGTAGAAAGGGGGCTAGAAAGCGAGGGTGTAGAGGGCTAGAAGGGGAGGGTAGAAAAGGGGTAGAAAGGGAGGGTGTTCAATTCATGTTTGTTGAATGAATAACACATGGAATGCATTGATTTTCCTTCCACTTGTAAAGAACAACTACCAGGGTCAGATAAACCAACTGACTTACTGAGAGCTCCCACTTGATGAGCACCCGCTGTAATTCCCCTGATAGGATCCAGGCTGGAAACATTTTGTCTGCCAAATAAAAAGAAATAATTAAAGTGTATTGCCAATCAAAAAAGACAAAAAAAAGACCACCAGGAGCTTCTGCTTGCCTGAGATGAGAAGAGCTACCTTCTTAAACTGGCATTATTCCAGGCGAAGTAAAAAAAATGGAATGGTGTGGCTCCTTCTGGGACTTCCAGGGCCCTCATGTTCCCATACAAGATCCAGATCCAGTCTGTGCCCATCTTGGGTAGAGCAATGCCAAGGCTGATCTGATCCCCAGGGTTGGGTTGCAAGTGACTTGGGGGCTCTGCATCTTTTTTTTTTTTTTTCTGACACAGGGTCTAGCTCTGTCACTCAGGCTGGAGTGCAGTGGCACAATCAATCTTTGCTCACTGCAACCTCTGCCTCCTTGGCTCAAGCACTCCTCCCACCTCAACCTTCCTCGTAACTGGGACTACAGGCATGTGCCACCATGCCCAGCTAATTTTTGCATTTTTTTTTGTAGAGACAGGCTTTTGCCATGTTGTTCAGGCTGGTCTCGAACTGGGCTCAAGTTATCCTCCCGCCTCGGCCTCCCGAAGTGCTGGGATTACAGGGATAAGCCATGGTGCCTGGCTGGAGTTCTGTGTCAGTTTTACCCCTACTGCCCAAATTTGTCACCATGGGATATTATAGGGCATCAGCTTATTAGTAGACTTAGGGAAATTATAATCAATACTTATGTTAATTTTTTCTATATGAACTATATTTTGGGTAATCACAAATAGTTGACTAAAAAGTTTTTTTTTTAACATCAGTTTAGGGAATAAGGAGAAAAAGTTGTTTTATTAAAAAATTCCTGGCTGCGTGTGGTGGCTCACACCTGTAATCCCAGCACTTTGGAAGGCTGAAGTGGGTGAATCACTTGAGGCCAGGAGCTCGAGACCAGCGTGGCCAATATGGCAAAACCCTGTCTGTACTAAAAATACAAAAATTAGCTGGGCGTGGTGGCGCATGCCAGTAATCCCAGCTACTCTGGAGGCTGAGGCTGGAGAATCGCTTGAGGCCGGGAGGCAGAGGTTACAGTGAGCCAAGATTGCGCCATTGCATTCCAGCCTGGGTGACAGACCAAGACTTTTTCTCAAAAAAAAAAAAAGGGGGGGGAACCTATAGAGATGGCAACTCTTGCTCTAACTGGTTCCTCTCTGCCTCTCTGCAAAGGTTACAAGGTTAACAGAGGCTACTCTTCTATTAAAAACCCAATAATCCTGGCCAGGCATGATGACTCACACCTGTAATCCCAACACTTTGGGAAGTCAAGGCAAGAGGATGGCTTGAACCCAGAAGGTTGAGGATGCAGTGAGCTATGATGGTGCCACTGCACTTCAGCCTGTGTGACAGAGTGAGGCCCTGTCTCAAAATAAATAAATAAATAAATACATAATAAATTCCAATGATTAAATTCAGAAGGAATGCTAGAATATGGAACTCATTGTTTTGCAACTTCTAATGAAACAATGGATCCGGGCAAAAATCATCAACAGATGCCAAAACCATAAGGTGGAAGGTTGAAGGGTAAGTTCAGGATTGGATGGATTAGGTTGATAACACCAGGATCCACGGATTAATCTAGCATCTGTAAGAGTGAGACAGTCAGAAATTATGTGCTTCTTTATGTGATACAATAGGGAATATATGGAACTACCTAAGAAGTATTTTAATTAAAATTTTGAATTCAAGTGTAGATCTCATGACCAGGCACAGGAAATAATGTAGGTAAAGGAACAAAAAGCCATCATTCAAATCCCATATGTGGGACATCCTGTAGGACAAATGACCTCTCCATGCTCCCCCTACTTAAAAAAACAGACTTTACTTTTTAGAGCAGTTTTAGCTTCGCTGCAAAATTGAGCAGAAGGTACAGAGATTTCCCATATATCCCTGCCACCCCACCTCACATGCACAGCCTCTCCATTATTAATATCTTGCCCCAGAGTGGTACATTTGTTACAACTGATTAACCTACGATGATGCTTCATTATTACCCCAAGCCCATGGTTTACGTTAAGATTCACTCTTGGCATTGTACATTCTATGGGTTTGGACAAATGTGTGATAGGTACCCACCATTGTGATATTATACAGAAGTCCAGCCATGGTGGCTCATGCCTGTAATCCCAGCACTTTGGGAGGCCGAGGCAGGTGGATCACCTGAGGTCAGGAGTTCGAGACCAGCCTGACCAACATGGTGAAACCGCATCTCTCCTAAAAATACAAAAATTAGCCATGCATCGTGGTGGATGCCTGTAATCCCAGCTACTCGGGAGGCTGAGGCATGAGAATCGCTTGAATTGGAGAGCCAGAGTTTGCAGTGAGCCAAGACTGTGCCATTGCACTCCAGCCTGGGCAACAAGAGTAAAACTCCATCTCACACACACAAAAAAATCATACAGAACAGCTTCACTACTCTGTGCTCTGCCTATTCATCCTTCCCTCTCCCCAGCCCCTGGTTACCACTGACTGTTTTACTGTCTCCATATTTTGTCTTTTCCAGAATGTCATATAGTTGAAATCATACAGTATATGGCCTTTTAAGATGGGCTTCTTAGCCAATTCATTTCCAGCAAAGGCACCAAGAACATACAATGGGGAAAGGATAGTCTCTTCAGTAAATGCTACTAGGGGTGCTGGGTGCAGTGGCTCATGCCTGTAGTCCCAGCACTTTGGGAGGCTGAGGCGGGCAGATCACATGAGGCCAGGAGTTCAAGACCAACCTGGCCAACATGGCAAAAACCCTTCTCTACTACTTGGGAGACTGAGGCACATGAATTGCTTGAACTCAGGAGGTGGAGGTTGCAGTGAGCTGAGATCAGTCATGCCATTGCACTCCAGCCTGGGTGACAGAGAAAGACTCTGTCTTAAAAAAAAAAATGGCCTGGCACGGTAGCTTACTCCTGCAATCCCAGCACTTTGAGAGGCCGAGTGCTGGGATTACCTGAGATAAGGAGTTTGAGACCAGCCTGGCCAACATGGTGAAACCCTGTCTTTACTAAAAATATAAAAGTTAGCCAGGTGTGGTGGCAGACACCTGTAATCCCAGCTACTCGGGAGGCTGAGGCAGGAGGCTCGCTTGAACCCAGGAGGCGGAGGTTGCAGTGAGCCGAGCTTGCACCATTGCACTGCAGGTCTGGGAAAACTGGGTATGCTATGCAGAACAATGATGAAACTAGATCATGCAAAAAGTTCAAATCAAAATGGATTAAATACTTAAATGTAAGACCTGAAACTATGAAACTACTAGAAGAAAACATTGGGGAAATGCTTCAGGACATTGATCTGGGCAAAGATTTCTTGGATAAGACCTTAAAAACACAGGCAAACAAAGCCAAAATTAACAAATGGGATGTAAATCAAGCCAAAAGGTTCTGCACAGCAAAGAAAACAATCAACAAGGTGAAGAGACAACCCACAGAATGGGAGAAAATACTTGCAAACTATTCATCCAACAAGGGATTAACAACTAGGAATATATAAAGAACTCAAAAAACTCAATAGCAAAGAAACAAATAATTTGATTAAAAATGGGCAAAAGATCTCAATAGACACTTCTCAAAGGAGGATACAAATGGCCAACAGGTAGAGAAAAAAAGACTCAACATTCGTAATGATCAGGGAAATGCCAATTAAAATCACAGTGAGTTATCATTTCATCCCAGTTAAATAGCTGTGATCAAAAAGACAGAAGATAACAGATGCTGGTGAGGAGACCAAGAAAGGGGAACGCTCATTCACTGTCGGTGGAAATTTAAATGAGTACAGCCTGTATGGAAAACAGAATGCAGATTCTTCAAAAAACTAAAGATAGAACTATCATATGATCCAGCAATCCCACTGCTGGGTATATATCCAAAAGAAAGGAAATTAGTCAGCCGGCCACGGTGGCTCACGCCTGTAATCCCAGCACTTTGGGAGGCTGAGGTGGGCGGATCACCTGAGGTCGGGAGTTCGAGATCAGCCTGACCAACATGGAGAAACCCTGTCTCTACTAAAAATACAAAAAAAATTAGCTGGGCATGGTGGCGCATGCCTGTAGTCCCAGCTGCTCAGGAGGCTGAGGCAGGAGAATTGCTTAAACCCAGGAGGTGGAGGTTGCTGTGAGCCGAGATCGTGCCATTGCACTCCAGCCTAGGCAACAAGAGCAAAACTCTGTCTAAAAAAAAAAGAAAAAGAAAAAGAAAGGAAATTAGTCTATTGATGAGATATTTGCACTCCTGTTTTTATTGCAGCACTATTCACAGCAGCCAAGCTAGATATACTAATTACCCAGATTTGATCATTACACACTGTATACTTGAAATCAAAATATCCCACGTACCCCATAAATGTGTACAACAATTATGTATTCACATATACATTTTTAAGACTGGCTTTTTTCACTTAGTGATATGCACTTAAGGTTCCTCATTTTCATGACTTGATAGCTCATTTCTTTCTTTTTTTAATTTTTATTTTCATTTTTAGTTTTTGAGACAGGGTCTCATTCTGTTGCCCAGGCTGGAGTGCAATGGTACCATCTTGGCTCACTGCAACCTCTGCCTCCAAGGCTCAAGCCATCCTCCCACTTCAGTCTCCCAAGTAGCTGGGACTACAGGTGCACACCAGTATGCCTGGCTAATTTTTCTCTCTCTATATTTTTTGTAGAGATGGGGTTTCGCCATGTTGCCCAGGCTGGTCTCGAACTCCTGAGCTTAATGGATCCACCTGACTCGGCCTCCCAAAGTGCAGGGATTACAGGTGTGAGCCAGTGCCCAGTTGATTGCTCATTTCTTTTTAGTGCTTAATAATAATCCATTGTCTGGATGGAGTACAGTTTATCTACTTATTCACTTACTGAAGGGCATCTTAGTTTCTTCCAAGCTTTGACAATTATAAAGCTGTTATAAATAGTCATATGCAGGTTTTCGTATGGATATAAATTTTCAACTCCTTTGAGTAAACCCAAGCAGTGTGACTGATGGGTAATATGGCAAGAGTATGTTTAATTTTATAACAAACTGCCAAGCTGTCTTTTAAAGTGCCTGTGCCATTTTGCATTCCTACCAGCAACGAATGAGAGTTTCTGTTGCTCCACATCTTCATCAGCATTTGGTGTTCTCAGTGTTCTGGATTTTGGCCATTCTAACAGGCCCATACACTTACTTTATAAATTAATGGCATATAAAGGGGGACTGCTATCTACTAAAAGTCTTTTTTTTTTTTTTTTTTTGAGATGGAGTTTCGCTCTTGTTGCCCAGGCTGGAGTGCAGTGGTGCAATCTTGGCTTCCTGCAACCTCTGCCTCCTGGGCTCAAGTGATTCTCCTGCCTCAGCCTCCCGAGTAGCTGGGATTACTGGTGCCCGCCACCACGCCTGGCTAATGTTTGTATTTTCAGTAGAGACGGGTTTTACCACATTGGCCAGGCTGGTCTCAAACTCCTGACCTCAGGTGATCTGCCTGCCTCAGTCTCCCAAAGTGCTTGGATTACAGGTGTGAGCCACCGTGCCCAGCCCATTAAAAGTCTTAAGAAATAGCCACCAAATGCAACACATGCAGATAATCTCAAGATCTTGATCCCGGATCTGAATATATCAACTGTTAAAAGGCATTTTTGAGAGAATCAAAGAAATTTGAACATGGACTGGTTATTAGGTGATATTAAAGTTGGTAATTAAAAAAAAGTTGGTAATTTTGTTTGGAATAAAAGAGCATTGCCGCTATAAATATATATATTTGAATATATATATTAATTACAGCTGTGTATATATATATATAATATGACCCTTATCTCCTAGAAATGTACAATAAAGTATTTACAGTGAAATGGTAAGCTGTATGCCTTAAAATATTACAGCAAATATAAATATATAAAGAATAAAATTTAAAAAAAGTAAGAGTGTCGCCAGGTGCGGTAGCTCATGCCTATAATCCCAGCACTTTGGGAGGCTGAGGCAGGTAGATTGCTTGAGGCCAGGAGTTTGAGACCAGCCTGGCCAACATGGCGAAACTCTGTCTCTACTAAAAATACAAAAATTATCTGGGTGTGTTGGTGCATGCCTGTAATCCCAGCTACTCAGGAGGCTGAGGCATGAGAATCGCTTGAACCTGGGAGGCGGAGGCTGCAGCGAGCCGGGATCGCGCCAGTCCACTCCAGCCTGGGCGACAAAGTGAGACAAAAGAGAAAAAAAAAGGAGGTGTATATAAAACAAAGATTTGCAGAACAGTGTAATTCTTGATGCTGAGTGATGGAATATGACGTCCATGACACTATTCGTTTTTACTTTTATGTTTGACCCTTTTTTGTAATAAGTTGAAAACATTTCCATTTTGAAGTTTCTGTCTTTAGTGGTATCCCGAGGGTCCCAAGCAAGGCCGACTTGGGTGGGCCCCACACTGGCCGAGTTGCTCCTGAGCCTGCCCTGCCCACGGCTCCGGCCCTCGTCCTGCTGTCTGCCACCACTACCCCTCGAGGTTGTCTGACCATCAGCTTGAGACTTTGAGGAGCCGTATCAGGGCCTGGAAGTGGAAAGGATGAGAACATTTTTAGAAACAACAAAATGGGGGTCTCCCTCCCTGGCTTTGTCTGCTTTAGCATCATCTGCAGGGAAGGGGCAGGGGCCCGGATAGGGAGGGAGCCAAAGACTGAAGCAGTGGAGGTGTTTTGAAGGGAAGGGAGGAGGGATTCATAACTAAATAACAGAGAGGAGGGCAGCTTGCACACGATGCAAGACAGACTGGGATGGGAGAGAAGCTCAGGGGCGTGAACAGAGGGTCTGCAGAGCGGAACAAGATGTTGGAAAAGGGCCTCCTCTGGCAGCGGGACATATGCAGTGAGTCAAGTTTAAACAGAGAACAGCCGGCTGTGGGGAGGAGACAGCTGGGATTTCTGTAGTACCTACCAGCAGTCCAGTCGCACTTGGATCTTCTGGTCAAATGGTGCTGGGGGCTGCGTCCTTCCTGCTGGAATTCCTGCTCCAGACATGGAGGTGGTAGAGATGCTTGCTGCTGGTGAGCCATGGGAACGAGGTCACATTCAGGGGCCCTTTTATTACTCTGTGGGCCATTGGCATCATCTCCAGCTGGACAGCAAAACAGCAGGTCACCCAACACATCTCTCCTTTTAAAATATTGCCTAATATATCTAACCTTTGTTGGCACGTCTTGGACCTAGAATTTTTTTATTGTTATTCATTCCTTTAGTAAAGGTGATTCATCAGCCTGACTCAAGTTTCCGTTGAAGAATCCACGAGCTTCCCAGTTGGTGACTTCTGCCTTATGGCTGTCAGAGCTCATCCCACAGAATCCAAGTGTTGGAATGTTCCATCGGGCAGGGGTGCAAAGGTCCTTTAGCTCTTGCATGTCAGTGACGTGGCACCTGGTCTACCATGCTCCATTCTGAGTCCAAGGCAGATATTGCCAGCGAACCACAGCACCCCCGACCACTGGATGTGGCCCCAGAATCCTGAGCAACATACAATCCCTTCAGCCACGTGTTCTAGCAACCAGCGTCGGCACTGGATCGGGAATGATTGCTATTCTTGGACAAGTCCAGTCTGTTATCCTGGAGATGGGGAAACTGAGAGCTGGGAAGTATAATTTACAGAAGGGATGCAAGGTAGGTTAGTGAAGTGCTGGGACCCAGGGCTTCTGGCTCTCAGGTAATCCTCTTCCCACCAGGGCATAGGCTTGGGGAGCTCCGAGAAGGGAAAGGTGAGAGAATGCTCAATTGCAGTCCCTGCTGCCAGCTTCTGTAGGTCACTTTCGGGGGTCTGAGGGTGCCAGAGCTGAAGTTCTTTCTTCTTTCTCCTTAAGTCTGGCTCCACTTCTGTGGCCAGACCTGCCGTCTCATGGCAGCAGGAAAGCAATATTGGAAGCTGCCAGACACAGTGGGGGCAGCCCCGGCTGGAGTGGCACCAGGAAGCAGGAGGCAGTGGTGCCAGTTAGTGCTTGACTTGTGCCCAGCTTGGCAGCCCCACAGCTTCCCCTCCTTGTTCATACCACACTGACCCTTGTAAGTTGGTGTGGCACTGGCCTGTATTTAGAGTAAGGAGCATCTTCTGGTCAGACTTCGACAATTGAAACCCAGTGTTCTATTTCGTCTTTAGGGGATTCTTGGCTGAGTTGGGAGGGTCAGACAAGGGTACATTCAAGGACTTGTTGCCTCTCTGATGCTCAAGAAAGACCTTGGAACTTTGAAGGCCCTGATGAGGGATGAACAGCTCATGCTTTCTGGGGGCTTCCCTGTATGGAGACAAAGAATGGATCAAGGAAAACCCACTGGGAAAGCCTGGGCATTACTTGGGTCTCAACTGATTTCAAGTTGAATTCTAGCCACCAGACATCATGGTCAGGTGCTGATGCCCCATGGCCATCTTCCAAGAAGGAATGGAAGAACCAGACCCTGCCAAAGGAGCAGCCACCTTCAGGGGGGCCCTGTGATCTCACTGGGGGAGATTAGACAAGAGCGTTTACTTTCCTTCTGGCCCTATGGGTGTGCTGGGGGTTCCACCCAGGAGGACAAGCAAACCCCAGCGTTCCTGGTGGTGGCAGTGGCACCCACTGTGCCTCTTGGAGCTGGAGCTGCTGATGATAACCAGCTTATCTACATGGCCCTGGGCCCAGAGCAAACTCAGCTCTATTGACACCTCTTATTTTCCCACCTCAGTGTGCACATAGCCCCAGGGCTTGCCATTCTGGGAAAGGGGTTGATAACTCATTGCTGGTAACTTGCTCCGAGTCAACAAATCAAGTGTGTGATGAGGTCATGGTGTGTAACTTGTGGTCTCGATGGCCTGGTTGACGATGGTGTGTTCGGGTGCAGACAGAAGACTGGAGATGGAAAAGTTGCCATTTATTGAACTTGGTTACCTTGGGCCTTGGCAATTCCTGTTCCCCCTGTCTAGAAGGTTCTTCTCCCAGCTTTCTGCTTGGATGGCTATTCAGCCATCATCTCAATGTTCCCTCCTCAGTGATGCCTTCCGTGGCCACTCTGGTCTCCCAGCTGTAGAGCCTGACTTGGAGGAGCCCTGGAGACACCTACTGAACTCCTTTTCCCATGTGCTCTTCGTGGGCGCCTTGTGAGGCTGATAATGTCTCCAATTTATAGATGAGGAATCTGAGGCTTAAAGGAGCTAAGTAACTTCCTCAAGGATTTATGGCAAGTAAGTGGTAGCGTCAAGATTTGAACTAGGTCTGTCTGACTACAAATTCTAGGCTCTTGGCCACTCTGCAGCTCATTAGTACTGGGCTTGGGAGATCAGGAAATGAGGCAGAACAAAAGGAGGAGAGGACGGGTGGGAGGAGGAGGGGATAACTGAGGACAGGTCTCATCTATTAGGAAATATTCATTCTTTCAGTGAACACTTGAGGGTGCTCGAAGCCAAGTTCATAAATTGCTCGCTGTTTATGAATAGCCTTGCAGACAGGGCCATGGAGGACAGTGTACAAATTGTGCCCAGAACACAGGTGTCAGGCCAGGGGGGAAGGAGACCTGAAGTCAGGTCATGATTCACTGCTGAGCCATGCACCTGGGCAGCTGCAGCCACCTGGAGGACGCCAGCTTTTTCTGAATCCAGCGAAGGCTCCAAATGGGCTAGCAGTGGCCCTGAAGTCCAGGAAACAAAACATTTAGAAAGGTAATGTGGCAGCACTGCAATAGAGGCATGCCCTGGGCATCCTGCAAAGAGGATGCTCAGTGCTGCCTTAGGTGGAAAGTTAGGAAGCCTCCCTAGTGGAGGTGGCAACTGAGCCGAGTCTCAGTGGATGAGCGAACTTTACCAAGTGGGCATGGGGAGGAGGGAACACCAAAGAGGGCAGCACCGGCATGATAATAGACCTAAAGGATTGTAAGTCACCTGGTAAAGTTAGATGGCAAGGGTCATGGGCCCAACGGATGCATGATGTTAGTCAGCATGGGCAGTATGTGCTGCAGTAACAAGCAACACCCAATTTCACAATAAGAAGGTTTCTCTTTTGCTTTCCCTATTTATGCATTACAGGTCATCTAGGGCTCTGGTTTGAGACGTCTTCACTCAGGGGTGCAGACTGATGGAGACTTCACCACCTATGGTGTCACTGGTGGCCACAGCAGGGGGAGAGGCACATGCCAACTCATGCACCGGCCACGCCAGAAGTGTCTGCAGGAGTGAAATGGGTCACTACTATTTGCATTTCATTGGCCCAAGCGACGCCGAATTTCAAGGGATTATGGAAGTATAATTCAACATGGTTTTAGAATGAGGACTAGGAAAATCTGGAGAACAGTGCTAATGATATACGGCTTAACATGGGGAAGGAGAGCAAGGACCACACCACGGTAGGCTTTGAGTGCCATGGTTAGGCACTTGGAATGTTTCCTGTAGGCAATGAGGAGCTTTGGGTGGGTGGATGAGGTGTGAGCCTGCAAAGGGAGCAGAAGAGAGGAAAGTGAGGTTTAAACATGCGAAGGGCGCCAGAGCCAAGGGAAGAGGAAGTAAGTACGAAACATCAAACAGAGAGGGAAGCCAGAGAAACGGGTTGGGGAAGCACTGGACAGTGAGTGAAAGTCAGGCCCTCTGGCCTCCTACCCTCCCTTTCATTGGAAAGAGAGAGACTGGGGAGAAAGGGATGGAGGGAGCAGGTGGGGAAGACGGAGACCAGACAGACATTTTGAGGGGCTGCTTAGACTAGAAAATCAACTTTGGTGGAGCTTGAGGGCCAACTACAAATATCTAAAAGTTTTTTGCAAAAACGAGGGACTAGACTTATTCGATGGCAAATATTCAGAGTAGCATAGGGACAAAGCCTGGGAATTATAGGGAGGCGGATTTAACTTTTATTTGATAACAACTTCTGTTATCAACTTAAGCTTGTTATTTGAACTATGTACAAGCACCTTGCAGGGTTGAAGAGGCGTGTAATGTTTTGAAATGTTAATTTCCTTCCTGTTCTCATGGCTGAAGGAAAGAATGAATGAATATTTAATACTGCAGGCTAGGACTGTTCTTTGAGGGTGAGAGGTGACAGTTAATGGCTTTGTGGTATTCTAGGACTGTACTGAAGAAAACCCCCACCCAAGCCAGTGTTTCAAAGATGAAGTTAAATGAGAATGGGGAGGTAAATAGAGGGGTAAATGCCATGTTAGAAAGGAAGAGGAAAAAGCTGGGTGTGGTGGCACACACCTGTAGTCCCAGCTACTTGGGAGGCTGAGGCAGGAGGATTACTTGGGTCCAGGAATTGGAGGCTTCAGTGAGCCGTGATCTCACCACTGCACTCCAGCCTGGAAGACAGAGTGTGACTCCATATCTAAAAAAAGGAAACAAAAAATCCCCCCAGAAATGAAAGAAGGAGGAAGCCTTCTCTGGGGGAAAGAGGGGTGATGGCTTCCTTACACAGCTGAGGCTGGTTATGCTCCCAATTCTGGGCCACAGAAAGAGGCAGAACTTATGATCCTAGGTAGGTAAATGCCAGAGTCTCATTTCTGAGCATGTGGCTTTGGGAGGAGCTGGAAGGATACCCTAGGAATGGTCCTTGCCCTGGCTTGGGCCCTTGGAGTGGCATCTCCGTGACCTGCCCAGTGACAGAAGGCATTGCCATGTTACCCGGCAGCAGAGGAGGCTGTGGCTAAGAGGGTGATCACCATGGTGTCTAAACTCAGCCCCCATTCCCCCTAGTTTTCCTTTTCTTTCTTTTCTTTTTCTTTTTTTTTTTTTTGAGATGGAGTCTCGCTCTGTTGCCTAGGGTGGAGTGCAGTGGCACAATCTTGGCTCACTGCAACTTCCGCCTCTCGGGTTCAAGCAATTCCCCTGCCTCAGCCTCCTGAGTAGGTGGGACTACAAGTGCCTGCTGGCATGCCTGGCTAACTTTTGTATTTTTAGTAGAGACGAGGTTTCACCATGTTGGCCAGGCTGGTCTTGAACTCCTGACCTCAAGTGATCTGCCCGCCTTGGCCTCCCAATGTGCTGGGATTATGGCGTGAGCCACTGCACCCTGCTTCCCCCTAGTTTTTCTGACACTGTCTTGGTCTGGAAATCTCACAGGATTCTACGGAGTGGGAGGAAGGAATGAACGAGCTGCTTTGGGAGTCTCCAGGCCTGCATGAGGATCAAGCAGAGGCTGTCTGACCTCCAGCTGGTCCGAGGGCTCTTCTGGGATGCTGCCCAGAAGAGAGGCTGCCCTTTCATTCTGATGTCCAGCTAGCCTTAGGGGTTGGGGGGATTTGTTTGACTCCCTGTGGCCTTATCAGCTGATAGCATGTCGTTTCCAAAGACTTGAGAACCTTCGCAACGTTCCTGGGCAGGTCCTTGCTCAGAGACCAATACGGATCCAAGTGTAGGGAGCTGCAGTGGCCGCCAAGCTCAGAGTTCCTGGGGGCTCAATCTAATGGGACGGAGCCTGGCTGGTCACGGCCGAAAGCTCTATAACAATCACGCCACTCCCTGCATCTTGCTCTTAAAGAGCTTGTGTTGGGGGGCAGGGATTTAAATGCCATGGGTGCCACTGGGTGAGTGCATTCTTCCTCCAGCTGCTGGCTTCTCCACAGATCACAGGCGCAGTGGGACACACCTATAATCCTAGCTACTGGGGAGGCTGAGGCAGGAGGATCACTTGATGCCAGGAGTTTGAGAACCAGCCTGGGCAACATAGCAAAATTCCATCTCTAAAAACAAAAAACAAAATTAAAAAAAAGGGAATCTCTTTATGTCTTTTCTGTTCCATTGAGGGGGTTTTGGCCACTGGGAACCAGAAAGGCTCTCCCTTAAAGCCTTTTCAGGATTCCTGATATAATGTTGATGGGAGTAGAAGAGGTGTGGAACATCCCAGCATCACCTGAGCTTGCACTTTCACCGGGTTTGAGGTGCTTTTGCTTCTCATGGCACATATGACTTGTCTTTGGAGAATAGAATACATTGGCCCACAGGCGCCGGGTGGCCCTTAGCCAATGACTGAGGGGTGCAGGTGGGAGTGTGAAAACCCAGCTTGCTTGCCTTAGGTTGGGGCAATTTTGAGGCATGACTTACATTCCAGGGCTCCCCTGTGGGATCAGGCTGGAGCTTCCCTCTGCAGGACTTGAGTAAAATCAGTTTGGCTTGGCTTCATCCCCTTCCCAGTCCTGCTTCCCTGCTCCCTCCCTCATTGGTTTCCTGAACCACCTTTGAAATAAATCACTTGTACATGAAACCTCATCTCACTGGTTACTTCTGGGGAGCTTGACCTGAGACAGTTTCCTTCAGGCAGCCACTGAGACCCCAGCTATGAGTTCCTAGAGCACCTGGAAGCTTTCCCTGCCATGTGGCTTTGCCCTGGCCTGATTTTCTGAACCCCCGGCTGGACCACATGTTCTCGAGGGCAGGGATCTCACTTGACTTGTTCATAAGTCCATGGTCTCTACCTGCCGTAACTCTGATTGTCAAACCAGGCTAACATCCAGGAATTAGGCTGCAGGTTCAACTGCTGTAACCAAAGCCCAAATAACAGAGGTTTAAGTAAAATACAATTTCATGGCTGGGTGCGGTAACTCACACCTGTAATCCCAGCACTTTGCGAGGCCTAGGCGGATCACAAGGTCAAGAGATCAAGACCCTCCTGGCCAACATGGTGAAACCCCGTGTCTACTAAAAAAAATACAAAAAATTTAGCTGGGCGTGGTGGTGCGCACCTGTAGTCCCAGCTACTCGGGAGGCTGAGGCAGGAGAATCACTTGAACCTGGGAGGTAGAGGTTGCAGTGAGCCGAGTCTGAGCCACTGCATTCCAGCCTGGTGACAGAGCGAGACTCCATCTCAACAAACAAACAAACAAACAAAAATTTCATTATCTTTCATATAATAGATAATAGTCCAGGTGGCTCTCCAGTGATTGAAACCCAAATTCCTTCTTGTTGCCTTGCCATCCTCAACACGTGATATTCATCTCTTGGTCTATTATAGCTGCTTCAGCTCCTGTCATTACATCTGCATTCCAGCCAGCGGGAAATAGAGAAAGGGAAGTGGGATATGCCCCTTTCCTTAAAAGGCATAATCCAGAAGTTGCAAAGATTACTTCTGCTCATATGTCACTGGCCATAATGAAGTTAACAGGGGCACTTCTAGGTGAAAGAGAGGCTGGGAAATGTAGTCTTTAGCTACGTGGCCATAGACTAGGGTGAAAGTTGGAGTTTGATTACTGGAGGAAGTAGATGATGAGCAGTTCCTGTTATACCCTCCTGCTTCAGTGAAAAGCTTGTTTCCACCCTCCAAATCTCAGAGGATCAACACAACTAAGGTTGATTTCTCACTCACAGCCGACCTGGGTTGGCAGGGAGCTCTGCTCCTCGCAGCCACGCAGGGACTCAGGCTGACGGATGCTCTGTCCTGATGCAGGGGAAGGGGATGGGTGAGAAATGGGACTCTGGTTCCTAAAGGCTTCCACCTGGAAGTGACACACATCACCACCTCTGCTCACATTCCACTGGTCAAAGTAAATTTGACCAATGGGATTGGGTGGCGGGGGGTTGAGGTGGGAGGGGGATGGCGGTTTGGAAGAGGGAGGGGAAGTGTGGTTCTGCTGCTGTGGTTATGAACAGCAACAATGGCCACACCCTTCATCGATGTGCTCATGCCTTACTCACCTTTGGTTCTCCCCATCCCCGCCCTAAGCCTCTTTTGGCCAACATACGCAGATTTGGATGAGATTATACAGGAGGACATGCACGCTGTCAATAGCAGGGGAACCAACCAAACAACCAAAGAAAAAAAGGAAAATAAAACATCCCCAAACTATGCTTAACCATGTTTATAACCACAATTTGCATTTATGCATGATTATGTATATATGCATTTTTTTTTTTTTTTTTTTTTTTTGAGACAGAGTCTTGCTCTGTTGCCCAGGCTGGAGTGCGGTGGCTCGATCTTGGCTCACTGCAACCTCCGCCTCCTGAGTTCAAGCAATTCTCATGCCTCAGCCTCTGGAGCAGCTGGGATTATAGGCCCCCGCCACCATGCCCGGGTACTTTTTTGTATTTTTAGTACAGATGGGGGTCTCATCATGTCGGCCAGGCTGGTCTCAAACTCCTGACCTCAGGCAATCCACTCGCCTCGGCCTCCCAAAGTGCTGGAATTACAGGCGTGAGCCTGTAATAGTCTGTGCTTTTTTTTTTTTTTTTTTTTTTTTTTTGGCAGCCTGAGCAGACTAAGACACACAGTAACTGTGTAGTAGTATCAGGTTTAAGTTTAGGTGCACATTATAGAAAACCTGAAATAACCACAACTTTAAAAAGATAAAACTTATTTTTTCTCCCTTAAATAAATCTGCAGATAGGCTGTTCAGAGTTTGAATGCTTTCCATTTCCAAAGTCACCTCGTAGTCCAATAGGGCTGCAGGAGTTCCAGCCAGCACATCTGAAATCTAGCGAGCACTTAGAAGGCGGGGGAAGGCAAAAAGACTCACAGCCCAGCTAAATCAGCTCCTTTAAAGCAGCCTTCCAGGAAATCCCCCTCAACAATCCTGCTTATATCACAGTCAGCTAGTCACAACTAACAGCAAAGGAGGCTGGGAAATGCAGTCTTCTAGCTGACTGGGCACATTGCTATCCTGAATAAAATGTACTGTTTTTAAGGAGAAACAGAGAACGGATAATTCTGTAGGCAGCTGCCAGCCCCTACCTCAGAGGCAAATCCGTTGTCTGGATTGTGCAGTCTGAATGGCTCGGCACAGCGTGGGAGCCACATGGAGGAAGCAGAAGTGAGAAACCAGCCAGACAGATCTGACTCCCAACTCTAGAAATAAAAAGATAAAGTAACTCTTCACTGGCGATCTTCTGAAGACCAAACTAGAGATTCTACATGCCACATAGCAAAACTTCCTTTAAAAACTGCTCTTCTGGCCGGGCACAGTGGCTCACACCTGTAATCCTAGCATTTCGAGAGGCTGAGGCGGGCGGATCTTGAGGTCAGGAGATCGAGACCATCCTGGCTAACACGGTGAAATCCCATCTGTACTAAAAATATAAAAAATTAGTCAGGAGTGGTGGTACGCGCCTATAGTCCCAACACTTGGGAGGCTGAGGCAGGAGAATCACTTGAACCCAGGAGGCAGAGGTTGCAGTGAGCTGAGATCGTGCCACTGTACTCCAGCCTGGGTGACAGAGTGAGACTCCATCTCAAAAACAGACAAACAAACAAACAAAAAACCCAAAAACAACAACAAAACTGCTCTTCCAACCCAGTTCCCAAATCTCTCGCAATACCTCAGCTTCTCAAATGTCTTGTTACCTTGAACTCTTAACTTCCTTGTCTTGTCTTCCTTGTTTACGTCACTTGTCTGTCCATTCAACCAGTATGACAAGGTCCAGGGCTGAGCAGCTGAGCAAACAAGCAAGCAAAGAAGCAAAACCAAACCCTCACTTTTTAGAAGGCGGTAGAGAGGCAATGTAATGTATACTTCAACGTAATGTCATATTTTTTTGTTCCTGATCAGGGTCATTTGAAGGACTGAGGTATCTCGGGCTAGGGATACCTTGTTTTCTCTCCAATCTCAACCAAAAATGTGACTTCCTTGAGGCTGGCGAGGGTATCTGTTCATCTGTGTATCCGCAGGTCTTAGCAGTGTAGGTATTCAGTGAACGCATGTGGAATGAACAAAGGAATGAAGTGAATGTGAGAAACAGAGTAAGGTACCGCCTTCTGTAACTGGGGTTGTTTGTGTTTATAACTTTTTTAAAATTTTGCATTAATCAGGGCCACTCCACTTATGAATGAAATTGGGTGTAATTGAGGTACAGAACGTGGGAACATAGGTGTATGTGATAGGAGACCAGGACTGGAGGAGGGGCTAGAGCCAAGGGAAGTTGCAAAAGGCCCAAAATAGACAACAGCAGGAACCAAATAAAAAGAGCACCCCTTTTCCCAATGCCACTTCCCTCCCACGTCCTGAATTTCCTGCAATTTTCTCTTCCTCCCTCCTTCGTCCTAATTCTCTATCTTTGGTTATTCAGGAGGGCCAGCACCCTCTGGCCCCAGAAGATAATGTGGCAACGACTCAGGACACGCAGAGAGAGCGTAGGCAGCAGTGTGTCATTTCCCCTCAATACCCTTGGTACAAACATCGTGTCTGTCACATTCACAAGTTCTTCTTCTTCTTCTTCTTTTTTTTTTTTTTTTTTTTTTTTTTAGCGTTATCAGTTTCTAGCATCTGCATAAAATGATGTATAAAATAGAGTCTCTGCCTGTCCTTAGAGAAGTTACTATCTAGGGGGAGTGAAAGGTCAACTACAGAAAAGTGTAGAGAATGCTAAGAAAGAGTTGAAGGGTGGGGTGTTTGAATAACACACAAGGGGGGAACTTACCTAGTCTTGGGGTATAGGGGCTTTCCAGAAGTAGAGTCTAAGATTTAAAGGGCACAAGTGACAGAAAACCCAAAACAACAGTGACACGAAGTGGTTTATTTTCCTCTCACACAGAGCCCAGAGGCAGCCATCCAGCGGTGTCATGGTCCTTTATGGAATCAGGGCTCAGGTTCCTCCTATTTTGTTGTGCCACTAGTGTGGCCTGTATTCCTATGGTCGCCTCATGGTTCAAGATGACTACACTTGCTCCAGCCATCATGTCCATGTCCCACCCTCCAACATGGTACCAATCAGTGAAGAGATTGCTGGATATAAACTCAAGCTAATCCATCAATAGTGTTTCCTAATTATTTTCCTTCAGAAATGAAACACATGCAGAGTTAAAAATCACACAGCAGCTGGGCGCGGTGGCTCACGCCTGTAATCCCAGCACTTTGGGAGGCCGAGGTGGGTGGATCACCTGAGGTCAGGAGTTCGAGATCAGCCTGGCAACATGGTGAAACCCTGTCTCTACTAAAAATACAAAGACTAGCCGGGTGTGGTGGTAGGCGCCTGTAATCCCAGCTACTCGGGAGGCTCAGGCAGGACAGTCACCTGAACCCGGGAGGCGGAGGTTGCAGTGAGCAGAGATCACACCACACCATTGCACTCCAGCCTGGGCAACAAGAGTGAAACTCCGTCTCAAAAAAAAAAAAAAAAAAAAAAAAAAAAAAAATCACATAGCACAAAAAGGCTTATGACAAAAAATTAAGGTCATCTGCCCTGGCCCTCCCTAACCCTCAGAAACAATTTCAACCTAGCTTTCAAACAGGTGTTGTCAATGGGAGTCACTCTGACATTATGTACCAAGTGAAACGTTTGCAAAACCAACATGCCCCCGCTCAAAGGAGTCACCAGTGTCTCAGAAGGGTCAGCAGCTGAGACTGCCTTCTTCATGGACCCCTTCTGTTATAAGAAGGAGTTTTGACAAATTCAGTTTGACAGAGTTTAATTGAGCAAGTAACGATTTGAGAATCAGTCAGCCCCCAGAACCAGAATAGGTTCAGAGTGACTCTGAGGTTGCCAAGTGGTTGGATAACATTTACGGATAGAAAACGGAAAGTAGGTTGGGCGTGGCGGCTCATGCCTGCAATTCCAACACTTTGGGAAGCCGAGGCTGAAGGATTGCTTGAGTCCAGGAGTTCCAGACCAGCCTGGGCAACATAGCGAATCTCCATTTCTATTAAAAAATAACAATCATTAAAATTTAAAAATAAGAAAAGAAAAAGGAAAGAGATGTCCAGAAAACAGAAGCGAGGTACAGAAACAGTTGGACCAGTTATGTAAGCGCAGAACCAGCCCCATCTGGTTCAACTTTGTGTAATAAAGTGGTGAGTTGTTTTTTCAGTTGCCATGATCCCAGGTTGCAAGTTATGTAACCTGAGCGTGCCCAGAAGAACCAAGCATGCAACAACAGGCGCAACCTAAATGCTCAGACCAAAGAACGGGAACAGAATTAAGAAGTAGATACATGGTATAAGCCATGGCTAATCAGATTGAGCCATGGCATCATCCCATGGCAAGATCCAGTCAGATCATTGCTCATTGCAAGATTCAATCAGATCACGGCTCATTACCCTCTGCCTATAACACCCGCCACAGCCCCTGGCTTGGGGAGACAGATTTGAACATGTCTCCTTGCCAGTTGACTTGCAACAAATCTTTCCCTCTACAAAAACCTGATATTTCGGTGTTTGGCTGAGGGCAAAGGGATCCAGTTTGGTTCCCTACCAATGACAGATTGACATTTGCCTTATTGGAACAAGGTTTGAACAGGTGGCTGCCTGTGATTGGCTGAAACTCTGTGATTGGTATGAGTAGGTTCCAGTTCACTATGTACGGAGAAAGCTTTAGGACAAACTTAAAATATGCCAGGAGACAACTTTAGGCTAAACTGAACACTTCTCTCCTTTTGGTCAACCTCTTGATTTTGAGAGGTTGGAAACTTTAGACATTGACATCAGTTACCATTGTAAATAGACTTATTTGGTCTCAAATCCCGCTGGGAAATAGCAGAGCAGTGGGTTTCATAGGTGGGAAAGGAAACAGAAAAAAAAAAAAAAAAACCTGATTAGTTAACATCAGGTCACTTCAGGTTCCTTTTTTTAAGGGTTAGAGCAGAGGGGGCTTCCTTATTATACTGGAATCTCCTGTTTCCAGGGGGTAAGGGAGGAGATGGGGAATATCGGTAATTCTGCAGAATGAATGGGTGGGGGAAAGAGATTAACTAGTAAATGGAAATGAGTGTGTGGTGGCCTTGGGGCTCCTCAGTCTGAGCTCAGCCCATCTGGGGCTCCTCCTAGGTTCTGGGCTTCCATCTGCTTCCCCTTCCTTTTGGGTCCCTCTGAGCAGCCTCCCAAGATCGAGCTGTGTACAGGGCGAGTCCTCGCTGGCCACTCGGAAGGAGGCGGACGTGCGCGCCGGCGCACTAGCCCAGAGCGGCCTGGTCTCTGCCCAGTGGGCGGGGCCTCTTACCGGAGGCGGGGCCAGGGCGTGCGGCGCGCGCGGGAGGGGTCTCGTGGGCGCTCCCGTGGTTGTGGCCCGGGAGGCCGCGAGCGTGTGTGTGTGGCACGATGTCGTGGTAACTCAGAGGCGCGCAAGGCGGGGCGCCCAACGGGGTCGTGGGTCGAGCACGCGCGCCACTGGGGCGCCGGACGTTGCAAGGGGGTCACATCCGGTAGGGGGCGGGCCTGGCGGACCCCGGAAGTGTGGGCGCGGCTGCGGTTTAACCCGCGGTGGCGGCGGCGACGGCGGCCCTGGCAGGTGAGCGGGACTGGGGAGGGTCCCGGCTCTGCCGCAGGCGGGCGGGGCAGAGGACGACGGTGGGGGCGGCGCCGGCGGTGGCTCCCGGAGCGCCCCCGCCTGCCCGCCTCATCCTGGCAGAGGCCGGTGATTGGGCACGAGGGGCGCGTGACTCGCGCCGGGGGCCGGCGCCCTTGCCCCTCGCGGTGGGAGGGAGGAAGGGAGAGCGCGAGGCGCCACCCCGGCTCCCCTGCGGGTCGCACCTCCAGTTCCGCCCCACCCCTCACCGCCACCCTCCTTTCTCCGCAGGCCCTCGTCCCATATGTGAGCATATTGCGGTCACAATTCTGATGACTTTAGAGCCAATTAGCCCACTGTATAGATGGTCAAGCTGAGGCCTAAGAATAGGGTCCGACTTGCCAGAGGGCACGCGGGAGACGAGTGGCAGAGTGGAGGTTGAAGGGACTTTGGTCTTTGACTTACTGGCTTGTGCCCTTTCTCCAGGGCATTGAGAGATGGGACTTTCAGCTTTGGCTTTGTTCAGGACTCAGACTTGGACCTCCCAGCATCACTGACCATTTCTTACCCCGGGACCCTCTGGGCGCAAAGGGCAGTGATGTCTACATACCCATTATATGCCTGGTTCCTCTCCATTTCCTCCTCAGCTGATGAGGCGATTTCCCACTTTACGGATGGGAGAAGGAGTTACCTGAAGGTGTTTTGTGAGTTACTGGCAGAGTTGACTCTACAACCTGGGGTTTTAGTCGCTGAGCTGAGGCAGTGCTTTCCCAGCTACACCTTGTCTAGGCTCACTTACCCTGGGAATGTCAGTCTTCAGCTCCAGAAACTTCCCAGACTCATTTCCCTTCGCTCCAGCAGTACCTCAGTTCTCTTGTTGCCTAAGTCCTTTTCCACCCTCTTTATTGGCTCCAGGAGTCCCATTTCCTACTAATGCACCAAGATGCTGCCACCAGACTCTCAGTTCTGTGACTTTTGGCCTTAGAGCTGGAGGTGGTGGTGACTGAGGAACTGGGGAAAGAAAGACTCTTTCTTTGTTGTCCAAAGCTGCAACCCTGCAGACACCTGAACTCTGTAGTTCCTGGTGGGATTGGGGACTGTTGCAATGAAAATACGGGACGCTAAACTGAGTCTTTGTTCTTTGCGGTGATAGTGCC
The DNA here is from genome assembly GCF_028885655.2 of Pongo abelii. Classification (NCBI taxonomy): domain Eukaryota; kingdom Metazoa; phylum Chordata; class Mammalia; order Primates; family Hominidae; genus Pongo; species Pongo abelii. The sequence goes on from NC_071994.2 coordinate 14,017,131, forward strand.
CAGAAAAGGCTTTTTCCTAGATTATCTTGGAAATGTGGTCCTGTGCCTTTGTAATTTCCATTAAGTAGAACATTTTCATTGTAGACTTTCTGAGCAGTTTCTGGCCGCTGTTTTGCAGGTAGCAATAGCTGTGATTTGTTGCTTGGCTTCATATGCTGGGCACTGTTCTAGGGCTTTCTGAACATACCGAATTTTGCAAACATGTCCAAATAGGTGATGATCCCATTTTACAGATGAAGTGAGTTGCAGAGATGTTAGATAACCTGGCTAGCGTCACACAGCCAGTAAGTGGCCAAGTTTGGATTTTTTTTTTTTTTTTGAGACGGAGTCTTGATCTGTCGCCCAGGCTGGAGTGAAGTGGTGTGATCTCAGCTCACTGCAACCTCCACCCCCCGGTTCAAGCGATTCTCCTGCCTCAGCCTCCCAAGTAGCTGGGATTATAGGTGCCCACCAGCACGCCCGGCCAATTTTTGTATTTTTTAGTAGAGACGGGGTTTCACCATGTTGGCCAGGCTGGTCTCGAACTCCTGACCTCAGGTTATCCACCCGCTTTGGCCTCCCAAAGTGCTAGGATTACAGGCGTGAGCCACTGCGTCTGGCTGCAGGTGAGATTTCTAACCCATCAGTCTCATTTCGAAGTTAATGTGCTTTTAACTCTGTGATACTGCCTCTCAGACTCTTTAGTTTCCCAAAGGTGCTGGACCTTAAGAATAATTTCTGATGCTTGTTAAAAATACAGAGCTCCACCTCTAGAGATTCTTGGGCTATTGTCTGGAGGAGGGCCCAGAAATCTATTTTTAACAAATGCACTAGGTGATTCTTACGGTAAGGCAAGTTTGGGAAACACCGCCTTTAAGAAATTTGTAGATTTGCTGGACCACTGGTAGCTTGGAAGTGAGATTATTCCTGAGGATTCTTGTTTTCTTTTTGTTTTATTGCTTTGAAATTTGTTAATTTGCCCTTAAAAGGCCTTTGGGTTAACTAGCCATGTGAATCATTTCTGGACACTTGGCCAGTAATAGTAGGGGTTTTCCAGGCTGACAAAATCAGATCACTCAAGACCTGATTTAATGGATTTAGCTCTTTTAATCCAGCTGGATCTCTGTTGTGTGGAAATTCTGTTAGAAGTGTCCTTGAAGGATGTGGCATTTCCACAAGGTTTTGGTCTGTTCCCAGGTGCTTACCGAATGGCAGAGAGGTGTCTAATGGCAGCCCTGTCTGAGGTTTTGCTGGCTTTAAAGGCATGTTTACTTAGGAGGTGCTCCTTCCAATTCATATCTTACCTCTTTATCTTCCTTTACTGGTTTATGTGAAAGATTTAAGCAAATATCAAACAGGTTTGTCTTGATTTAGCTAGGGCTGACAAGTAGGACCCCTGGGGCTTAGGATGGGCTGGAGAGGAGAGAGAGTCTCCCCAGTGAACCTCAAACAGATAGCTCAGGCAGGTAGGCCTTACCTTTGAAGACCTGTTAGTATTTTTAGTTCCGCTACTGATTTATCTGGTTCCACCTCAAGCAGGATTACAACTAGTCATGGATAAAGTCAGCATTGTAGGATTACTTTATTCTCCTATCTGGTAAACATTGATTTCTAATTTATTTTCTTTTAAATAGAGAACATACTTCTCCATTAAATTTGCTGAGACTTGTTCTGTGGTCTGTCTTGGTAAATGTTCTGTGAGCACTTGAGAAGATCACATCTTCTGCTATTGCCGGGTGAAGTGTTCTATAACTTTAATTCAGGCAGGTTGGCTTGTAACGTTCAAGTCTTCTGTGTCCTTACTGATTTTTGGTCTTCCGTTCTTTCAGTTATTGAGAGAGGGACATTGACACTTCTGATTGTAATTGTGGATTTGTCCATTTCCCCTTGTGGTTTTATCAGTTTGTGTTTCACATGTTTTGAAGCCCTGTTGTTAATTGCATAAACCTTTATGAGTATTATATTCCGTGTATGAATTGACGTTCTTTATTGTATTGCATTAGTCTGTTTTGCATTGTTATAAAGGAATACTTGAAGCTGGATAATTTATAAAGAAAAGAGATTCATTTGGCTCACGGTTCTGCAGGCTGTACAAGAAGCATAGCACCAGCATCTGCTTCTGGTGAGGACTCAGGAAGCTTTTACTCGTCTCAGAAGGTGAAAGGGAAACAGGTGTGTCACCGCCACAGAGGGAGCAAGAGAGATGCCAGGCCCTTTTAAGCAACCAGCTCTCATGTGAACTAAGAGAGCAAGAACTCATTACTGTGAGAGGGCACCAAGCCGTTCATGAGGGATCTGTCCTGTGACCTAAACATGTCTCACTAGGCCCTACCTCCAACATTGGAAATCAAATTTTAACGGATTTGGAGGAGACAAATATCCAAGCTGTGTCATTGATCATGAAATGACCCTTTTAGCCCCTGGAAATAGTCTTTGCTCTGCAATCTACTTTGTCTGATATTAGTATAGCTAATTCAGCTTTAAAAAAATAGTGTTAGGAATTGATTTCCAGAGTATGTAAAGAACTTCTACTACCTGACAACAAAAAACAACCTGATTCAAAAATGGGTGAAGGACTTGAATAGATATTTCTTCAAAGAAGATACACAAATGGGCAATAAGCACGTGAAAAGATGTTCAACATCACTAGTTATTATGGAATGCAAATCAGTACCACAGTGAGCTACCGCTTCACCCATTAGGATGGCTATTATTTAAAAAAAAAAAAACCAGTGAATAATAAGTGTTGACAAGGATGTAGAGAAATTGAAACCCTTGTGCTTTTTTGGTGGGAATGTAAAATGGTATAGCCAGTGGAAAATAGTATGGCAGTTCCTCAAAAAATTAAACATAGAATTGCCATATCATCTAGCAATTCCACTTCTGGGTATATATGAAAATAAGGGAAAGCAGACGCTTGAACAAGTATTTGTATACCCGTGTTCGTAGCAGCATTATTTACAGTAGCCAAAAAGTTGGGAGCCATGCAAGTGTCCATGGACAGGTGAATGGATGAACAAAATGTGTTATATGTATTAGATAGAATATTATTCAGTCTTGAAAAGGAAAGAACATTTGATACACCCTTCAAGGGTGAACCTTGAAGACATTATCCTAAGTGAAACCAGCCAGTCACAAAAGAAAAAATATTGTTGGATTCCTCTTACATGAGGTTCCTAGAGTAGTCCAATTCGTAGAGACAGAAAGTGGAATGGTGGTTGCCAGAAGACGGGAGAAAGGGAGAATGGGAAGTTAGTGCTCAATGGGTGTAGAATTTCAGTTTAGGGTGTTGAAAATCTTCTGGAGAGGAATGGTGGTGATGGTTGTACAACAAAGTAAAGGTACTTCATGTGAAAGAACTGTATACTTAAAAATGATTAAAATGGTTAAATTTTGTTACATATAAAACAGTTTTTAAAAATAGAGGATTTAAAAATTATGGTATATCTCTTAAAAAGTTTTTTTTACTTCTAAACAATTTGTGTCTTTATATTGAAAGTGGGTTTCTTGTAGGCAGCACATAGATGGGTGGTGTTTTTTGTTTTTTTTTTTTTTGAGACAGTCTCCTTCTGTTGCCCAGGCTGGAGTGTAGTGGTGTGATCTTGACTCACTGCAACTGCCTCCTCCTGGGTTCAAATGATTCTCATGCCTCAGCTTCCTGAGAGCTGGGATTACACGCATGTGCCTACCATGCCCAGCTAATTTTTTGGTATTTTTAGTAGAGACAGGATTTCACCATGTTGGCTAGGCTGGTCTTGAACTCCTGACCTTAAGTTATCTGCCCACCCCTCCCAAAGTGCTGGGTTTACAGGCGTGAACAACCGCACCTGGCCAGGGGTTGCTTTTTAATCCAATCTCACAAGCTGCATTTTAATTGGGGCATTAAGACTATTTAGATTTAATGTGATTATTGATATGGTTGAGTTTAAATCTACCTTCTTGATATTTGTTTTCAATCTGTCCCATGTGCTTTGTTCCCTTTTTCCTTTTTTATGACTTCTTTGGGATCGAGTAATTTTTATGATTCCATTTTGTTTCCTTGTTGGTTTATTAATTCTAACACTTTTTTTAGTGGTCGCTTTAAGGTATATAATATGCATCTTTAATTTGCCACAGCCTATCTTAAAGCGGTATTATACCACTTTAGTGTAAGAATCTTGCAATAGTTTACTTTCATTTCCTTCCCCCTGGATTTTGTATTGTCACCTGTTTTACTTCTACACATGCCATAAATCCCATAACACGTTGTTATTTTTGCTTTAAATAGTCAATTATTTTTTAAGGAGATTAAAATATAAAGTTCTTTTATATTTACTCATTCGTTTAACATTTTTGGTGCTCTTTATTCCTCCACGTAGATCCACATTTCTGTCTTGTTTCATGTTCCTTTTGACTTGAGGACGTCCTTTTAACATTTCTTGTGGTGCTGGTCTGTTAGTGATGGATTCTTTCAGCTTTTGGGTGTCTAGAGAAGTCTTTATTTTGGCTTTGTTTTTGGAAGGCATTTTCCCTGTATAGAATTCTGGATTAACTATTTTTGTTTTCAGTGCTTTAAAGATGTTCTAGTGTCTTCTGCTTGCATTGTTTCATATCAGTAATCTGCTATTTTTCTTTCCTTTTTTCTTCTTGCTTTTTAAGAGGCAGAGTCTCACTCTCTCATCCAGGCCAGAGTGTAGTGGCGTGGTCATAGCTCACTGTGGCCTCAAACTTCTGGGCTCAAGTGATCCTCCCACCTCAGGGTCCCTAGTAGCTAAGACTACAAGTGTGTATCACCATGCCTGGGTAGTTGTTTTTTAATGATTATTCTTTATTTTTGTAGAGATAGGGTCTTGCTATGTTGCCCAGGCTGGTCTTGACTTCCTGGCCTCAAGTGATCCTACAGCATCAGCTTCCCAAAGTGGTGAGATTACAGGCATGAGCCACCACACCTGGTCTGTTTATTTTTATTTTTTGCTCTTCTGTTTGTCATGTATCTTTTCTCCTTACAACTGCTTTTCTTTCTCCCTGCCACCCCCTACCTTTTTTATTTTAGAGACAGAGTCTCACTCTATCATCAAGGCCAGAGTGCAGTGGCGTGATCATAGCTCACTACAGCCTCAAACTTCTGGGCTCGAGGGATCCTCCCACTTCAGCCTCCCAAGTAGTTGGGACCACAGGTGTGTGCCACCATGCCAGGCAAATTTTTTATTTTTTGTAGAGACAGGGTCTCGCTATGGTGCCCAGGGGGGTCGAAAACTCCTGGGCTCAAGCGATCCTCCCTCCTTGGCCTTCCAAAGTGCTGAGATTGCAGGCATGAGCCACTGTGTCTGGCCCTAACTGCTTTTCTAACTGAGTTTAAACAAGGTAATGATGATGCGCTTTTGTGTAGTGTAATTTTCTTCATGTGTTTTGTGCTCGGGTTCATTGAGTTTTTTGGATTTGTGGGTTTATAGCTTTCATCAGATTTGGAAATTTTTCATTCAGTAATTCTGCAAATATTTTTTTTATTCCCTTTTCTCTTTCCTCTCTTTCGGGGACTCCAGTTACATGTATGTAAGGGTGCTAGAGGTTGTTCCATAGCTCTCTGATCATTCATTTTTCCCAGTAGTCCCTTTTTTTTTCTCTCTGTGGTTTGTTCTGGATAGTTTCTATTGCTCTTTCTTCAAATTCACTGGTCTCTTCTGCATTGTCTAATCTGCTGATATTCCCTTTCAGTATACTTTTTATCACAGACATTGTAGTTTTCATCTCTGGAAGCTTGGTTTGGGTCTTTTAAATATCTTCCCTGTCTCTAACATGCTTAATCTTTCCTTTAGCTTCTTGAACATACAGAATATAGTTTTAGGAGCTGTTTTAATGTCCTTGCCTGCTAATTCCATTATCTGCGTATTTTTTGGGTCTGTTTCTATTGTTTCCCTCATTATGGGTCTTATTTTCTTGTTTCTTTGTATGTCTGGTAATTTTTTATTGTATATCAGATGTTGTAAATTTTACCTTGTGGGGTGCTGGATATTTTTGTATTTCTATAAATGTTCCTGGCATTGTTTTAGGACACTGTTAAGTTACTTGGGAACGGTTTGATTCTTTAAAGCTGCTCTCAAGGTTTGTTAGTTGGGATCAGAACAGCCTTAGGCCCAGACCTGATTTTTCCTCACTACCGAGGCAATACTGTCCTTAGTACTTTACCAATGTCCTGTGAATCATGAGGTTTTTCCACTGTGGCTGGTGGCCACGCAAGACTATTTCTGTTTCAGTTTGAGGTCCAAGGATTGTTGCCTTGGAGTAGTACAGATCAGTACCAGCTGAGAACTGGAGGGGGACCCTCTGTAGGTCTGGGGTTCTCTGTGTGGCCCTTTCCTCTCTGGTACTCTGCCCGTGAACTCTGGCTACCCTGGCCTCCTTGGAGTTTGAATTCCTCTCCTCCACTCCCTGTGTCTTGGGCCTGGAGTCCCTCTAGGAGTAACTTGGAGCAAGTATAGCACTCAGCTTGGTTGTTTCCCACTGTCAGGGGTCACTCTTCTGTGCAGTCTGATGTCCAGTGTTTACAAACTATCGTTCTATGTGTTTTGTTTGGCTTTGTCTGGTTTTTTAGTTTTTTGAGGCAGGAGAGTAAATCTAGTGCCTCTCCCTCCACATTAGCCAAAGGCGGAAGTCCCTGTCCAGTCAGCATTCCTTGGATGCCTTAGTCCGTTTTTTCACACTGCTATAATAAAAAGAACTGCCCAAGACTGGGTAACTAATAAAGGAAAGAGGTTTAATTGACTCACACTTCTGCATGTTTGGGAGGCCTCAGGAAAGTTACAATCGTGGCGAAAGGTGAAGTGCGCTCGTCTTAATGGCGGCAGGTGAGACAGTGTCTGTAGGATAAACTGTCAAACACTTATAAAACCATCATAGCTCATGAGACCTCATTCACTGTCACGAGAACAGCATGGGGGAAACTGCCCCCATGATCCAATCAGCTCCCACTAGGTCCCTCCGTCCACATGTGGGAATTATGAGGATTACAATTCAAGATGAGATTTGGGCAGGGGCACCGAGCCAAACCATATCACCTTGTGTGTGCCCAGTGTTGGCCTAGGCGCTGGGATGCAGAAACAAACATGACATGGGCTGTGCCTTTGGGGGCTCACACTCTTGCTGGAGAAGCATGCTGATTCCTAAATAAGAAATGCTATGTGCTGTGTACAGAGTACCATGGAAGGCAGGATGAACTCTTTGGGAAGAAGAAGCAAGGAAAGCTTTAGAGAGTTGCTGGCTTTTGAGGGATGGAGCAGGCATTTTCTAGATGGGGAAAGTGTAGGAAAGAGTATTCCAGGCAGAGTGGAGAGCAAGAGCAAAGGCAGAGAAGCTTGTGCTGCGAATTCCTTGCCGGGCAGGATCCCTGTCTCACTGATGTTTAGAGATCAATATATGTCAAGTGACTGGAAGTGTGGTTTTTGTTCTGGGACTAGTAGGTAGAACAGAAAGAGTTGGGATGGAGTGAGCAACCCATGGAGAAATAGAGGCTCGGGTCAGCTGATACAGGGCGTTGTATACCAAGCTAAGGAGCACAAGATTTGGAACATAATACCAAATGCTGTGGAGCCATGGGAGGGCCATGGGAGCTCTGACTGTGTTCTCTCGAGGTTACTGGGGGGTGTAGAAGAGGGCTGGAGAGGGCCGAGGCGGGCTTAGGGCAGACTTTCTGTACAAGGATGAAAATGAGTCCAGAGCTCAGTGTGGTCATGGATACAGCTTTGCCACCCTTTGTTTGCTAATGGCCTTTGTGGATTCCTGCCTGAGTCAAGAATTGATTTGAGAAGACCCTGGCTTGATTTCTCTTTTTCTGTGGCTATACCTGTCTGCCTGTGGATGATTCCGCTGGACCCGGAAGTTCTGGGTCTGGCTTATCACTGGCAGGGGTAGGGTCTGCAGCTGCCCCACTTTATGTCAGCATAGGATGGCCAAACCTCAGTGAGAACAGCAGTGTCGTCATCTTGGGCTTTGAACAGACACAACTTGCATGACCGGTGCACACTCCTTGATGTTTGTCCTTTGCCTTGACCTTCTTCTTGATCCCTCCTTAAAGGGACAGTTGAATCCACTTGCTCAGCTTGCTCTGTGCAGATGAGAAGTGGGCTGGGGGAGGATGGACACCTGCAGATTGAAATCCTTTCTGAGTCATCTGAACAGTAGGGACAGAAGAGATACAAGTGGAAGTTGGTGTGAAGTTGGTACGTTTTCCTTTTCAAGTCAGTCATGGGCCAAAGAAGGAAGAGGCCTTGCCAAGTGGCTTGGCTTTACTGTCAGGAAGTTTCAAAAACCGGCTACCTATTAAATCACCTGTTTCTTGGCCGTCATTTTGACTGACGCTGAATGCTGTTGGTCTGATTACATCCAGCCTTTGGAGTTATGTTCCTCTGTTGACTGATGCCAGCTCTGGAGGAATCTTAAATTCTCTGTCCTGCGTCGACACGGAAAGTGCTTGAGTTGCAGAGGTAAGAATGGGCTGAGTGTCTGCCCTCAGCCACAGTGATAGAAATCACGAGCGACTGTTTATTGATCCCTGCCTGAGAGCCAGACTTTAGACTTTCTAGGCATAAAACTCAATTCCTCCTTACAAAAGCTCCATCTTATAGAAGACACTGAGGCACAGAGATTTTAAATTACCCACCCAAGGTCTCCCCAGCCAGTAAGCAAGAGTGCAGGGCTGTCTGCCTTACAGATTCAGAGACTTTAATCCCTGGGTCTCCCCTGCAGAGCTGAGTTTCAAAGGAGGCACTGCTCCTGTGCTGCCGGGGCTCCTGGGCCGGTACATCTGTTTGGACTTTAGTCTGAGGGCTGGTGAAGGAGAGTAGTTACCACTTTAGTGTTTGTTAGGACAGCATCATGCTGGGTTCTGAACAAAATAGAACAGATCCTACTCTTTAGGGGTCTAGTTGAAGATATCCGTACCAATGACCATTGATGAAGTTGGTCCTCAGAGCCAGGCCTGGTGTTCTGTGGATGTAGACTTGATCGAGGCAGCCGAGCACAGTGAGGCACGTGGGCCGTGAAGCTGGACCGGCTCCGTTGCAGTTCAAGCTCTGCGTTTCCTCCCTGGGAAACTGTGAGCAGGCACAGAACTTCAGTTTTCTCCTATTTAAAATGAGAAAAGCCTGAGGGTGGACAGCAGCTTAGAAACGGTGAGGGTTACCTGAGTTGCTGTGTATAGAACACCCGGGCCAGCCTCCGGACTGTGAGCAGCCTCTAAACCTCAGATGCAGGGCCCGTCATAGTTCCTGACACTGATGGGACAGTGAGGCTCTGGAGGGTAACTGGGCAGGAGGTGGTAAGGCCTGGTTTGATGACTCCCCACACTCTACGCTGCTGGCAAGACATCACAGCTGAAGGGGAGTGGAGCAGGGGACCAGGGGAGGGGCTGCTGAGGGTTGGGAGCAGCAGGGGTAGGGGGTTAGGGCGGTGGTCTCAGGGGCCAACTCTAGGTCAAGGGGGAAACTGAGCTGTGAGAACAGGGCTCCCCCCGACCTGTTTGCCCAGAGCATATGTGTTGTGAAGTGTTCTGTGCAGTAGGGTTTGGATTAAATGTTCTGTTTGGAAAAAAAAATATATATATATATCCTTTGAAAAAGGTTGAAAGTGACAGGATTAGGCCAAACCAGGCAAATGGGCAGAGGAGGGAGGTGTCTTGTCCAGACTGGTTAGGCTACTCGACCCCTCCCACCGCCACCCATTGACAGGTGGGGGGGTGAGGGGAGGAGGGGGGCAAGACAGCCAGCCTTAGGGAAGCATTGTGATAGGACACGTTCATCCAGGGAGCCTGGTGGGATGGTTGTGAGAAAGAGACCCTGGAGACAGGAAGACTAGTTTGCAGCCTGCATAGGGCAGGGATGGGTGTGTGTGAGAGCCTTTGGAACACTGACTAGCTAAAACTTGGTGATTGGACATCATGGGTGGGGGGACCCACATGTCTGAGCTGACCTGGAAGCCTGGAAGTCAGGGCCAGGAGCTGAAGTCACAGATAGAAACGGAGGCTGGGAGGAAAGTCTGGTTGAAGAGTGAGAGGGGTGGAGATCTAGGAATGCTGGAATGCTGGTGTGTGTGGAGGTTTAGCAGGTTTGGGAGGAGTCCCTTTAGGGGACGGACTGGGTCAGCAAAGCCAAGCCAGCGACCTAGGGGGCGGGGTGCGAGTGCTGGGCTCTGCAGCCTGCTGCGTGCTGATAGAGCCTCCCAGCCAGCCGAGTGGCTTAATTTCCTGAAGTCATCTGCCACTCCGGGTGCCTCCCACCATTTGGCACAGTGAATGGGCTTATTATTCTTGAGTCTTCTCACTTGACGGCCCTGCCTCTGGGCAAAGGGGGGTCAGATGGAGTTTTTCAGTGGATTGAGGAGCATTCAGTTGTTATGTAAATATTTATGTAAAGATGACAGTTTCCTTCATGAAGCAATTTCCCTGTGAGAGATTATACATTCCCCCTATGTATGCTTATGCTTGAGGACTCTTGTCTAGATTGGTTTGGAGTTTGTTTGGAGCCACACCCTTTGCTTCCGTCCAGGATCAGCTCTTTCAGAGTCCTCTGGTTCCAGACCTAGCTGGCTGCCTGGCACAGTTGACAGGCAGCATTTCCTAACAATAAGTCGTGAGGGAGTGGGAATTAATACTACCTGGCGCCAGACCTGCTGCTTGGTGGTCTTGTTTAATTCTCATTTAATCCTTACAACCCCATGATGTTGATAGTATTAGCCCCATTTTGCAAATGAGAAACAGAATGAGAAAGGCTGAATAATGTGCCCATGGTGATATAGCTAGTCAAAGGTCAGGATGGGATTGAAATCTAGGAGTTTTTGTCTCCAAAGCCTCTTCACGTAGCCTTTTTTGTTTGTTTGTTTCTTTTGAGACGGATCTCACTCTGTCACCCAGGCTGGGGCGCAGTGGCAAGATCTCGGCTCACTGCAAGCTCCGCCTCCCGGGTTCACGCCATTCTTCTGCCTCAGCCTCCCGAGTAGCTGGGACTACAGGCGCGCGCCACCATGCCCAGCTAATTTTTTTGTATTTTTAGTACATAAATATGGGGTTTCACCATGTTAGCCAGGATGGTCTTGATCTCCTGATCTCGTGGTCCACCCGCCTTGGCCTCCCAAAGTGCTGGGATTACAGGCAAGAGCCACTGCGCCTGGCCCCTCTTCACATAGTCTTAACTATTTATCCCTGGTGGGTGGGAGGAATCTCCAACCCCAACCCAGCCCCAACCCCAGCAATTCCTTAGAAAGGATGAAAGCCAGCTGGGGGCAGTGGCACAGGCCTGGACTCTCAGCTACTTGGGAGGTGAGGTGGATTGCTTGAGCCCAAGAGTTTGAGGCTATGAAGTGAGCTACTGTTGCGTCCCTGCACTCTAGCCAGGGCAACAGAGTGACAGAGCGAGTCTTTCATCTCTTAAAAGAAAAAGAAAGAAATCTAAAAACGCAAAAAAATGAAAACTAAAAACGCCTCACTGTCCATGGTTTACATTGTAACTTTTCCCCTTGTGGGGAAGCTCAGTTCAGTGCTGCTTTGTCAGGTGAGAAGAACTTGATGATTTGATTTTTTTTTTTTTTAACCTCCTGTGGGAAGTCAGGAAACAAAACAGTCTGGTACTTGGATGCACAGCTGGAATCATTCCGGGAAAAGAAAACCAGATCAGGCCCACAAATATTTCCTCATTCACCAGCACGATTAGGAAGGTTTCTAAGGCAACAGCAGGTGTTTCTGACATACGGGGTAAGATGGGGCCAGTTCCTTTTTAACACGTGCAGGTTGGACTTTGCAGGTTGCCCTGGTAATAGCTTCTTCTGGTACCATAGGTGGATGTGGGGAATTTGTAAGAAACCAAGGGACGTTACAGCTCTTCTTGCAGTGTGATTTCGGGCTAGAGGTCACTGGCAAGTAAGTGTTGTCTGGTAAGGCGAGGGGAGTGGTGGGAGCCGTGCTTCAGCTCCCAGGTGCTGGAACCGGTGGAGGCTGGAATCCTCCTGCCCAGTCTCAGCAGCCATTTCACTTGACACAAGATTGCAGCCCAGGGGTTGCAGGAGTAACCCCAGGAGGTGGAATAATTTATATTTGTTCAGTGCTCAGGAGTTTGCAAAGCTCTTTTTGGGCTGTTCACTTATCTGAGCCACACAGCAACCCCTAAGATGGGATTATCATCATGGTGCCCCATTAAGGAAACCGAGGTTAAAGGACTCGATTAAGGTCACACAGTTAAAGAGCCGTGGAGCCAAAGCACAAACTCAAGGCATCTATTTTCAAATTCCATGTCTGCACAGGACAGAATTCTGTGCAGACACAGAATTTGGGGAGAGAGTTGGCATGAACCACTTAGAGGCAAGGGGCGAGGGGCAGTGCAAGTTGTCTTTAGGGCTGGCATGCCACACTCTCATCTCAGTGCCCTCACTGTCTAGAAAATGCTGCATTTTGCAGTCCAGCTTTTTTTTTTTTTTGAAGGTTATGCTTGGAAAGGATCTCTGATCAGTGGAAACGATTTGTTTTTGAGCTGATTAGCTCATTGAGCAAAACCATCAGTGCATGACTTTTTTTTTCCCTGATAAAAACAGATCTGGAAGGCTGCCCCAAGTTTGAACCCTCCCCAGAGTCTCCCTTCCACCCCGGTCCGCTAGGAAGTTCTGTGGCCTCCCTTGCTGGGGACGTGGCGCTGCCTTTGGCGTAAATCCACCAGCCCTGTGCTATCTTTTACCGGATCGTGTACCCTGTGCTCAAGACCTGTGGGATCGATTTAGTCAAGATATAAAGTAATGGAAAGAAGTTGAGACCAGAGGTCAAAGCAACAGGTGCCAGATGGCCGGTCTGGCTGCACCCAGAAATGCTGCTTCCTTGGTTCTGATAGCAAAGCTCCAGCGAGTTCAGCCTGTGCCACCACCCCAACCTCCTTTCAGTGCATTGTGGCAAACGGTGGGGCTCCAGGATTCTTGTGGGATGTCTTTGTCGCCTCTCCCCTCTGCCCCACCCCCTTTTCTGTGATCTGTACCCTTGCACTTATCTCCCATAGAGAATATGGCATCAATTCAGGTCACACACCTGAATTGTGGGTTTTGATGGCCCACCCAGTTTCTCACAGCTTTGAGTTGAAATTTAAAAATGAGAAGATGTACCTAGATGTAGATTTCTGGCTTCCCTTTGGAGAGCTGATGGGTCTGGGAAAGCTGGCAAGGCTGCAGGAGGGGCCTAGAATCACCAGGGCTGCTTTCCAGCCAGACACACTCCCTGCCTGATGCTTGGCCTCCTACTACCGGCCTGGCCTTTGTAGGCCACTGGGGTTGGGACCTCTGGTGGGGGTGAAAATTGCAGAGAGACAACTTTAAAAAGCAAAAGGAAAAAACAAAAGCAAGTGTTCTTCCTTCTCAGGGGCTGGTAGTGAGGAACCAGGGGCACTGTTCCTCTTCTCTGTGCAAGGAACGCAGACTGGCTCATGCATAGCTTTCTCACCTTGTTCCCTCCCAGCCAGATCACTTTCGAGTTGATGATATCGCCCCAGAAAAGGTGTTTTCTGCTGTACCTGTGAACCTGTGCAGCCACCTGCCCCGCAGCCCTCCCTCCTCCTCCCCTCCCAGCCCCTTGGATCTGCAGTGGCTCCCGCCTGGGCTGTGCTGCTCCTGGCATGGCACGCGCAGGCCCCTGTGGCCAAGCTTTCCAGGACCACAGAGCGGCCCATCTCTCCTCCTCACTCCATTGGTCTCTGCCTCTGTTACGCGGCTCTCATCTGTATTCATGATGAATTATTGTGAGTATTTTTGACTTTTTAAAATGAAACTAAGTTACTTGAGAGTTAGGATCAGCTCTTACCTGTGAATGCCGTGTCTGGCTCATAGTAAGAACCCCCCAAATATTTGCTTACATCCTGCTGCCCCCATTTATCCTTCCTCCCTTGATGGGGGTCTCAGAATTCTTGGCAAATGCAATTGCTTCTTAAGTATTGATTCAGTAAGGGAGTGGAGAAATGCGAGCAGGCGGGCGTGAGGGGAAGAATGCCCCATTCTCTGTCCCCACATCTTTGCTAACTTGTTCTCTCCTTCCTGTCTCCATCACTTTTTGGGCAAACGTTATTGTGAGCTATCTGACAGCCAGTCTGCTGGGCTTGGGTTGATGAAGATGAGTGAGACATTCTCCTTGTCTTCAAGGGGTCGATTTATTCTCATCCTCAGCAACTCCCCATTCCTGCGCAGCAAACCCCGGGGGTCACTAGAGCAGTGCTGCATCCTTCCGGGCATCCTGGCAGTGGGAGGGGCTCTGGGCCAGGGCCCTGATACTGAGGGGCTCAGATAGTTGGACTCGTCACACCCTCCAGAAGCAAAAGCCCGTAGACTCTGGGTCCCCAAAGGACGTCTCAGGAACCCCCCAGTTCTCTACTTTGAGACATCCGCGGTGGCCGAGGTCACTCCGAGAAGTGTCACTTTGGACTTGTCCCTTGCGTTGGGTGATGGAGTCAGACGCCACCAGCAGTGGATGGCCAAGCTTCAAGGGCACCTTCTTAGCAGCTCTGTGGGCTGTGGGCACAAGAGTTTCCTGTTCTCCCTTCTCCGTGTTAGGGACCCAGGGAAGTGCTTGCTGCTTCCAGCCTCGCTGGTGGCTCTGAGGAGCAGGTGATGGCTGTGGCATTGGTGAGAGAAAGGGTCCTGTAATTTCCAGGGGTGGGTGATGCTGTGGTAAACCCCACAAGGTGGCACTTGCCTGCCCAGCCTGAGATGCTGTATGAGGGCGGTGAGGTGGGCCCCCCCCCAACCTGGAGGCAGGGACAGGGAGGGATGGGATAATCGGCTTGCTTGCGTGGGCTCCTAATCTGGATCTCGGGCCTTATGGCTAAACACCTTATCCTCACTGCAGCCCTCTGATGGGCCGAGCAGGTGGGGCAAAGATGTTGGTGAAATGAAAACACCCGCACAGGGGAGCAGTATCCTTCCTGCTTCTTTCTGGGATGCATTTTATCTCTGAAATAGGAGGCACTTAAGCTCATACTGGCTTTACATACTGGAGAGGTTATGTAAATTAACGGGAGAGTTTACAGAGGGCTTTAATCTCTTTATTTATTGTTTGAATTAAAGACCAGTGTGATAGTACAGAGGGCTTTGATTTCAGAAGAAAAGAGCCATGTAAGGGTTTGTTTGCCCATTTTACAGATAAGGAAAATTGAGTCCCCAAACGAACATCTGGCCTCCAGCTATTTGGCAAAGTTGGGAGTAGGGTGCTGAGCACTCCTCATTTGGGACATGTTTGTCTGGCACATGCCAGCGTGCCTTCTGAAATGGGAGCCCCATGAGCAGAGGAGGTAGCAGCTTGGTGGAGGCCCCTGGTCCCCTCCCCAGACTCAGCCTCTGTGTAGGGGGGACTCCTGGCCTGTTAGAAGCCTGACATCGTGGCAGGCACCGTTTTCACATGTATCTTCCCTGCGGAGCTGGCCAGAGCTTGGGCACGCATCTCATGAGCTGTGGCTGCGACGTTCCGCCTCTTGGTCTTGACCACATGTGACGCTGCCTCCCTCTGTGATGTGCGTTGTCACGTCACTGCAAATCTGAAGCCTAAATCCCGGCATGAAGACCCCTGTCTTGTGCACCTGGGTGTCACCTGTCCCACCGTGCCCACACAGAGCCAAGCCTTAGGAAGTGCTCTTGGGGTCCTGGTGGGAACTCACTCTGTAGAAACAGCACTGCCTGTGTTCTCCTCCTGCCTCTGCCGTGACTGGGTGACAAGGCCCTTCCTCCCCCGGGGTCTTTGCTTTTCCTCTGTCAGATGGGGTTGCCTCCCCCTGAGTTCCCTCAGAGTGTTGGGGAAAGGGGAAAATAAGATAATAGATGCCAAAATAGTCAGACCCAGGTAGCCTAGTTAAAATGTAAACTTCATTAAAAATTAAGAATCGGCCGGGCGCGGTGGCTCACACCTGTAACCCCAGCACTTTGGGAGGCTGAGGCAGGTGGATCACTTGAGGTCAGGAGTTCGAGACCAGCCTGACCAACATGGAGAAACCCTGTCTCTACTAAAAATACAAAATTAGCTGGGCGTGGTGTTGCATGCCTGTAATCCCAGCTACTGGGGAGGCTGAGGCCGGAGAATCACTTGAACCCGGGAAGCGGAGGTTGCCGTGAGCCAAGATTGTGCCATTGCACTCCAGCCTGGGCAACAAGAGCGAAACTCCATCTCAAAAAAAAAAGAGTTGGCTGGGCGCGGTGGCTCACACCTGTAATCCCAGCACTTTGGGAGTCTGAGGCAGGTGGATCACTTGAGGTCAGGAGTTCAAGATCAGCCTGGCCAACATGGTGAAACCCCCATCTCTACTAAAAATACAAAAATCAGCCAGGCTGGTGTCAGGCACCTGTAATCCTCGAGAGGCTGAGGCAGGAGAATTGCTTGAACCCGGGAGGTAGGTAGAGGTTACAGTCAGCTGAGATTGTGCCACTGCACTCCAGCCTGGGCGACAGAACAAGACTCCGTCTAAAAAAAAAAAAAAAAATAAATAAATAAATAAATATTAAGAATCCTGGAGATTCTACAGTTCTAGGTCTGGAGGAGGACTTAGGACTCAGGGACTCCGTGAGGCACATGTTGAGAATCCCTGGACCAGTAAAGGCATTGTCATTCCAAACTGCATGACCTTGGGCAAGTAACGTCACCTCTCTCAGCCTCCCTTGTGAGGTTGGGGTGATATTGATGCCCACTGTGTAAGATGGTTGCCAGGGTCCTCATAGCAGCAAATGCTTAGTGGTGCTTACTATGTTCCGCACGCTGCTCTGTTTTACAGATTGAGAAACTGAGGCACAAAGGGGTTAGATGACACAGTAAGTGGCAGAGATGGGTTCATACCGAGGCAGTCCGGCCCCAGAGTCTTATCTCTTAACCTCTAGACTAGTGGCTCTCAAAGTGTGTTTCAGGGGGATTCCTGGAGGTTTCCAGAGATCCTTTCAGACCATCCATGAGGTTAGAGTGGTTTTCATAATCATTCTGAGACATTATTTTCTGTCTTCACCCTCTTTTCTTGCATGAGTATACAGTGCAGTTTTCAGAGGCTGCATGACCCATGATCGTGTCGTCGTTCTGGCAGCTAATGGAAGGTAGTGTTTGTGTATTCTTGTATTTTAAAAATTTCTTGGCTGGGTGTGGTAGCTGACACCTGCTGTCCCAGCACTTTGGGAGGTCAAGGCAGGAGGATTACTTGAGTACAGGAGTTTGAGACCAGCCTGGATCAAATAGTGAGACCCCATCTTTACAAAAAATTTAAAAAAATTAGCTGGGTGGGACTACATGCCTGTAGTCCCGGTTACTCAGGAGGCTGAGGTGGGAGGATTGCTTGAGTCTGGGAGATTAAGGCTGAAGTGAGCTGAGATCATGCCATTGCACTGTAGCCTGAGGATAGAGCGAGACCCTGTTTGAAAAAATTTTTTCTTCTACTTTTAATTTCTAACATGGTGAATACTGATAGCTATAATCCACATAAACAAAACTCTTTGGTGTCCTCCTTAACATTGAGAATGAAAAGGGGTCCTGAGGCCAAAAAGTTTGCGATGTGTTGTTGGAGGCTGTGTTACCTTATTAAATGTGATACTTGTCAAACATCTGGTGGCACCTCCCGTGGTAAGCAGCTGGAGGGGAGTTGGTGCCTGTCCCAGGGAATCTTGGCTCTTCTCGGGGTCTCCCCACGCGTGGAGACCTCCGTGTATGAGACTGAGTCCTGAACCTGCTGGGCGCTTTCACAGATGGCGGTGCTGACTGTGCTGTTTGTGTGTGGTCAGCTAGCTGCCCGAGACAGAGCTTCTGTCTTCCACCTGGCTGCACCTGCAGTGCTCAGCCCTGACTGCAGGAGTGAGCAGATGCTCAGTGGCGGGCCTCCTCTTGGGTGGAGCCAATATGGGTGCAGCTGCTGTGGCCCTGCAAGTTCTGTTCCAGGCCAGGCCTGGCACCGAGCCAGCACTTTGCCTGTGCTATCCCATTGAACCTCGCATCTGCCCTGTGAGGGAGGGGCTGTTGTGAGTCTCATTTTACAGGTGAAGAATTCAAGGCTCAGGGAGGTTCCACCTGTGCGAGGGGCAGGGCCTGGACTCGAACTGTCTCTGGCTGGCTGGAGCCTGCACCCCGATGTGTTTCGGTATCTTCACAATGTTGCTCCTGCTTGTGGCCAACTCATTTGGGTTTAGATTTGGGGTGTGCTGCCAGTGTTCCTCCCAGAGTTCTGCTCCAGCCCAAGCCATCTGCAGGCTGTTCTTCCCCTGCTCCAGCTCTAGCTTTTACTTATTTTTTTTTTCTTTTCTTTTCTTTCTTTTTTTTTTTTTTTTGAGACCGAGTCTTGCTCGGTTGCCCAGGCTGGAGTGCAGTGGCATGATCTCCGCTCACTGTAACCTCCGCTTCCCGGGTTCAAGTGATTCTGGTGCCTCGGCCCCTGGAGTAACTGGGATTACAAGCGCATGCCACCACGCCGGGCTAATTTTGTATTTTTAGTAGAGACAGAGTTTCACCATGTTGGCCAGGCTGGTCGCGAACTCCTGACCTCAGGTGATCTGTCTACCTCGGCCTCCCAAAGTGCTGGGATTACAGGCATAAGCCACTGCGCCTGGCCCAGCTTTTACTTATTTTCATTATTTTATTTCATTTTACAATTTTTACAATCAGATGCTATATTGCCTAGGCTGGTCTTGACCTCCTGGCCACAAATGAGCCTTCTACCTTGGTCTCCCAAAGTGTTGGGATTACAGGTGTGAGCCACCGTGTCCGACCTGGCTCTGGGGCTTTTAGACCAAGGGTTTTGGAGCAGTAAGATGAGGTGTGGACAGAATGCAGGTTTGAATTTTGGCTCTGCCGTTTGCTGGCTGTGACTCTAACCTTTCTGATACCCTGCCTGCATATGACATGGCTGCTGCTGCCTCTCCTTGTAAGGGGAGAACAGCTCAGGGAAAACTGACGTTGCCTGAACTCAGAAACCAGGGGTCTCCACCGTGATAGGACTGGCATGGAGCTGTCATCTTCTCAAAATCTGGCCCTGGACCAACTGTGTCAGTCTCTCCAGGAGGGATTCCGGATTTCTGGGCCCTGCCCTGACCTACTAATGCAGAGCTCTGTGGGAGGGGCTGGCCACCTGTATCGTCAGTGAGCTTTGCTGGAATTCAGGTGCACACTGAAGTTTGGCAATCCCTGCTTAGAGGTTGGGGGCCACTTTTAACCCTCAAGACATAACAAATACTGGTCATGTCCCTATATGGATAGCTCTTTATCAGTGGCCATATGATTTGTTGTTTAAACCAGGGCACCCTTGAGCGGGTGGGGGGGGGGTCCCCTGAGGAGTGCACTGGGACTTCCTGGTACATGGGAACATGTGGTCGTTTCTCAGTCCTCCTCTTACCTTTCTGCTGGCCCTAGGAGATGCCGTTCGCTTCCTACTGCAAATGGGGAAACTGAGACCTGGAGAAGGGTGCATCTGACCACACAGCTGTAACCTTGGTCCTTGATTCTAGAATGCCTTCTCAGCTGGGTTGTCAGCCTTGGCTCACCCTAGCTGAGTGCTGCTGCAAGTGGGCTGTGGAGGACCCTAGATTTCTGTGGTGCTGGAATCTTTTGAAAACTAACATAATCTTTGTGATGAGAAAAACCAACATTAAAGCTATGGAGCCAGACATGGTGGCACACACCTGTAATCCCAGCACCTTGGGAGGCCAAGGCAGGAGAATCATTTGAGCCTAGTAGTTTGAGACCAGCCTGGGCAAAATAGTGAGACCCTGTCTCTACAAAAAATTTAAAAATTAGCTGGAGGTGGTAACGCACACCTATAGTGCCAGCTATCGGGAGGTTGAGGTGGGAGGATCATTTGAGCCCAGGAGATGAAGGCTGCAGGGAGCCCTGTTTGCACCATTGCTTTCCAGTCTGGGCAACAGAGCGAGACCATGTCTCAAAAAAAAAAAAAAAAAAAAAAGCTATGGAATGCACCTCTGGAAAAGATACAAACCAGATGAAAATGGAGGACCCTGTCAACAGAAAGGAAGCAGGTGCCGGGTGTATTTGTGCTTCCTCTCTTCAGTCCCTGGGGTTCCCTCCTGGGCCTGGCTGTGACCCATCTACCACACAGACTATCGATGGCCCTCTAGGCAGAGTGACAGGGAGAGGGCCGCTGACACCAGCTCTCCGTCAAAGCAGATGTCCTCTTTGGGTTGGTCAATTTCTTTCCTTCCTGATTGCCTGCGAGGCCAACTGGCTGATTTTTGTTTTCCTGCTCCTATGAGGATGCGCATATGACAGTCCATTTTGGTGGCACATGGAGAGGGCTGCAGTTAAGGGGAATTCTGGAGGGAAACCTAAGGTTTCTGGAGCACTAAATATAACAAGCAGTGACATAGTTGAACCAGTGATGTCAAAGCCAGCAAAGCCCCCATGTGTGGAGCTTGGTGTATTTCTGGTTCAGACAGAAATAGACACCTGCCAGAGGGCATGATGGCATCAGTGCTTGCGGGCAGCCTTGGGCCAAACTTAGTCTCCATCCCTGCTGCCTGGCCCTCTCCTCCTGCCTTTTCCTCTCTGCTCCTTGGGGAGCTCCATATAGCACCCGAGGATTGTGGTTTTGCTTCTGGCTGCAAATACTTTCACATATCCTGTTGCTCATGAGAGGGTGGAGGGAGCAGCTCCTTGGTCTCCCTGGGGAGGGGGTGGGCTGAGCTGCAGGAATGTGCTCTCAGAGATCTCTGCCCCTCCTCGAGCCTCCCGGTGGAGTGGTATTACCACAGGAAACCTCCAGTTTGTTTTTGATAAATCACATGTACAGGCTGGGGCGTCCCTTCGTCTTGGGCTGCCCGTTCGTTACTTTGGTGTCACTGTGTTCACAGGGAAGGATGGAGACGCTGAAGGATAAGACCCTGCAGGAGCTGGAGGAGTTGCAGAATGACTCGGAGGCGATTGACCAGCTGGCCCTGGAGTCCCCTGAGGTAGAGGGAGGCTGGTATGGGACCCAACAAGGCCAGCAGAAGAGGCTTGTTAAGAGGTGCTTTTTAAGGATGCTGGCTTATTGGAAGTTTTGGCCAAATTCATCTCCCTTTTCTGTGAACTTCATCCTGGTTTGGACTCAGAGGAATCCCTGAAGCTTCAGACCAGTTCCTGGGAGTTCTTGGTAGTGCTGGGGAGTCCACTGCCTCCTGGTGCCTTTCCAGGACCCAGATGCCCCGGGAGTCCCCACACTGTTGTTCCAGCCCAAATCTGGAGGCAGCTACTCAAAGCACGGGTATGGTTTTGTACCCAATTTTCCCCAAGAGCCTTGTGCGATCCCGTATCTCCAGGTGACTCTAAGGCTTCTAGGAGCCATTCTTGGGCGGAGATCTAGCTCGTCTCCCATTTGATCCTGTTTCTCCTCATAACTGGCCCCTAATCCTCTCGCTCTTAATCACAGAGTCCTTGTGGAAAGAAACAGAATCCTGCCTCTGCAGAGATTTACACTTAATAAAGGACGTTCCCTGCCGCTAGCATCTCCTGTGACCCTGGGATGTCCCCTGTGAGGTGGGAGAGGTCAGGCCACACAGCCAGAAATACCCACGGTCACCCATTGAGTGGCTGCAGCTCATCCGTTGTTCTGGAAGCTCCCGCTTCCTGTCCCTAATGTGAGGGAGAGACACGAACGCAAGTAATGCCACCTCCTTTGATTTGCATTTGGAGTACATGTTTACTTGCATGGATGAGCAGGTATGGTGTGTCTCTTCTGTGAACTTGTATTTTTGAGAAAAATAATGATGCTCCCCATCCAGTGTCTCCGTGCTTCCATGCCATGGGGGGCGCCAGGCTGGTGAGTCCCCTGCTCCTGTTCTGGCTTGTGCTCTTGCCGCCTGCTGCCTGCTCTACTGCCTAAGTGAGGAATCTTTACTGGGGTTGGAGGTGACTGAACATTGGTTTGAAAAGACCTCCTGGTGGGCAGATTGTGAGGAGAGGTGGACACTATGGGCCACATCCTACCACCCTAGGGCTTTTTCAGTCCTCAGCAAGGATGTGGAGCAAAGCTTGCTTGTCAAAGCCCCAGGGCCGACTCAAATGGCTTGTGAGGCTGTGAGCTCTGCCACGGCGTTGCTCCTGCCCGGCCTGGTGCTGGGCACAGTGCAGCTCTGCCTGCGTTCCTTTGTCACATATTAAGCACTGTGAGCATGGTGCCATGGGAAGCCCAAGGCCTGCTTCTAGAGTGTGCAGAGCTGAGCAGGCTGACAGAATCGTGAGAAAGCAGAGAATCACGGAAAATGTGAGCAGAAGTGACCTCTTGGGCAGAAGGCATTTGAATTTTGTGGTGTGCAGCCACACCTGTCCCATCGATCTGAACTCTCTGAGGGAAAAAAACACTCATGGATCAGGTGGAAATGAAGCAGGACAAGCCACTTAGACTTCAGACCATTGGCAGACTTTTTTATCGTGGGCTGTAAGACAGTCATCGAGTCACGGTGGGATTGTGAGAAGAGACAGGAGCTCTCTCTTAGTTTGGGACATGGACATGGCTTGGAGAGAAGGGAGTTGGCAGGGGCTCTCTCCATGTAGAAGAGTGTGCAGGGAGGGGTGTGTGGAGGGGAGCTGCTTTGGGTTGGGGGCCAGATATAGAAAGGAAACCCCGTAACTTATTAAGGAAAGGTAGTCAAAATGGTTTTATCTCCCACTTTGCAACTTTTTTTATTTTTTATTTTTTTCGGCAGGGTCTTACTTTGTCGCCCAGGCTGGAGTGCAATGGCGCCATCATGGCTCACTGCAGCCTCTACCTTCTGAACTCAAACAATCCTCCCACCCCAGCTTGCTGAGTAGCTGGGACTGCAGGCGCACACCACCACACCTGGCTAATTTTTAAATTTTACATAGCAACTTTTGAGAACTATTAGATACTTCTTGTTGAGTTTTGCTGTAGATTCAAAGAAAATTGATAATTATCTATAAAGATTAGTAGCGACTCCTTCCTTTTCGAGCTATATATCTGTATGAGTATAGATTCTTTCTGCTTATTCCATCAAAGGTAATATACTAGGGCAGATTGAAATCAGAAGCAGCAAAACATGAGAAAACATCTTTTATTTACCTATTTTTAGTCTTACTGACCTCTTTTCAGTGACTGGGAGGACTTCACACTGAATCCCTAATATGCATAGATATGCAGTTTTCTAAGTCAATGCATATTTTGCATATTTATGGGGAAGATGAGAGTCTTTGTTGCATGCATAGATTGTGTGATGATCAGGCCGGGCACGGTGGCTCACGCCTGTAATCCCAGCACTTTAGGAGGCCGAGGTGGGTGGATGACCTGAGGTCAGGAGTTTGAGAGCAGCCTAGCCAACATGGTGAAACCCCATCTCTACTAAAAATACAAAAATTAGCCAGGCGTGGTGGCACATGCCTGTAGTCCCAGCTACAAGGGAGGCTGAGGCAGGAGAATCGCTTGAACCCAGGAGGCAGAGGTTGCAGTGAGCCGAGATCGCGCCATTGCACTCCAGCCTGGGCAACAGAGCAAAACTCTGTCTCAAAAAAAAAAAAAAAAAAAAGAATGTGTAATTAAGGTCAGGGCATTTAGGGTCTCCATCACCTTGAGTATTTGTTGTTTCTGTGTGTTGGGAACATTTTATGCTTCTTGCTACTTTGAAATATACAATACATTGTTGCTGACCATAGTCACCCTACTCAGTCAGCTGTTGAACATTAGAACTTACTTCTTCTGTCTACCTGTATGTTTCTACCCATTGACCCACTTCATGGAGAAAGATGTGAGAAGGCTATGGGGACAGGACGCAGAAATAAGTAGGGCAAGATTTAGGGGAAAATGATACAGCGTCGATTTGTTGGTTTAGACGCAGGGAAAAGGCAGTGGACGTATAGGAAGGCCAGAGGATCCATGGGGCCCTGCAAGGGATGGGTGAGCAGGAGGGCTTTAGGCCTTTCACTCTGGGTCAGCCATGTAAGTAAAGTTTCCATGGCTAATACAAATTAGATTGAGAGTCACGTATGGTGGTTTGTGCCTGTAGTCCCAGCTGTTGGAAGGATGGGATGGGAGGATTGTTTGAGGCCAGCCTGGGCAACGTAGGGAAACCCCATCTCTACAGAAAATAAAAGAACTTAGCCAAGTGTGGTGGTGCGTGCCTGTAGTCCCAGCTACTGGAAAGGCTGAGGCAGGAAGATTGCTCGAGCTCAGGAGTTTGAGGCTGCAATGACCTGTGGTCATGCCATTGCACTCATTCTGGACGACAGAATGAGACCATGTCTGTAGAAGGCAGCAGCGTGGGCTCTAGGCTGGACAGACCCTGGGCCCTACATCCCTGAACCCTGGCAGCCTCGTCTGGAGGGCTCAGGGAGGGCAGGGAGCTGTGGCATCCCTCTTTCCAATCTGGAGCACAAAGAAGAGGCTATGGGCCTGCCCCAGAGTGCAGGGCCTCGGCCCCTGTAGCTGGGACAGCAGAAGGGGTAGGCTTTCCCCGAAGCCGCCTCTTCCAGAATGCCCACGGGCTTCCTATGTCTCGTGGGGCATGAGCCAGTCTGGCTTGGTCTGTCACATGCTGACCATGGTGGAGAAGCTGCACAGAGAAGCTGCACAGTGAGGGCCTGACTTAGAGTCAGTCTTGCTGAGCTGTTCCCTGTGCCCTGTGGCGGGTGCCGAGGCGTCTCTTCTGGTGCCCCATGGTGCTGTCAGTGTACCATCACCGCTGGCTCAGCATGCAGGTCTGACTCCTCAGCCCTCCTCTTAGGAAGAGGACTCCTTGGCGGATGCATGGGGCCTCACATCACAACAGCTGGGAAGGGTGCCTTGGCTTCTGCCTCACTGGCTGGCAGCGACGAAGAGCCTGGCAGAGGGGTAAAGTGCCACTTGGCTTGGGGAAGTGTTTGCAGCAGGGAACATCCAGGCTGGCCCCTCTGGCTCATCTGTGCAGCTTCTCTGCAGGACACAGGTGCGGCCTAGGAGGCAGGTCCAGGTCTCTCCTAAGTCAGTGGCATGGTCTGGTCCAGGGACCTGGCTCTCTCAACCCTCACAATAACTTTATTTGGGGAATCATTATATGTCTTGCCTGTGCATCTGGCCAGGGCCACCTGAGCCCACCATGGTAGGTCTCTTGACTCTGAAGCTTGGGGATAAGTAATTGGGACTTTTGATCCCTTCCCTCCTAGAAAGCCTCTGATTTTTCTCATGTAAATTGGTCCACCCCCTCCTTGGGGCTCTGCACATTCCATCGTGGATATCAATCACGTGGCCTTGGGCGAGCTCTTCACCTTCAGCGCCAGGTTCCCATGCGTCTCCACCTCATGGGCTGTGGGTTAAGGATTAAGTGAGGTGCAGAGTACTTCATTCAGGGTTTGAACCTGGCTTTGTCTGACTAGTTGAGGGCTGAGTATTGCCCCAAGGATGAGCCTCTCCGCCCCAAGGGGAGCGATGTGCCCCCGAGGCCCCGACCCAGGCTGCCAGGAGGTTAAGGGTGATGGACATTTTCCTTAGGTTCTGTTGTCCTGCCCTTTTAGGTCCAGGACCTGCAGCTGGAACGGGAGATGGCACTGGCCACCAACCGGAGCCTGGCGGAGCGGAACTTGGAGTTCCAGGGTCCCCTGGAGATCAGCCGCTCAAACCTCTCGGATAAATACCAGGAGCTCCGGAAGCTCGTGGAGCGGTGCCAGGAGCAGAAGGCAAAGCTGGGTAGGGTGGCTCCTCTGTGAACTCAGGGTCCCCATTCAGGGTTGGACGGAGGCCCACCGTGTTCCCAGCCCTGTGCTAAGTGCTGTATGTACATTTTTTCACAACAGCCGTAGAAGGGTGGGTACTGTTGTTACTCCATTTTATAGGTAAGCAAAATGAGGCTCAGAGAGATTCAAGAACTTGACTAAGGTCACCCAGCTTAGACATAGGTGGAGTTGGGATTTGAATCGAGACAGCCTGCATCCTTTGCTGCTGCCGTTACCCCTGGCAGCTCAGGCTCTGTGCTTTACTGAGCTGCTCCTGAGCTGCTCTGGGCTCTCTGTGTCCCAGGACCTGTCACACCTTTGAAGGTGGGAGGGTGGTCCTTGTCTTGATGGTGAGAGAGCTTGACGCTCAGGTTAGGTAACTCCCCTGGCTGGCAGGCAGAACTGGGTCAGTTGGGCTCTGAAGCCCGAGTCGTTTCCCATCCCAGGATGGTGTAGGGGAGGCTTGGCCAAGGTCTAGGCTGGGTTCATTTGGGCCCTTCTCTGCTCAGGAAGGTAGTCTAAGGAACTGGACCAAAAGAGCTCATCAAGCCCACCCGAAAGGACCCTTTGGTGGACCCTGGGGTGGTGGCTGGGCCTGGATGCACACAGAGGGCATGCAAAGTGCCTTTAACACCGAATCAGGAAGCACTTTTCAAATGTCAGTCGTTCTGCCCTCCCTTCCAGAGAAATTTTCTTCAGCATTGCAGCCGGGGACCTTGTTAGACCTTCTGCAGGTGGAAGGCATGAAGATTGAAGAAGAGTCCGAGGTGAGAGGGCGAGGCGACACCCCTCTTCCCTGGACGGGGTGTCAGTCCCTGCAGCAAGGGCCCTTGGAAGGAGGAGCAGATGTCTGCAAAGCATGGAACAAGGGAGCTTTCGTAGATGGCAGAGGTGAAGGACATCTTTAGTCCTGGGGAGGCCTTTTGGGTATAAATAACAGGAACCCAGTCCCACTAGCTGAAGCAGAATGGGTGGCAGTGGACAAGGGCAGCTCGCAGCCCCGAATGGTAGGGGAGCACAGCAGGAGGCCTCCAGGGGCTGAGGCCAGCTCCCTACTCCACTCTCCCTGCTTCCCTCTGGCCATCTCTTCAGCCTCTGTGGGCAAACTGGTGCTGTCCACTCTGTGTCTGGGTGGAAGAAGCTTCTAGGCCCTCCCAGTCCCTGGGCTAGTGCTCATCCAGGTGTTCAGCGCATATATGCAGTGGCCACTGTGGGCCTGGCATGATGCCAGGGTGCCAGGACAGGTGACCACGACAGAGACAGTCCTCGCCCTCAAGGGACTGACATTCTAGTGAGGGAGACAGTGCATGTACCATGTATCAGCTGTGAGAAGGGGCATATGGCCAGGGAAGAGGAGCGGGTGCCCGAGGCGGTGTGAGGTGGGAGGGCTGCAGCTGAACTCAGACCCTGGAGAAAAACAAGAGACTCATCCCAGCTGCCCCTGTTGTCACTGGACCTTATGTTTTCCAGGCAATGGCTGAGAAGTTCCTGGAGGGCGAGGTGCCCCTGGAAACGTTCCTGGAGAATTTTTCCTTCATGAGGATGCTGTCCCATCTGCGCCGGGTTCGTGTGGAAAAGCTCCAGGAAGTGGTGAGGAAGCCCAGGGCTTCCCAGGAGCTGGCCGGCGATGCCCCTCCACCCCGCCCACCACCCCCGGTGCGCCCAGTGCCCCAGGGAACACCCCCTGTGGTTGAAGAGCAGCCGCAGCCACCATCAGCCATGCCTCCCTACCCTTTGCCCTACAGCCCGTCCCCCAGCCTGCCTGTGGGCTCCACTGCCCATGGAGCCCTGCCACCAGCCCCTTTCCCGGTGGTGTCCCAGCCCTCCTTCTACAGCGGGCCTCTGGGCCCCACTTACCCGGCAGCCCAGCCTGGACCCAGGGGTGCTGCTGGTTACTCCTGGTCCCCACAGAGGAGCACGCCACCCCGGCCGGGCTATCCTGGGACCCCAACTGGTGCCTCTGGGCCTGGGTACCCCTTGGCGGGAGGCAGGGCCCTCAGTCCTGGTTATCCTCAACAGTCCCCCTACCCCGCAACAGGAGGGAAACCTCCCTACCCAATACAGCCTCAGCTCCCCAGCTTCCCAGGCCAGCCCCAGCCCTCAGTGCCCCTGCAGCCCCCTTATCCCCCCGGGCCCGCCCCTCCCTATGGGTTCCCACCACCCCCGGGGCCTGCCTGGCCTGGGTATTAGACACACTCCTGGCCCTCGGCCCCTCCCTAGACCCACCCACGCTCAACCTTTGGCCCAGCCATCGCCAAGATTCGAGGATCAACTGGAGGTGGCGTTGGTGCTCCCTGTGGACTTGCGTCGGCACCCAGAGGCCTTGGAGGGACAAGGCACTGGGCGGTGTGACTGGTCATTGGCACTTGCTGGCTTCTGGCCGGAGGTCCTCTTGGAAGCCCCTCCTTTCAGTGCCTGGCTGCAGCAGTGCTAGCCAGGCTGGAGTCCAGCACCCCTCGCCGGTGTCTGTGTGAGTGAGCGCATGTGCGCATTTATGAGCATCTACTTGCGGCTGCACTCAGGGCCATTTGAACCCAGTGCAGAGTTATCTCGATGAGGAGGCCCTGGGTCTCCAGCCCACTCCGTCTCCCCTGGGGTTTGGCGTATTTGACATGGAGCCCCATGCCAAGGGATGCAGCTGTTGGTGTCTGTCCAGTCCATTCAAGGCTAGCCTGCCAATGCACTGTGGCAGTGGTTGGATTGGAGGGAGAGAACAGAGTTGGGAAAAACAACAGATTTGAGTCCTATAAAGCCATAATTTAACTCCAGTAGCTGATGTCAGACAAGCTTGTCCTATGTCCTATTTGAGTGGCAGCAGCGCCAGCCCAGCAAGAAGGCTGGGGGTTGTGAAGGTTGTCCCCAGACCTTGCTTGCACTGGTTGGAGAACCCAGGGGGCTGCCTTGGGCCCTCTGGCCAGAGGGAAGCAGGCAGCTCTAGCCCAGGAGATTGTGGTCACATTGGGGCTCGTTTAGGACTGGAGGGCCAGGTCACCTCCCCAGCCACCCTTGTCTCCTCTGGGGCCCCCCACTTTAGGGCGACTTTACCCGAGGCCCACGCATCCATCCACTCCTTTAGTGCCTTGAATCTCATTCACAAGCAGCCCCTCCCTTCCCCTCCCCTTCTCCTCACTCCGTTGATGTAATCCTCCCACCGCCAGTGTCCATCCTAAGACAGGCATCAAAAGAGGCCCTAACCTAACTTCCCAAATGGTGCTTTTGAAAAAACACCATCACTACATTAGGGGCAATGTTTTCGCACCTCCCTGTCTTCAGAATGTAAAGGGCGGGGATTATGTCTCTGTTTAATATGCAGCCCCCTGCACTGTGGGGTTTGGGGCATGTTCAGTAATAAGAATGAATACAATAGACAAAGGGGGTGTGATGAGTGTTAACTTGGTTGTTCAGAGGTAAACCAGGTCTCAGGGAAGAGCCTGGAGCTGCTATTGCTTAGGAAGTTGTACGTGCCTTGAAATGTCCACTACCTGAGGACGCAGCATCTGGTGGGCCCGGGGCTGCTGGGGCCAAGGAGGGACCTTGACCTTCTGGTGCCTGCCCCTCCCCGGCCTACGTGCCATCCGCGTGACGCTAGGTCAGCGCTGCCAGTTCTTTACCAAATGTGCTTGCTTCTCTTAAGTTATTTATAAAGAGAAATCACTAATGGACTCTACTGGTTTGAGTGCTTCTGAGCTGGATGACCGACCGCCTGTATGTTTGTGTAATTAATTGCCATAATAAACTTTGATGAGTCACATGTGGTGTGTTGTTGGTGGGTTTGAGTGCAGACGTGGTTGCACGTGGGTGCCTTGAAATCTTCTGCAGCCTTCAGATCGTGCTCTCTGGAGGGGCCTCTGTGATTCACGTCCCAAAGCGCCATCCGTCTGGATGTCAGCCCTCCCCTGCCCGCTCGCTCCAGGGCTGGCCCTGGGAGTATTTACCTCCCCTCTCCCGCTCTTCCGCTTTCTTTCTTAGCCGTTTTCCTATTGGAGCCTGCGTTTGCCTGGTCCTGGTCCTGGACTGAGAGCAATGGCATGCAAGGCCACAGGATGCCACGAGGGGGCGTCTGGTCCTCAGCCTGCTCGGGAGGTGCCGTGTTCCTGCCACCTGCCGGGCTGGCGGGATGTCGGCGTGTGGGCCTGTCTGTGAGCCATCTAATTCTAACCTGGGCTCAGAGGGACAGCAGGCCGCTAAACTGGCGGCGGCACCAACAGTCTTCTAGGCCTTGGCCCAGCCTGCCTCCCTCCCCAGCGTCGCCCTGAGCTCTGCTGCTGAGCTGCCTATCCCGAGGCCGGGGAGGGCGTCTTCAGCTCAGCAGGAAGGGCAGCTTGGAGGGAGTCTGAAGACCAGGTTTCTATCAGTCCCTCATGTCAGCCCTCCGCCTCTTCTTCCCTGCAAGATGACTGGGCGGCCGCCTGCGGAGGATGCCTAGAGATGCCCTGAGTCGCTATGGCTGCAGGCTGTGCTGTGCTTTCAGGCGCATTATGTCCTGGAGTCCTCGCAACAGCCCTTTCATTCCCAGTTTAAATGAGAGGAAACCACAGGGCAGGTGGTTCGGTGAGCAGGTTGCACAGCCTTAGGAGAAGGTGGGACTTCGACTGGGTCGGTTGGATTTCAGAGGCTGCAGGGGCTCCTCCCCGCTGCCTTGGTGGTGCCAGAAGTGCCTCCTGAGGACAGAGCTCAGAGTCGCTGGGCTCTGGTCAAATGTTTACTGCCCTTCACCCCCAGCTGAACTCTGGCTTTGCCTTGCAGGTGTCCAAGGCTGAGGACACAGGACATCAGGGACAGCTGAAAGCAATTTGGCTTTGTAGGAAGAGGCTGCAAATCTCCCTCTAGGCGCATAGTCAGGTCACCTGCCTTGGGTTGGTGCCAGAGTGGTGGCAGGGGGCACGGAGGGGCTGACTTTCTAAGAAAGGACCGTCACGAGCTGCCTCAGCTGGTCAGCCTGCGTGTCCCACCCTGTGCTCTTTGCTTCCCCCTCTCTCGGGCCACTTCACTTCAGAGGGCAGCACACACAGGCGCTCCTCATGCCTCCCTCCCTGCATCCCTGGGAGTTCCCTGGCTGCTTTTCACCAGACTACAGTGGGCCTTCCGCTGCAGGGGGACAGACCCTGAGCATCAAATTTAGAGTCTCGAGATTCCTAGCTTAGGACACTTTGCTCTGCTGGATGTGGTGAGGCCATATAAATGTCATGTCCTTACAGCTCTCTGTTCCGCTCTGTACTCCCAGATCCCTGGGTGCATGATAACTTTTTTTTTTTTTTTTTTTTTGAGACAGAATCTCACTCATCTGGCTCCCAGGCTGGAGTGTATTGGCGCCATCTCGGCTCACTGCAACCTCTGCCTCCCAGGTTCAAGTGATTCTCCTGCCTCAGCCTCTTGAGTAGCTGGGATTACAGGTGTGTGCCACCATGCCTGGCTAATTATTTGTATATATGTGGTTTTTTTTTTTGGGGGGGAAAAAAAAGCCTGTTGCCCAGGCTGGAGTGCAATGGCAAGATCATGGCTCACTGCAGCCTTAAACTCCTGGCTTCAAGTGATCCTCCTGCACCAGCCTCATGAATAACGTACTATAGGCATGTGCCACCATGCTCAGCTAATTAAAAAACTCTTTTTTTTTTTGGTAGAGATGGGGTCTCATTTTGTTGCCCAGGCTGGTCTGGAACTCCTGGCTTCAAGCAATCCTTCCACCTTGGCCTCCCAAAGTGCTGGGATTACAGGCACGAGCCAGCATGCCTGGGCACATGACAGTGTGAAAGCTAGACTTGTTTGGTCCTTGATATCCTTGACCTAATATGCTAGAATCAGGGGTTGCATGCCCAAACACCCATTGGCCAGGTCACATGATTTGCCCAGGAACATAATTTACTTTACGGAATGGGCAGGGTTTGAGGGACACACAGGTGAGTGGAAGGGGTGGCCCTGCTCTAGCAGGTTGCTGGGATGCAGGAACAGGGAGGTTGTCCAGGTCACGGCAGCGCGTCCTCTACCAAGGGACGTGGACACTAGCCCCCTGAGCACTGGCTGGGGGAGCAATGGGTTGCCTTCACCAGCCAAGGCAGGAACTTGACAATGGCACCTTGAAGACTAAAATGCTTCTATTCCATCGCATCACCAAACATCTTTTTGAAATGCATCACCCAAGTCAGCCACCCCTTGAAAAACAGTTTTCTAAAGACTCGTGTCTCCTCAACTAAACTCTTTATTTTTGGTTTGGTTTTTAAGTAGGCCATGGTTTCTTTGAGGCCACCGTATGGTGGCCAAACTATAGATGAAAGAGCTTTTATTTAAAAAGGCACTGATGGGAGACACTGGCTGCCCCAGATCCTTTGCCCTCCCTAAGAGCAGCCTCTCAATTCCCTTTTGAGGAGCCCCCTCACCTCCACCAGATATGGGAAGACAAATGGGGTCCCTGTTTCTGGATTCCCAGCATGGTCAGGGGAAGATCTGTGACCTGGGCTTGGCCACGGGGCTCTCAGAAGGCAAGGCCTGGTTGGAGGGTGTTGGTGGGGGCAGAAAGCTGAGCAGATTCTGGGAGCACCCCACCCCATATCCTAGTAACTCCCTTTTGCTCTTCCAGACTTGGATTCTGTGGCTTGGACCATTGATGCCTGTGCTCCCAGGAGATACAGCATCCAATGGCGTGGAGAAAGGCCCCATCCCAGGATGTGTTCCCACGTTGCTTCACCTTCTTAGGGAGCCGCCGCAGTTGCGCATGGCCTCTCCCTTGATCAGACCCGAGGCTCCTGGGTAGACCTCCTCTTCTCAGTTGCAGTGAAGGAAGCCGAGGCCCCACGGGATTAGGTGTATGTCCAAGATCTCCAAGTACTAGAGGAGTCTGTTTTAGTCAAGGGAGTTATTTAAACCAAAGGAACATGACCAGCCCCATCTCTGACTCTTGGGTTAGAAGATGAACTGTGATGGGCTGAAACTACCTCAGCTTGGGACTTTTAATTGCTGGCTGAAGCAAAAAACCAAGTTGGTTAACATTTACTAGGCGCCCCTTTGTGCAGGGCCCTGGGTGGCACTGGTGCCCTGTGGGCTTGACAGTCAGTGGAAAGGAAGTGTCTAGATGAGGGGGTTGGGGAGGGGAGTCACAAGACAGGGAGTGGGGTGACGCTGTGGGTCAGGGTGGTGCCCACCCAGACCCCTGGCTGGCAGCTGCGGTGAACGCGCAGAGCTGTCTTTGTGCTCAGGTGAGCAGCCTCTGACCACCATGGCTGCAGAGGTCCCCGGGAGTCCCCTTCTTGTGCCTCCCCAGAGGGATCCGCAGGGGTGGATGCTGCACAGAAGAGGCCGAAGCGCTCGATTTGTCGGGAAGGAGGAAAAGCACTACCTACAAAGAACTATTCAAAATGCACTCGCCCCGCTGAGAGCTTCCTTGTCACTTCTTACCAGGGACAGAGTCTGAGGAGAAAGCCGATTTCACTCAGAAGCCACTCCCCAGCGGGCAGGGAAAGGGGGCTCCCTTCAGACACCCCCCGAGTCTCTAGTTGGAAGGCTGCTTGTTTTGGGGCTCTGCCCACCACAGCTTCCACAAGTGGAGGGGCAGCCGAGCTGTTGCGCAGCAGAGTGTGAGCTGGCCTGCCACTCGGGGCAGCAGCACCTGTCCGGAAGGCTTCTGGCCTCTGTCCATGTTCTGGCCGGGGTAGAAATAGGGACATGATTTCAAGTGAAGAGCGGACAGTTTTCTCAGGACAAACAGGTCTGGCTCTTGGCTTTGCTCCTGGATCCCAGTTCTGTGGGGTAAGAAGGAAATGTGTTAGAGGAAGATACCGCAGAGGTGATGCAGGGAGGTCAGGGACCCATGCTCTGGGCTCCATCTTGGGGATGGCTGCTGTCCTGAGCCAGGGGCTCCTTCTCCCCGCTGGCAGGTTGGCAGCTCTAGAGGGGTGTGATTCCATCACGGAGCTCTTAGGGACTCTGCCTGTGTGGCCTTCCGAATGGAGTTTAAGAGTTGATTGTTAAGGTCCATGATTGTTCTGCTCTAATTGTCAAACCAGCTCGTATAACCTAAGCAGCGGACGTTTGTCTTTCCCTTTACAAGAATCAAGATGCTGGGGGGTCCCCTATTCATGTATGGGCAGGGTGGGACCGAGGGGAGGCACTGAGTGGCTGCTGCTCACCCCCAGGACTGTGGGGGACCCCGGGGTGCTGGGGTCAGGCTGGAGACGGGCTCACCTTTACAGCCTCTGAGCCCCGTGCAGATCGTAGTCACTGTCGGAGGAGTTGTCAGGCTGCGTGGAGGAGCGATGCAGAGCCCCTTCCAGAGCTGGGGAAAGAAAGGACGCTGTTTGCAGAGGGTTTGTGACTCCACAGAGCCCCTTGGATCCTAGAGCCGCTGCCCACAGTGGGTTGGAAGATCACAGGGGCTTTATGAGCCGGTGACAGCCCCATATCTGTTTTGATCAAATCAGCCAAATGTTCACTAATGATGCTGAACTCCAGGCTCCCTGGGGCTTAATTGGTAGTGCCAGTCAGGGAGCCTTTAGTACAGCGCTCCTGCAGCCCACTTAATGGCTCTCTTCTGGCCTGGAGGAATCCAAGGGGCCTCATTTACCATCCAGGCCCCTCAAGGCCCTGCAGGGAAACAGGCCCATTAGGTCACAGCAAGGCTGGGGTTGATGGCTTTCTGAGTGCATTCTTCTCTCCAGATGAGTATTTCATGGTCTCAAACGGGACAGCTGGGGCCCGTAAAGGCTACATCCCTTCCGCACCCCTGCTGCATCCTGCGACGTTTGATCCCCCTGCACCCTGGGGTCTCCATCCTGTCTTTGGGCCATCACCCGACCTTCAAGGGCATCACGTGACCTGCCTTGGCGGCCTGCTGCAGCCCTGCCTGCGTGCCTGGGAGCACCCGCTGGTGCTTACCTGGATAAGCTGACAGGCGGGAGTTCCTGGGAGGTTGGCTGTATTCGTTATCCACGTGGGAGGCTGTGGTGTTCTCAGCATGGGACCGGACGGTCACCGTGTGGTTGCGATGGAAAGACACTGGGCAGATGGTAGGAGACAGTGTCGTTAGACTTGTGGCTGTGTCCTCCGCCTCCTTCCCCAGCAGGTGCCCAGAACTTTAATCTATTCCCATGATGTTAGCGGGGAGAGGGCAAAGGCACCCACAGCGCCTTCAGTGCATCCCCCTCTCCTCTCTTCCCGGGAGGTTCATGCTAGCAGTATCAGCAGCAGACTTTTAGAGCAGGTTTGGGTAACCCAGCAATCTGACTGGTGGGGTGGGGCCTTCCGTGAGTCAGTCATCAAGCATTTACCAAGCAGGAGACTGGAGCACAGGTGACGGGACAGATCTGCTCCCTGCCCTCCAGGAGCTGAGGGCCTGTATGTTATTAAGAAAGGCTGGGCAACACAGAGCCCTCTTGAAGGATTTGGCCCTGGACTTGAAGAGGGAAGAAGGTGGAATGGGCGGCAGGAAGAGCACCATGTCTCCATCCATTAGGGTGTCTCTGACTGTGGCTGGAAGGAGGGAGGATGAAGACCAGGGATGGTGTTGGGCTGGCTGCACCAAAATGTCCTAATACTGGCCTTGTAAGTTGTTCCATGATGAAAATAGCTTGGACAGCCCTTCTTAATGGATCCTTGCTTTGGAGATGGGCAATACAAAAATGCCCATTAAGGTTCTGATAAGTCCTGAAATAGCCATGCTTAGCTGTGCCTAACTCATGGTTTTCCAGATCTGTTGATCAGGGAGGACTCTTTTGTGAGTGCTGCCTGTGAACATCCACTGGCCACTGTGTTGGGGAATGCTGCTGGAGGAGGCGAGGGCTGCTGGGGACCCTAGAGATGAGGCGAGGGACAGAAAGGATACCATGAGATGTTTCTATACTCTGAGGCTTCAGCGGTAGAAACCGCTCAGCCATCTGCCCATCAAGAAGCCTCCGCCCTCCCTGGTGTGGGGACGTCTGTTGGCCACAGTTACACGTCAGACAAGCACCGTGGAGATCAGAGGTTTCAAGCAGCCACAGGCTCCGTCTGTGGTCAGCAGAGAGCCTCGACTCTGCCTCCATGGCCTCCTCTGTCCAGGGCCTGAGGGAGGCTCCTGCCTCCGGGGACACTTACTGTTCTGGTTCATTCCCGTTGGGCCAATCCACTGGCGCTGCTTCTTCTGGCGGACTGGGCAAGAGACAAGAAAGGCACATCAGAGTGGTGGGGGCAGGAGTGTGTGGGGGGACAGGCAGGGGTGGGGACGGGGCTGGGCCTGGGAGGGAGATGGTGGCGGCAGGTGCAGCTGAGGGCAGGGCTGTTGGGCTCTGCCCCCTGGAGTCTCTCGTAGGCCTTGGTTTCCTAACTTGCTCGGGAAGGGAATTGCAGCCATCCTGTGCCAAAGGAGCAGGCTGAGGATGGTGTAGAGGTGCCCGGCTCCCCAGGAGAAAAGACCACAGGCGTTTGGAACTAGACCTGGGCAGGCACTAGGACCCAACACTGTCCTGCTGGGCCCTCTGTTCCCAATCTCTTCCCTCTCACTTCTTTGTCTGAATAATTTCCTCTTAAGTTCTGCAAGGCAAGGAGAACAACCCCCCACGTTCACAAAGTGTGCAATCGCCCATTTGGTAGATGAAGAAACTGAGGGTCAGAGAGAGGAAGTGTCCCAATCAGCATCCTGGGCAGTGGTAAGTGGTGGGGCTAGGCCTGGGATGTGTGTCTCCTGCCATCAGAGGCCGTGCTGAACACCCTCTGGGCCTGCCACAGCCTTGGGAATGGCCACACCTTCTCTCTGACCTGGAGTGGGTCTCAGCTGGGCTCCAGAGATGGACAAATGAGCAATTGCAATTTTGTTTACTTTCTGTTTCTGTTACTTGGGGCAGAAAATGGCTAATGGGCAGGAGGGGGAAGGCTGGGTGGTGAAGCAGAGGTGCCCTGCGCGCCCAGCTCTCTAGAGGCACGACCCTTCCTCCGGGGGATCTAGTGCAGCCCGTCCAGTCTCTGCACGTGGGAACAGAGCCACTCAGGGCCATGACACCTACATTTCTTCACCAGCTTCTTGTAGGCAAGGGGGCCGCACACGACCAGCAGCACCACCAGGAGCACCAGGGCCAGGA
Source organism: Pongo abelii (assembly GCF_028885655.2). Lineage (NCBI taxonomy): Eukaryota > Metazoa > Chordata > Mammalia > Primates > Hominidae > Pongo > Pongo abelii. Next base: position 14,053,782 of record NC_071994.2, read on the forward strand.
TGATGCTTGCCACTGTGCCTGCGGCCAGGCCTGCGGGGTTTGGATCCTGGCCTGGGGAAGGAGGAAGAGTTAGGTCAGTCCCAGCCCTGGGGGGAGAAAAACTGTGGGAGGGAAGCTGCTGGCTGCCTGGCTTCCGCCGTCATCCTCGCTCATCTGAGAAATTCACCAGCATGCACGGAAGGCAATGATCTATTTGGCTGTCCCTCCGTCTATCTCTAGAATTCCCTGCTACCCACTAACCCACCCACCATTTATCATCTAACAGTTGATCATCTAGCTATCATTTGCCACACTTGTTATAAGCTATTTAATTTTCTACCATTTGCCAGTTATTAGTGATCACCTTGCCATCATATACCATCATAAACCAATATATGATCATATACCAATAGCCAGCTGGGCCTCTATTCTTGATCCATCCATCCATCTGTCCATCCATCCTTCTCTCCATCCATCCATCCATCCACTCACCCATCCATCCATCCAACCATCCATCCATCCATCCATCCATCCATCCATCCATCGATCCACCCATCCACCCATCCACCCATCCACCCACCCACCAATACATCCATCCATCCATCCATTCATCCATCCATCCATCCATCCATCCTCCATCCACCCACTGATCCATCCATCCATCCATCCATCCATCCATCCATCCATCCATCCACCCACCCACCCACCATCCATCCATCCATCCATCCACTCATCCATCCATCCATCCAACCATCCATCCATCCACCCACCCACTGATCCATCCATCCATCCATCCATCCATCCATCATCCATCCACCCTCCCACCGATCCATCCATCCATCCATCCATCCATCCATCCACCCACCCACCAATCCATCCATCCATCCATCCATCCATCCATTCATCCATCCATCCAACCATCCATCCATCCACCCACCCAACCATCCATCCATCCACCCACCCACTGATCCATCCATCCATCCATCCATCCATCCATCATCCATCCACCCACCCACCGATCCATCCATCCATCCATCCATCCATCCATCCATCCATCCATCCATCCACCCACCCACCAATCCATCCATCCATCCATCCATCCATTCATCCATCCATCCAACCATCCATCCATCCACCCACCCAACCATCCATCCATCCACCCACCCACTGATCCATCCATCCATCCATCCATCCATCCATCCATCCATCCATCCATCCATCCCTCCATCATCCATCCACCCACTGATCCATCCATCCATCCATCCATCCATCCATCCACCCACCCACCAATCCATCCATCCGTCCATCCATCCATCCATCCATCCATCCATTTCTCTCTTTTACTTGCCATTTAGTTACCATTCATGTAGCAAATATGTGCTATTTGATTTTCTGGCTTCCACCTTGCAAAAGTAGAAGGCAGAAGGAGAAGTTCTATGACTCATCAGCTGCCTGACAGTGATCTGCCTGTTGCTTGCCCTGTCTCCTGTTATTGTTCATGCCCATTGCTGTCTGAGTACTCTTGCTCCCTGGCCCTCCAGTTTCCCTCTCTCCATCCTTTCTGGGTCTCTGGGACTCTCTGTCTAGCTCCCGAGGGCTGCCCTTTAGAGACATGCACCCTGACCAGGTCCTAGAGGTAAAGTTGTAACTGCTTCCACCCACTGTGGGCTGTGGCCAACTCACATGTGACAAACACCTTCTTGCAGTAGGAATTTCTCTCGCAAAGTTCATGGCACTGGGACAACTTCTGATGGGGACAGGAGAGCCCCCGGGATGTTGGGTCACCAGTGTCCAGCACTCGATAGGAGTTGACGCCGCCACACTGCTGCTCCCGGCACACCTCCTCCCACCGCAGTGAGCTCCTGAATGAAGAGCTGTCGCACAGGGCTGCCCACTGAGCCCCCTGGCGCACCTCCACGGTGCCTTCACAGATGCTGCTGCCCCCCACCAGACGGCTCTGCACCTTGGGCTGGAAACCTGAGAGGGGAAGCAATGGGAAAGGAGGGTGCAAGTGTGACCCTGAGCCTGTGTGCTGCTTCCTGGGGCCCCATGCCACTGGCAAATCAGAGCCCTGGCTAGGGGAAGGCACTGTGTGGGACCACCAGGAGAGCCAGCCTTCCTTTCTGCCCTTCCTTCCTTCTGGTACCCTCTGTGGCTCTTCCCCTGACACAGCACTGTCTGGTGCCTCTGGGCAGCTGCCAGCACCATCCTGAGACACAGCAGCATAGGCGCTTTCTGCAAGGAGGCTGTTGGCAGCCACAAGCAGGGAGTCAGCTCCATGCCAGGTGGAGATAAGAGAAGAGCGTGGGAAATAGGCTCCACCTAGGTCCACTTCTCACTTGGAAACATCCTGTCATTCTCCCGCTGCACTTTGGGAAGAAGGAGGACTTTTCAGAAGAGGGAAACTGAGGCCCGGGGGTTGGAAAGACCTACTGCCCTGAGTCCTGGCAGTTCACAGTTGGGACAGATCCTGCTGCCCAGGCACTGAACGCTGAGGGCCAGGCTTTCAGCAAGTGGGGCCTGGCTCAACAGAGGCACGCATTTATTTCTGCCTGCCAGGGTGGGGCCTGGGAGTCCATAGCTGAGGCCCACACATGCTCAGTTTAGAGAGAGTTGTGATCTCACCAGCTTTGGCCAGTTTCCATAGCAACATCCACCTTCAAAGCCCTAGTAAATCTATTTAGAAGAAGCTTCCAAGCCAAGAACCCTGGGTATGGTTTTACAGGTTGTAGCCTGCAGGAAGGATAGTAGCTGAGGGGCGGGTGGGACTGCGAGCCAGCCCCTGCTTCCCTCATCAGGCCAAGAGTCCCTTGGGAGCTGCTTCTGCTGGGGGAGGGGCAGCATTTTACTAATTTACACCAGGAACCCAGCGTGCTTGCAGGACAGCCAGGTGGCCCTGAGCAGTGATTCCTAGATTTGTGCACATAAATCACTGAGGACCTTGCTGAAAAGTGGATTCTGATTCGGAAGGTCCGGGCTGGGGCCTGAGCACCTGCATTTCTAACCAGCTGCTGCTGGTCCAGGACCACACTGAGTCACCAAGACTCAGAAAACAGGCTCTAGAGTGACCTTGCTTGAACAGAAATCCCAGCAAGTGCTCTATAGTACTGGGCGAGAGGTTTAGCCTCTCTAAACCTCAGCCTCCTCACTGTGAAAAGGGATGATAATAATAACACCCACCTCCTAAGTCCATGTGAAAAATTTAGAATGGCCAGGGATGGTCCCTGCATGAAGTAAGCTCTCGGTAAGTACAGTGCGGACTTTACTGAGAACACTTCCGGCCATGGGAACCCACTACTTCCGGAGGGAGGCGTGCTGCGAAGATTCTCCCTTCGTTTCAGCTGCGGTTTCTTTCCTTTAGTTTTCTTCATTGATCCTGGTTTGGCCCACTGGGGTCTCACAGACTCAGTCTCACCTGCCTCCTCCCCTCAACCACACAGCGGCGTCGTTCTCTTTACCTTGTCAGCGCATGGCGCAGGACCCTCTGCAGAGCCCTCTTGGGGGCTGTCTCTGTTTCTCTCTTTGCCTGCTGTGCTCTGACCCCGGGCCTCAGGGATCTCCCACCTCTCACCATTGCTGCAGTGTCAACTCTTGGGATTTACAAATGCCCTTCCTGCAAGGCCCACCCTTCCAAGTGCCCCATCTTTGGCACAAGCCATAATTCCTACCTAGACATTTTTTTTTTTCTCCCCCAGACCCACGAAGAGACCTTGCCTCTTCCTGGAAGTCCTGCCGACTCCCTTTCCCCATGTGGCAGCTGAGCCAGTGGTTCCTTTGGGCGTGGGGTGTGTAGCTTTGCAGAGATTATCAAGGCATTGAGTGTGGATGCATCCTCCCCACCCCAACCCTTGTTACCTCTTAGAGGTCAAGACCAGGCCTCCACTTCCCTTGTATTCTCCTTAGTGCCCTGTGCTGCACACATGTTCCCTGACCTTCTGAGATGCTCTGTGACCCCACCCAGGGCAGCAGAAGGCGTCATGGGGCTTGGCCAGGTCTCACTTACCTGAGCAGAGGAGGGCAAGAACTCGGCCACTTTTCTGGGGCTTGATTTTCCTGAAGCAATGCTCCAGGGAGGTACAGCTTGAGTTCTGGATCTTCCATTGGATTGGCAAGGGCCGGTGTTCCCGTGGCTCCCCTGGGTCTTGGGCTGTGGCTGCCTCGGTCTCTGGCAGATGCTTCAAGAAGGAGCCACACTGGAGGTTGTTGCAGAGGAAGTTCTCCAGGTCCTGGGTCTTGTCCTGGGCCTCATAGCTGATGGTACCCCCCAGGCTGCCACTGTAGAACTCCACCACGCCGGCACAGTGCCAGCTGCCAGACTGTGCCACCAGCTGCAGCCTTGGAGGAGCTAGGAGAGGAGAGAGTGGGAGGGGGAGCCAGCCTGAGCGCCAAGGTCTTCCTGGGCACTCCTTGCTGTTTGGCCCCAACTTGTGGACAACTGCTGACTAACGCTTAGCCTTGGGAGGTGATGGGGTCCCAAATATTGCATAGAACACACCAATACTAAACATTTCCACCTTTATCAGAAATTCAAATGTAACTGGGCATCCTGGGTTTTGATTTGCTAGCTCTGACTCCCTATGGGGGGTTCGGAATCCTCTTACCTGTGGGCTCTGGAGTTGTGGTGGGTGGGGGCCTTGTGGTTGGAGGTGTCGTCTTCTGGGGCTCTGCAATGAGACACTCTGATGAGGGAGGAATGGGTGGTGTGGGGAGGCCCGGGGGCAGCTGGCAGCCTTGAGAGGACCAGGAGCTCCTGGCGTGAGTGCCGCTTGGCACACCAGGTCCACTTGACCCACATGTTGTCTCTAAGCCTCCTGCGAGGCGAGAAGTACCACCCCACTTCACAGATGGGAAAATGGAGGTTCAGAGGCGACGATGAAGTCAGTGATTGGCAGAACTAGGTCCTCCATTGCCATCCTACAGATGGGTGCTGGCCCCTTCCAGTCCCCCTCCTGGTATGTGTCTTGGGGAGTGGTTATAAACTGGGGTCCCCCCACCCCTTCCACCAGCCTGCTCAGACCCTAGATCACAGGCCTTGGGCAGTCTCCTTGGGGCTGGCGCCCAGGCCCAGGGTGCCCGTGTGGCTGGCTAGTTACCCACCTAAGCAGGTCAGGCCCAGAGAGTGACACATGTCATTTCTGCTGTGGCTGCAGTTGGAGAAGGAGCCCAGTTGTCCGTAGCAGATGATTGAGCTCTGAGGTGTGTAGGTGACAAGGAAGGGGCCAAGGCTTAAGGGCACCCCACAGTTCAGCCGCTGGCAGACTTTTGACGCTTGATTGGGGTCCTCCCACTGGTTGGAGCTCCGGCCCCAGCTCTGGCTGCAAACCATGTGCCATCTGTCCTTGATGTAGACCTCCAGCTGGCCCTGGCACTTGGAGTTGGAACGGGTGAGCCTTGCCTGGAAATCTGGGGGTCAGAAAGATGTGGTGGGGGTCAGGCTGGGAGGGGTTCCCCACTGGCACCCCTCACTGCCTTCTCCCTAGGACGCCCAGTCGAGCTCCCTCCTGCCCCGTGGGCTGCCTGCCTCGCTCCTTGTGAGCTTCGTCCCTTCTGGGGCACTGCAGGGGCTTCCCAGAGGGCCCTGACCCAGGCAGCCCCGAAGCTAGACCCAGGAGGGTGGGGCTCCATATTTCAGAGCCAGAAGGGAGCTCAGATAAATGGGCAAGGTGTTCTCGGCATCCACTGTCCAGCAGGATGGCCCCTGTCCTGGAAGTTCTGTCTCAAGGGGTCTGAGATTGGGGCTGGTGTCTGCTTTTTAAGAGATCTTTAAAAATTAATTTTAGGCCAGGTGTGGTGGCTCATGCCTGTAATCCCAGCACTTTGGGAAGCTGAGGCGGGCAGATCACCTGAGGTCAGGAGTTTGAAACCAGCCTGGCCAACATGGTGAAACTCTGTCTCTACTAAAAAAAGAAAAAATACCAAAAATTAGCTGGATGTGGTGGCAGGCGCCTGTAATCCTGGCTACTCGGGAGGCTGAGGCAGGAGAATTGCTTGAACCTGGGAGGCAGAGGTTGCAGTGAGCCAAGATCGCGCCACTGCACTCCAGCCTGGGTAACAGATCAAGATTCCATCTCAAAAAAAAAAAAAAAATTTATTGAGGTAAATTTACATACAGTGAAATGCACTCATTTTAAGGGTACTGTTCTCGATGGAATTTGACAAACGTATACATGCATGTAACCACCACCATAATCTAGATATGGGACATTTCCATCATCTAGAAAGTTCCCTAAGGCCCCTTTATAGTTAATTTCCCTGAATCTAGCCTCAGGCAAACACTGATCTGCTTTCTGTCACAAAAGATGAGTTTTGCCTGCACTACAATGTCATAGACATGAACTCATATACAGCATATATTTTATTTTTGTTTGGTTTGGCTTTTTTCGCTTAGCATGTATTTGAGATTTAGCTATGTTGTTGGACGCATAAGTAGTTCATTCCTTTTTATTGCCGAATGATAGTTCACTACACGGACATGCCACATTTGTTTTCCATTCACCATTTGATTTGTTTCCGGGTTTTGCCTACTATGAATAAAGCTGCTGTGAACATTCACATACAGGTCTTTGTGCGGGCGTTTCCATTTCTCCTGGGTAAATACCTGGGAGTGGAATTGCTGGGTCATGGGTAGACATGTGTCTTGTGTGATTTTATCAAACTCTATGAGGGGAAAAATATATGTGTGTGTGGTGTGTGTCTGTGTGGCGTAGTGTGTGTGGTGTGTTTGTAGTGTGTTTGTGATGTGTGTGTGGTGGTGTGTGTGGTGTGTGTGTGGGGTATGTATGTGGTGTGTGTAGTGTGCATGTGTGTGTGTGGTGGTGTGTGTGAGGTGTGTGTGTGGTGTGTGTAGTGTGCATGTGGTGTGTGTGGTGTGTGGTGTGTGTAGTGTGCATGTGTGGTGTGTGTGGTGTATGTGGTGTGTGGTGTGTGTGGTGTGTGTGTCTGGTGTGTGTAGTGTGCATGTGTGTGTGGTGTGTGTAGTGTGCATGTGGTGTGTGTGGTGTGTGGTGTGTGTAGTGTGCGTGTGTGGTGTGTGTGGTGTATGTGGTGTGTGGTGTGTGTGGTGTGTGTGTCTGGTGTGTGTAGTGTGCATGTGTGTGTGGTGGTGCGTGATGTGTGTGGTGTGTGTGTGGGGTGTGTGTGTGGTGTGTGGTGATGTGTGTGGTGTGTGTAGTGTGCGTGTGTGTGTGGTGTGTGTGGTGTATGTGGTTCTGTGGTGTGTGTGGTGTGTGTGGTGGTGTATGTGGTGTGTGTAGTGTGCATGTGTGTGTGTGGTGTAGGTGGTTGTGTGGTGTGTGTGGCGTGTGTAGTGTGCATGTGTTGTGTGTGTTGTGTGTGGTTATGGTGTGTATGTGGTGTGTGGTGTGCATGTGTTGTGTGTGGTTATGGTGTGTATGTGGTGTGTGTAGTGTGCATGTGGTGTGTGGTGGTGTGTGTAGTGCGTATGTGGTGTGTGTAGTGTGCATGTGTTTGTGGTGTGTGTAGTGTGCATGTGGTGTGCATGTGGTGTGTGTGTGTTGTGTGTGTGTTGTGTGTAGTGTGCATGTGGTGTGTCTGTTGTGTGTGTGTGTTGCGTGTGTTTGGTGTGTGGTGGTGTGTATGGTGTGTGTCTAATGTGCATGTGGTGTGTGTGGTGGTGTGTGAGGTGTGTATGGTGTGTGTGGTGTGCATGTGGTGTGTGTGGTGTGTGTAGTGTGCGTGTGTGTGTGTGGTGTGTTTATGGTGTATGTGGTGTGTGTGGTGGTGTATGTGGTGTGTGTAGTGTGCATGTGGTGTGTGTGGTGTGTGTGTGTATGAGGTGTGTATGTGGTGTGTGTAGTGTGCATGTGTGTGTGGTGTGTGGTGTATGTGGTGCGTGTGGGGTGTGTGTGTGTGGTGTGTGTAGTGTGCATGTGTGTGTGGTGTATGTGGTGTGTGTGGTGTGTGTAGTGTGCATGTGGTGTGTGTGTGGGGTGTGTATGGGGTGTGTGTGGTGTGCGGTGTGTGTGTGGTGTGTGTGGTGGTGTGTGTGTGTTGTGTGGTTATGTGTATGTGTGGTGTGTGTGTGTGGGGTCTGTGTGGGGGGTATGTGTGTGTATTTGCATAAAGAGCTCCTTGAAGAATATGCAAAAAACAAATAAACCTGGTCATTACCTGGGGTGTTGGGGTCAACGTCGGGGGCGACTGGGATAGACGGGAATAGAGATGGAAGTGAGACTCTTCACTACAGATCTTTTTATATTTTTTTAAATTTTTGAGCTGGATGAATGTGTCAGCGATTCAGGAAATTTTTAGAAATGTGAAAGTCTCTCCCAAGTGATTCTGAGGGGGAGGTTTTCTCTAGTCGGGAACCACGGTGGGTCAAGCTGCCCTTTTCTTCCGACGAGGACACTCTGGGGCCAAAGCTCAGGGCCAGGGCTTGCCAAGGGCACTTGGCTAGTTAGAGGCAGAACGAGCGCGTCTCAACACCTAACATCGGTGGGATGCTTTGCAGGCTGTCCGCCCAGCGAGCTGGCTCGTTGCAGCTTCACCAGGCAAGAGATTTTCTTCCCATTTCACAGCTGGGGAAACTGGGGCTCAAGAGGTCAAGCAGTGTGCCAAAGCTTGGAGCTAGGTTGCCAGTGCAGGGTCCAGATCGTGCTTAGGGCCTGCCAAGGCCCCTGTCACCCCCTCTGGCTGCACAGTGGCATCTCAAGACCCTTCAGCCACAATTCTCCCCAGGTACATTCAGCACGATATTATCTCAGTCAATGTGAAGGAGAGGTCTGTGGTGAAATAAGGGTGCAAACTGCTGGGTTAAAAAGTGTCATGTATTTCTTCGCTGCAGGATTTCTCAGATCCTTTACTGGACCGGTGTACACTGTCAGTCTTCAGTGGGAGATGCTGTGTTGCCTGCCCTTTGTCCAACATGTTCCATGGAACCCTATTTGGGAAACAGCCTCTATGACTAAACTCCAACCTCTAAGGCTGGACATTCCACACACTTCACCATCAGTCTGCAGCCTCTCTCTGCAGACTCTGCTCTAAACATCTTTGACCATGGAGTGTCTGTCAGGAGGATTGGGTAGGAAATAGGACTTTGCAAGGTACATTTATGAGCTGGAGTGTTTTCTGTGCATGGTGAGTGGGTCATAATAATTATCATGAGATCTGGCATTTGTGGGTGATTTACGGCTGTCGAGGGCACCCACCTACATGTGAGCATCTTAGATGTGCAGTGTCTGCATCTATGTGCCTGTGTGTATGCTGGGGTTCACTCTCTCTGCAGGGTGGGGTTCACTCTGGCAGAAGTGATGGCTTCATGGAGAGGTCCCCGATGGCCTGATGAAACCACAGCCCCACTTTCCCCCTGCCCCAGGCCTTTCTCCACGTGGCTCTTCCTTACCTGGGTCATACCAGCTGAGCCGTCCAAGGCAGGAAGCGACTGCAGAAAGGAGAGAGGAGGGTAAGGAAATGAAACCTCCCACCCTCTCCCTTCTCCCCAGCTCACCCACCCACAGCCTGAGCAATGGCCCTTTCTGCCTCCCCCTATCCACTCTCATGGGTTTTAGAGACAGGAATTTTCATACTCCAGGTTGGAACCCCTGAGTGATATGAATTCTATTTAGTGGGTTGCAACTGTCCGTTTTTTTTCTTCTTAAAAACGTTACTTTTAAAATGAACATACGTGAAGTTGATTTTTCTTTACTGCATGATTCCGTGAATGTCACATATATAGATGTGTGCGACCGCCATCACGATCAAGGTATACACCAGTTCCATTACTCCCTACCTCAAATTCCCTCATGCTAACCTTTGTAATAATGTAACCATCAATTATTACTATTATTACTTTTTGAGACAGGATATCACTCTCCTCACCCAGGCTGGAAGGCAGTGGCATGATCACGGCTCACTGCAGCCTCAACCCCCCTGGCTCAAAGAATCCTCCTACCTCAGCCTCTTGAGTAGCTAGGATTACAGGCATGAGCCACCATGCCTGGCTAATTTTTTTTACTATGTATGTATGTATGTATGTATGTATGTATGTATGTATATGTAGAGATGGGGTCTCACTATGTTGTCCAGGCTGGTTTTGAACTCCTGGGCTCAAGTGATCCTTGTGCCTCAGCTTCCTGAAGTGCTGGGATTACATGTGTGAGCCATGGCACTCAGGCCATCAATTTTTAAAAAAATGAAATGGAGTAGAATAGAGAGGCCGTGCACGGTGGCTTATGACTGTAATCCCAGCACTTAAGGGGGCCAAGGTGGGAGAACTGCTTGAGCCCAGAAGTTGTACCCTGCAGTGAGCTATGATCATGCCACAGCACTCTAGCTGGGTAACAGAGTAAGACCCTGTTTTTTTTTTTTTTTTTTTAATAAATAAAAAAGAGAATGTCAGAATGCACTGATCACTTTTTGTGTGTTGGGGGTTGCAATGTAAAAATGTCCCGCATGTTACTTCCACTCAAAAAAGTTTGAGCTCCTTAGTTCTAGAGAATGGAGAAATGATCCAGAAAGGGGCCGGGCACAGTGGCTCATCCTATAATCCAAGCACTTTGGGAGGCCGAGGTGGAGGGATCACTTGATGTCAGGAGTTTGAGACTGGCCTAGCTAATATGGTGAAACCCTGTCTCTACTAAAAATAACAAAAATTAGCTCGGTGTGGTGGTGCGTGCCTGCAATCCCAGCTCCTCGGGAGGCTGAGGCAGGAGAATTGCTTGAACCTGGGAGGTGGAGGCTGCAGTGAGCTGAGATTGCACCACTACACTCCAGCCTGGGTGAGAGAGTGAGATTCTGTCTTTACAAGAAAAAAAAAAAGGAAAGAAAGAAATGAGCAAGAAAGGGAACCAAGAGAACATTTGCTACTTTCTAGCATTCCCAAGGCAGGGTAAGAATGACAGACACTTATCTTTAACAGCTGCCCATTTCTGGAGAAGACCAAGCTCAAAGAGATGGCAGGACCTGCCCACAGTAGTGTAGCCAGCTAGTTGGCAAGGGAGCCAAGGCGACGGGCCCAGGGAACAGGGGTCTGCAGGGAATCAGCCTTCCCCTGTGTGGACCACGTGGAAGCTCTGCCTCCTTGTAGCCTTGTCTCACTGTGGAGCGGGGGCAAAGTGGCCCATTGCGGGGCTCTCAGCAGAGCAGCTCATCTGTGGCTGGGGAAGAGGTTTAATTTGGGTGGGGACGAGGTGGAGTAGCAAGCTCACGTGGCTTCAAAGCTTAACCTCTGTATTCACCACCTAGCATGATCAGTTAGGGTGCAGGTACAGTATTTTAATTTCCATCTGTCTGACTTGGGTTTACTCTTGGATTTACGGCACTGGGTCAAGGAGACTGCTTTATATATTAATAGTGAAAGGCTGTGTTCAAATTGTTTGTGAGAAATTGTTGCTTGGTGTTAAAAAATAGGTGTGTTTAGCTGGGCCAATGGCTCCAGGCTGTAGTCCCAGCTACTCAGCAGGCTGAGGCAGGAGGATCACTTGAGCCGAGGAGTTTGAGTCCAGCCTGGACAACATAGCAAGACCCCATCTCTTAAAAAAATGTGTGCTTTGAAAAAGCTGTTCTTGCTTGAGTGTTCTCAAGCTGGTGGTTGAATTTTAAGGGGTGATGTGCTCCACAGTTCATCCTCGTCCCCGAATCAAGACTCTTTGTAATGAAGTCATCATCGCCATGTGATAAGTTTCCTCTGAATCTGCAAGATACTTTCGTGGCTGTTGCTCTAGGAGTCACGGGCCTTGGAAGGGGAAGGTTATTCTCATAAACAGGGAAGCGTACAGAGCTCTGGCCTGGGTGGAAAGGGATGGTCTAGTTGTCAATCATCTGATCAATTTTTTATTTTTTATTTTTGAGACAGAGTCTTGCTCTCTTGCCCGGTCTGGAATGCAGTGGCATGATCTTGGCTCGCTATAACCTCTGCCTCCCTGGTTCAAGCAATTCTCCTGCCTCAACCTGCTGAGTAGCTGGGATTACAGACATGCACCACCACGCCCAACTAGTTTTTGTACTTTTAGTAGAGATGAGGTTTCACCATGTTGGCCAGGCTGGTCTTGAACTCCTGACCTCAGGTGATCCACCCACCTCAGCCTCCCAAAGTGCTGGGATTACCAGCATGAGCCACCGCGCCCAGCCAATCATCTGATCTATTGCAATGGGCAGGGCAGCCTCAGGAGGCCATCGGGGAGATGTCCAGCTAGCGAGAGATCAGGAAGGAGCCCCTTTTGCCCTGCCCTCGCCTCTCACTCCTGACCTCTCATTCCCACCTCCCTCTCATCCCAGCGGCCCATCAGGAGCAGGGCAGTCCGCCTTGAAGGAGTCATCCCTCTGGCTAAGTCTCGAGGGCTAAGGCAGCTTGAAGTGCCGCCTGTGGGGAGTGGGAGTCCGAAGATCTGCCCTTCAGTGCTACACAGCTCAGGATGGGTTTTCAGTCACCGATAACTTTCTACTGCTCCAGTTCTGAGTATCAGCTCTGCCACTTCCTGCCTATAGAGTCTGGGGTGCACGTCTGTCCTGTCTCTGTGCCTCCGAGCCACGATTTCCTCACTCATAGCATGAGGATGAGCATGGGACTAGCTTTCTAGGGCTGTTGTGAAGATGAGATGAGCTAATCGGTGTAAAGGGCTTAGCCCAGTGCTTCCTGGCCTGTGTTCAGTGCTCAGAGCTGGTGCTACTGATCTGTGGAGTAGGCTGGGCTGGGGGAAGCTGTGCCCAGGGCGGCAGACCCTCGGGGAGCTTTCCCAGTGGGAAGATTCCCTGTCCAGGAGCACACAGAGCCAAGCCATGGGGCTCACCACTTCCTTCTCCTAACTTGGAAACTTCGCGCAGACGGTCCAGAGTTAAGGTGGTTCAACTTATGACTTTTCAAGTTTCAATGGGTTTATTGGGGTATTAAATGAATTTTTGACTTAGGATGTTTTCAGCTTATAATGGGTTTATCAGTAACCCCACTGTAGGCCAAGGAGCATCTCTATTTCCCGAGTCATCATACACAATGTTCATTATTAACAGCAGCTGCCAACTATTGAGCACCTGCTGCATACTTAGCCCTTGGTATGGTTCATCACAGATATTGTTAATCTTTCACACAGCACCATCACGAGAGTTGAGTACGTTCCTGGTATAAATGTCAGGAGAGGGCAAATGCCCTGTCCCGTGTAATATGGCTGGCAGGTGGAGTCGAACCATGTTTCTGACTCCAAAACCCATGCTCTCTGCTCCCAGCCACCCAGTTGCTCCTCCAGAGTGCCAGGTTTGGAGATGCAGAGATGAACACCACCTGGATCTGACCTGGAAGCGCTCGTGCAGCCAGACCCTGAAGGCCTGGGGACAGGGACTGGGCCTGACAATCTTGGCAGATTTCACACAGAACAGCCTGGGTCTTGCTCAGAGAACATTCTCGGGAAAGACTGAACAAGCTGGAGAACCAAGTGAAATTCTTTAAAAAATGCTCTAACAAATGCGTTCTAGAGCGTCGCCCTGGAACCTTCCTCCGGGTGCCTGTGTGGTCCCCAGATGAGCAGCATTTCCTCTCCTCTCCTTCCATCTCTATCACCGTCACCATCATCATCACCATCGCCGTCACCATCATCATCACCATCACTGTCACCATCACCAACACTTTAAAAGTTTTCACTCTTCCGGGCCTTTTACACATTAACTCTCCCCGTCCTCACGACAATGCTATGAAGTAGGTACTATTATTTTGGTCCCAATTTTACAGACCAGGAAACTTGAGAGGGGTTAAATGACTTGTCCAAGCAGCTAATGAGTGCTGGGGCCCGAACTCAAACCTAGCTGCCTGGCACTGAGTCAAGCTTGAGCTTTTGCCAGTGAGGCCCAAACTGCCTCCCTTCCCTCCAGCAGGAAGCCTATGATGGCCTGCCCCAGGTTTCATTGATTCCTGCACCACCCTGGTGTGCAATCCTGATCAAAGGGAATGAACTTGTGATTCCATTCAGTCAGTAAAACATGCAGTGGGAAGACTTAGCTATGAAGTGCTGTGTGACCTTGGCAAGCCACTCAGCCTCTCTGGGCTCAGTTTCTTAATCTATAAAGATTAATCCCTCACCTTCCCCCTGGTTCAAACACCTACGATCTATAATCTTTAGCTCCTGATGGATTTCAGCAGCTGGTGGAGGGAGGGCAGTGAGATGTACAGCTGACTTGGAAGCTTCCTGAGTGTGTAATGTATATTCTTTCTGCCTGTCCACGAATATGTTCAGGTTTTTTTTTATTTGCTTGTTTGTTTTTCACTTATAATCCAGGGAGCAGAATGAACATTGAGGTTTTGAGGGTCCACAACCTATTTCCATTTTTTAGTTGCTTCTCACAGGGGTCAGACCAGCACCCTCCATCCCCTGAGCCCTGCGGTCTGTGTTCAGGGTCTCCCTGACCCCCTCTGGGGGGTCTACAGCTTACTCCTGCGCCATCCTTCCTAGCCTCATGAAGCCTGAGGCGCCTGCTGTTGCCAAAGCTGCGGACAGAATCCCTGAGACTCGAGACCAGGAGGCCCCCGAGGCCTGGAAATGCTATGCCGTTTCCTTATCCGCCGGCCACACCTCACCCCGAGCAACTGGGACTACGGATGAGAATTCTCTGAAGACCCCTTCCTTCTCCTGCCAACCTCCCCTTGAAGCTCCCACAATTTAGGGCCTGGACTGGGCAAACCCAGGCAAAACTCAGGGCCAAAGAAGTCAGAAGGCTTATCACACCCCCGGAGCCCCCGTCTCTTGTCTTTGCATTGGCAGAGAGAATATTTTTGGCCCTGCCTGCCCTGAGGTCTTGGTGAGGATTCGATGCCTTCCCGAAAGCAGCTCCAAGACATTAATATCCTCCTCCCCGTCCCTCTCATTTTGGCTCTCATTATGGCATCCTATGAGTTGTATTTGCTCTGCATAGTGTTTAAAATTTTTTTGAGCCAAATTAAAAAAAAAAGGTTTCTTTTAATTTTGTTTTGCTTTTTAAACACATTTCAAGATCCAGGTGTTTTTGAAAAATAGGACATCCTGGCTCCACTGGCTGTGCCTCTGGCGGCCCCAGGCAGTGGCGGTGGCCCTTGCCTTCTGTTTTGTCAACGCCTCGCTGGCACCCTATGGTCGCCATGTGTCTGGAGAGACCTGGCTTCAAACACATGGCAGTGTCTGCAGCGAAATATATGCAGTTTCACACTAAGTGGGATGCGTCAAGATTATAAATAGCCTCCCATTCGTTCAGGTCAGGATTTGCACCAAATGCATTTGCCACAAACTTACAAATGTTTTTTGGGCTTTGGAATTACAGATGAATATTTGTTGACTTGCATGATGGGTCCCAGTTTACAGAGGAGGAGGCTGTCGTGGTGCATGGGAGTGAGAGCTCAGCAGAGCCAGGATTCAGCCCAGGGCAGCTGGCTTCGTAAACTGCACTCCTGGCCCCTGCCTCTGGCTCACTCCTAGGTCCTGCCTGGACCCTTCAGGATTTACATCTGACGCCGCCCTGGGAAATGGAGGCAAGGGTGTGGCCTGCTTAGGGTTCGGCAGGCACCCGGATTCACAGGTCTGTGATAATGACCGATGATAATAAAATGACAGCATCCTTACCCTGTGCAGACCCCAGGACAAGGATTTTTCACAGAAGACCCCATTTCTTCCTGGAGCCTCAGAGGACGGGGGGCTATCACCACTTTGTTCCACAGATAAAAAACCTACGACTGATTTAGTGTAGTTTGCAAGTCAGGTGTTCCCTTTTTCCCGTAAACAGTGATTCCTTCTAACAGACCTCCCCATAAGCTACAGCCTCCCCATAAGCTACAGACCTCCCCATAAGCTACAGCCATCGATGTCCATGAAATACAATAGATCTGCCTGTGTTTTGGGGAGGATTCTGGATTTTCCTTCCTCGAATCCTCTATGTTGGCTGACTTGAAAGGTCAGAAGCCCCTCTTTTCTGAAACGACAGTCATCTGTAGAGTTGGAGCCGTATCGGGGCTTTAGGGAAACGAAGGTCATAAAGGACCAAAATTCCCTTTCTTGGGTTGAGCACAGATGAAATGATTGGTTTATGATTAGGCCGCTTTTATGTGCAAAACACATACAGAATCACACTGGGCTTACACCAGGAGAGGCCTGGGAATGGAGTCTGCAGGAAGGAACAGCAGATCCAGGTCTCTAACCTGGCTCACCCAGGGCCTGTCCCAGTGAGCGGGCAGTGGGTCACGGGCAGAATGACCTTTGCTGTTTGAACTGTTATTTCTCTCTGGTGCTAGTGGTCTGCTGTTGCGTGAGTTTCGCACCATATACGGTGTCTCTGCTGTCACACAGACAAGGCTTTGGTTTTGTTTAGAGCTTTACCTACCCCAAAGCTCTCTCATGCACTAGGCTCGTTCTTTCTACCCACAGCCCTGTGAAGAAGGGACCATGCTCACCTCCATTTTCAGATCAGGAAACTGAGGTTCAGAGAGGCTGAGTGACTTGCCCAAGGTCACACAGCTAGCTGGTGGTAGAGTCAGGAGAGAAACCCTGTCTCCATCATCTGACAGGGCCTGTGGGAATCTACCCCAGGGAGGCCCCAGAGCCTGCTTGCTCTGGAGTACAGATGGGGGAAACTGGGGCCAGAAGGAGGGAGGGGTTCATTCCGGATGCCTCTGTGGGAATCTGTGGCAGTGCATGGGACCCTTGTCGTCTCTGCAGACTGCCACCACCCATTTCCTATGCTATTCCTACCGTATCTGTCCCCCGGAGAGGAGTATTAGGGTCCCTCTGGACACCATGAAATTCAGGCCTTGAAAGGTACATGATGATGATGATGATGACGGTCATGGTGATACTGGTAGTTATAGAGGAAGTGATCCAGGCCCACAGTCTCTTATCTGCAATTCAAAATCCAAAATCTAACAGTCTTGTTCTAATGCATTTGGTGGGAGGGTTTTTGCTGTCTTTACATTCCTCTAAGTGTGCAAATTCATGTTTCACTGCAGAAATGGGAATGTGTTGAACACAAGGTGCTGCCCCAGGCCTCACTGCGTGTGTTAAGAGCGCACAGTATGTACACAGTATTTCCTTCTACAATCTGAAACCTTCTGAATTTCCAAATGCATCTGGCCTGGGGTTCAAGATGCACTTGAGGACCTGGAGAGGTGAGAGTTATGCTCACCTCTCTGCTCCTGTGTGGCTGTCCAGTGCATGGGGGCAAAAGCCCAAGTCCTCATGGGGGCTGCCTCATCGACCCGCCACTGACCTGCGACTGGAGGCCCCTCTGCCTGCAACGCTCCTCCTCAGGTCCCACACGGTGGGCTCACTCCCTTCTTTCAAATATTGACTCAAATATCATCTTCTCATGAGAGCCGCTGAATCCTCCCCAGGTACCTCACACCCCGCCAAGGCTTCCGGTCCCAGCCCTCCTCTATCTGTCTGTCTCCACACCTCTCATGACCGTCTAGTATTCGCATAATCACTAGCTTAGCTTGTCTCTTGTTTGTCTCCCCATCACACCCTGACTATTATGCCAGATCCACCAGGGCAGGGATTTTCCACTGTTTTGTTCACTGCTGTGTCCTCAGCACTTAGAACAGCATCTGGCACATAGTAGGTGTTCAATCCATACCTAGTCTCTGAATAAACCCGATGTAATGATTGCAGTGATATTTTGAGGTAGACACAGCAAGGAACCCCTATTTTTATAGATGAGACCCTGAGAGATGTTCACTTGTGGGTGGCCAAGCAGAAATCAAAGTAGGTCTGCATTGCTCCAAAGCTCCCCTCCACAGGGCTGTGCACATACGTGTTCATATGCACACACAGCACATGTGCACATGGACACACACACAGTAGATGGTTCAATCAATTTCTCACACACACACAGTAGATGTTCAATTTCACACACACACAGAGTAGTTGTTCAATTTCACACACACATACAGAGTAGATGTTCAGTTTCACACACACACAGTAGATGTTCAGTTTCACACACACACACAGAGTAGATGTTCAATTTCACACACACACACAGAGTAGTTGTTCAATTTCACACGCACATACTGAGTAGATGTTCAGTTTCACACACACACAGTAGATGTTCAGTTTCACACACACACAGAGAGTAGATGTTCAATTTCACACACACACACAGTAGATGTTCAGTTTCACACACACACACAGTAGATGTTCAGTTTCACACACACACACAGAATAGATGTTCAGTTTCACACACACACACACACACACACACAGATGTTCAGTTTCACACACACACACAGTAGATGTTCAATTACACACACACACAGAGTAGATGTTCAGTTTCACACACACACACAGTACATGTTCAACTTCACACACACACACACACACACACACACACACACACAGAGTAGATGTTCAATCAATTTTGTCCGGTTGAGCTGAATTTGCCGCCTGGGCACTGCGGGGAAAACCCCTCTGAACTGGTGGCGACAGAGTGACCAGGAAGGCCAGTGCCAGCCCCTGGGCCCCCAGCTCCCTTCATTCCCTCCTGGAGGTGAGGAGCTTTGGGTCTTCGAGGAGCATGATCCAACCAGGGCCTCACCCAGCCTGGGACAGTGGGCCTGCTGCCCTGCTCCCAGTAGGAGCCCCACCCTCTCAGGCCTGTCCTTCCCCCTTGCCTTTGCCCTGCCATCCACTCTGCCTGGGACCCTCTTCCCTTTTTCCTCTGTCTGGCTGGCTCCGTCCCTCATTCAGGTCTCAGATTCTCAGATGAGACCTCGCCTCCTTAGAGAGGCCCTCCCTGCCTGCCCAGCCAAAGGGATGTCCTCCTATCCTAGTGCAGACTGTATTGTGCCTGAGGAACTTGCTGTTCTCCGCATTACACTCACTATTTCAAAATGTGTAAATATTTTGGGTGCCTTTTTTTTTTTTTTTTTTTTTGAGATGGAGTCTGGCTCTGTTGCCCAGGCTGGAGCGCGATCTCGGCTCACTGCAACCTCCGCCTCCCAGGTTCAAGCGATTCTCCTGCCTCAGCCTCCTGAGTAGCTAGGATTACAGGCGCGTGCCACCACTCCTGGCTAATTTTTGTATTTTTAGTAGAGATGAGGTTTCACCATGTTGGCCAGGCTGGTCTTGAACTTCTGACCTCAGGTGATCCACCCATCTTGGCCTCTCGAAGTGCTGGGATTACAGGCATGAGCCACCATGCCCAGTCTTTGGTGCTTGCTTACTTGTGT
The DNA here is from genome assembly GCF_028885655.2 of Pongo abelii. Lineage (NCBI taxonomy): Eukaryota > Metazoa > Chordata > Mammalia > Primates > Hominidae > Pongo > Pongo abelii. The sequence continues at coordinate 14,072,887 of NC_071994.2, forward strand.
TCTCTAACAGGTCTCCTGTTAGCTGGTCAGATCCTTGAGGGCAGGGACTCCTGCCTTGGTCCCTGTATCCCCAGTGTTTTGCACAGAGCTGGATGCACAGGAGATGCTCAGTAATATTTGTAGATGAAAAATGAATGAATTAGTGAATAAATAGCCTGTGCAAGAGGATTGAGGGGTAGAGAGATTGATGGCTGTGCAGGCCTTGGGCAAGACCCTCCTCCCCATAGGCTCCTACCTCGCATTGTTTCTTGCTGACCCTGGTAATAATAATAATCATAGTTGTTGCTGTTACTATTGTTTATTGAGTATTTACTATACTATATGCCAGGATTGTACTTAAGCTCTGTGTGCATTGATTCATTGAATCCTTGTAAGCCTCTATGAGGTACTGTTGCACCCAGCTTACAGATGAGGAAACTGAGGCTTACAGAACTAGTCCAAGGTCGCCCAGTTGGTAAGTGGCAGACTGGAATTCAAACTGCAGAGTCCATGACTTTCCCATGTCCCAGTGCTGGCTTTTAGAGTCGCATCGGCTGGGCCAGTCAGGGATGTGCAGTTGTTACAGCTGCTTCCCCGCCTCACTGCCGGCAGCTGTCCAGGCAGGCTGGGGCTGAGAGGGGAGCAGCTGTGGGAAGCCCTGGCCGGTCACTAGCACCCAGGCATGCTGGGGGCATCTTCATGCCTCAGGATCCAAAGGTCCCCAAGCCCCGACGCCAGCCAGGAGGCTATGGTGTCCCCAGGGCTCTGGCATTGCTTCATCTCTCCTAGGAGTGGCTCAAAGGGTGCCTGCACTGTTTGACTCCAGCCCCAGCCCCAGCCCTGGCCCTTGGTGTCCCCAGCTCTGGTGGCTGTATCTCTGCTGGTGGAGGTTGTGTCCCAGGGCCATTTTCCTGCACACGGAAGTGGTTTTGGTGGCCTTCCCTTTTAGCTAAGGGAGGGGCCTCTGCGAAGGCAGGAATGCTGGGCTGGGGTCGGCTCGGCTGTGCACCAGCTGCTGCACTCTGGGTTTGCACTCGGCCTTCCCGGGCCTCGCTTTTCCCCGCTGTAAAATGGGGCCAATGGGCCCACCTACTTCATTGGCTGTTGTGAAGCTTGCAGCAGAAAATGGCTGTAAAAGTGCTTTATTAACAGTGACCCACTGAACAAAGGGAATGCTTGGTACCCACTGGCTCACTCAGACACTGGGAACTGAGTATTCCTGGGGTTCAAGGGGGTCCCCATACTGGGGGTGAAGGGGCTACCTCCAAGTCTTCCTGACTGTGGCCTGTGTTGGGCCAGGGGACTTGCCTGGTGCCATCAGGAGCCTCACCCATGATGGGATTCAGTTGGGAGGGCCCTAGAGCAGGACACGGGCTGCCATACTCAGCTGGGAGCCTCCCAATCTCAGTGAAGTCTGAGGCCAGAGGTGAGGAGCAGGTGGGGGGTCTAAGGGCCTGGTCCCTCCTCAGCAGGGTCCCCGAAGCCAGCCAGAGGTCTGTCCCAGGCCTCTTACTTTGGGACAGAAGGCATTTTGTACCTGTTGTTGTTACATGTGAGAAGAGCCATGTGAACATGTGTGCAAAGATGCCATTGTCACATGTGTTGGGGAAATAATCATGCCTTTGGAGGCCGCATTGTGCTCATGAAAGCACACACACATAGTTCTCACACACATGCGCACAGACTCCCACACACAGACTCACACACAGACTCACACATTCCCCCACACACAGTTCTCACACACATGAACACAGACTCACACACAGACTCACACACACAGAGTCACACATTCCCCCACACACAGTTCTCACACACATGAACATAGACTCACACACAGACTCACACACACAGAGTCACACATTCCTCCACACACAGTTCTCACACACATGCCCAGAGACTCACACACAGACTCACACACAGACTCACACACACAGAGTCACACATTCCCCCACACATAGTACTCACACACATGCCCAGAGACTCACACACAGACTCACACACAGACACACATTCCCCCCACACAGTTCTCACACACATGCACACAGACTCACACACACAGACTCACACATTCCCCTCCCCACAGTTCTCACACACATGAACACCGACTCACACACACAGACTCACACACAGACCCGCATATTCCCCCCCCACACAGTTCTCACACACATGAACACAGACTCACACACAGACTCACACAGTCACACATTCCCCCCAACACAATTCTCACATACATGCACACAGACTCACACACACAGACTCACACACAGACTCACACATTCCCCCACACACAGTTCTCATACACATGCACACAGACGCACACACACGCATTCCCCCACACTCACACCTGCACACCCAGTTTCACTAGAAGGCTGCTGAGGCTCCCTGCTGAGGCAGGCAAGGCCTCCGGACCCTCTCCCTGCCAGCCTGGAAGCTGCTCGCATCCTCCTGTTTCCAGCCCAGAGTCACGCACCTCTGTCACCCTGCCAGACCTTCTAAATCCTCAGGAAGTGGTCAGGCCTCATCCAGTTCACATCCCCAACCCCCACATTTCATAAATGGGGAGATCAAGGCCTGGAGAGGCTTGGGGACCTATCTGAGGTCACACAGGGTGAGACAACCCAGGGCTGGAGTGAGAGCAGGCCCAGCGTGTACTCATCCCAGCCAACCTGGCTGGGCCCCTCTGGGACTGACCCAGGACTGGGCGTGAGAGGGCCTAGGACTTCCGCTATGAGTCCTTGACATTTGCTCAGACATCGTCCTCAGAGGCGGCTCCACCCTGCCTCGGCGCACTGTCTGTCCAGAGCATCATCAGAGCTGCCTCGGAGACGGCGAGTTTCCATGTCTCTGGAGGTGACCAAGTAAAGGCTGGGCTGTCAGTGGGGGACCCCGCAGAGGGAGGCCTGAGTGCTCTGCTAAAATCCGACTCAGCCTAGGAATCAAGTTGTCTGGGCCCCATCGGATGCGGGTCCTCCCTGCAGTCTCTCTTGCACTGGAAGGGTAAAGCAGGGTTCTCAATAGCGCATGAGAGAGGCAAGGTTGTGCTCCTGGCGGGTGGGACATGCAGGAGAGAGGGCCAAGCTGCGGCTTAGTGGGGGCAGGCAGGGATCCCAGTGGCCCCAAATGTCCACAACGCTCCAGAGGGGTGACATATGGACCCCAGAGTCAGCCTTAGGTAAAACTGGGAACTCCTTCATTGCACCGGAGCGAGCCCGGGTGTTCACAGGACACCCGGAAGGGGTACTCACCCAGCATCCCCAGCAGGTACAAGGTGGCCAGCGGTTGCGGAGACCCCATGGGCATGGTTTCTGACCTTCTCTTGCCTCAGCCTGGGCAGCTCAGCACCGCAGGTGAGGGTGTCTGGCCCGGTATCTCACTCTCAGAGAGGGAGAGGGCGGGGTGGTGTGCTCAGGGAGGGGTGGGACGGGGAGCAGGCAGTGTGGGGCCTGCGTCACCCATGTTTGAAGTTGAACTGTCAACTTCCTCCTGGCAAAACCACCTGCCCCTGTTTGAATGGCAGCCCTGGCCTCTGCCAGCTTCCTGCCCAAGGTACCCAGGGCTGGGGCAGTGCTCTCGGCCACCCCTACACAGGACAAGGCCACACATCGTGGAGGGACAGGGCTGCAGGGGGTGGGGACCCTGAGCGGGGGTTACAGAGGCTGAAGGCCTAGCTGCAGCTGAGGGCTGGGCTGAGGACAGGTGTCCCTGAGGCAGGGGTCTGGGCGGGGAGAGGCGGGAAATGGGCAGCATGATGCCAGTTCTTGCTGCAGACTCCAGTGAGAGCCAGAACCAAACCCTCCATTCCCCCTTTGTGAGGGATGAGGTTGGAAGTTTGAGCTGACTTTCCACAGGTGTTGTTTGGCTAGCAAGTACAAGAGATGGCTCCGCCATGAATGCTGGGCTTGTGCCAGTGCGTGTGTGTGTGTGTAGAGAGAGAGAGATCTCCATGTCGACTTGTGTGATCTCTGTGTTGTGTGTGTGATCTCCATGTTGATGTGTGTGTGTGATCTCCATGTTGATGTGTGTGTGTGATCTCCATGTTGAGATGTGTGAATGTGATCTCCATGTTGATGTGTGTGTAATCTCCATGTTGATGTGTGTGTGTGATCTCCATGTTGATGTGTGTGGATGTGATCTCCATGTTGCTGTGTGTGAATGTGATCTCCACGTTGATGTGTGTGTGTGATCTCCATGTTGATGTGTGTGTGTGTGATCTCCATGTTGATGTGTGTGTGTGTGATCTCCATGTTGATGTGTATGTGTGATTTCCATGTTGATGTGTGTGTGATCTCCATGTTGTGTGTGTGTGATTTCCATGTTGATGTGTGTGTATGATCTCCATGTTGATGTGTGTGAGTGTAATCTCCATGTTGCTGTGTGAATGTGATCTCCATGTTGATGTGTGTGTGTGATCTCCATGTTGATGTGTGTGTGTGATCTCCATGTTGACTTGTGTGATCTCTGTGTTGTGTGTGTGATCTCCATATTGGGGTGTATGTATGAGCTCCATGTTGATGTGTGTGTAATCCCCATTTGATATGTGTGTGTGTGATTTCCATGTTGATGTGTGTGATCTCTGTGTTGAGGTGTGTGATCTCCATGTTGATGTGTGGGTATGTATGTGAGCTCCATGTCCCCATTGCTCTTGGAGGGTCTGGAATCAACCCCCTTGAAGAAGAGGCAGGGTCTCTGCAAAGAAGATGGGGAAGCCTGGGGCAGGGGAAAGGCCCTGTGTTTCCTTGGGCTGGGCTGGGTTCTGTTTTTTCCTCACATCCTTTGTGCTCCCAGATGAGAAAGCTCCTGGCTCCTGGGGCTTCCTGTACTCTGGGCCACCCCAGGCAGTTAGGAAGCAGTTCAAGGACGTGATCACTGGTCCAGGTCCACCAGGGCCTGGGGCCTCCCCTCCCTGGGCTGGAGAGGCTGGCTCAGTGATTCACTTAGATTCCACTTAGACCTGTAGCAGGACAAGCCACAGACAAAACCGCTCAGACACCGAGTTAAAGAAGGAAGGGGTTTATTCAGCCAGGAGCATCAGCAAGACTCCTGTCTCAAGAGCCAAGCTCCCTGAGTGAGCAATTCCTGTCCCTTTTAAGGGCTCACAACTCTAAGGGGGTCCGCTTGAGAGGGTTGTGATCGATTGAGCAAGCAGGGGGTACATGACTGGGGGCTGCATGCACTGATAATTAGAACGGAACAGAATAGGACAGAGATTTTTACAGTGCTTTTCTATAAAATGTCCGTAATCTATAGATGACATAACAGATGATGTCAGGGGTTGATCTTTAACTACCAGGCCCAGGTGTGGCGCCGGGCTGTCTGCTTGTGGATTTCATTTCTGCCTTTTAGTTTTTACTTCTTCTTTCTTTGGAGGCAGAAATTGGGCATGAGACAGTGTGAGGGGTTGTCTCCTCCATTATTCCCCCCCTTTGAAAATCTCACTCAATAGTGGGAGTTCTCACTTTCATTTTCACTACCCATGTCTTCTTGCAAGACGGATCAATAGTGATTCACATAGTACACTTGTGCTGAAGCATTTTGGTGAACTAAGGTAGCGATGAAGCTTTTTATCATTTGAAGAAGTACAGGTAGCAAACAAGAGAGCAGTAAGTAGGTTCCTATTACTATTAAAGCTCCTATTATAAGAGTTTTAAATCCTCCTAGTGCTGGGAACCATTTTCCAAACATGGCCCCAGGATCAAATTCATGCCACACTTGCACGGGCACGTGTGCCAGTTTTGTCCTATCTCTAACTGTGTCTTCAACTACTTGTCCTTGATCATCTATGTGTAGACAGCAATTAGTAAGGTTAAATTTGCTATAGACCACTCCTTCAGCTGCTAGCAAGTAGTTGAGAGCCAATCTATTTTGAGAGATAGCATTTCTCATCTGAGTTTCTTGCCAGGCCAGAATAGTCAAGGCTCTGCTGATTTTATTAGTGATTATTTCTAAGACAGCTTGTAACCGTATGATTTGGTTGAGCATATAAATGGGGATCTGGTATCCCCACAGGCCATCCTGTGCCCAAGTAACAGGCCCATAATATTGTATGATTCTCTCAGGGGGCGACCGTTCATCATCTTCCCAATTTTCTATAGCTATGCTTCTCTTTTTGCAGGAAGCATAGACAGGGAAGCCCAGGAGTTCACCTGTCTTTATGGGCAGTTGAAAGAAAGATGGTTTAATAGTGCCAATAACACAACTACCTGCCCAGTGGTCAGGTAATTTGGTGTAAGCTCTATGCCCACATATCCAGTATAATCCAGTGTGGGCTGTCCAGTCCTGGTGGGACTCCGGGTGGGTCCACACGGTTTGCTACTTTGGGAATTTACTAAATGGATTCCTCTCTATGTGATTTGAACTCCACCAAGTGACTGTTTCTGTGGTACCATTATACAGTTTCTGTCCCAGACAACTAAGTTGTCCTGCAGGGTGAGTGAATTCTTTTCCTTCTCTAGCTATGCAATATTGTCCAATAATTGAGGGTTTTAGGACCCAGAAATTATCAGGGTGATTCTTTTGAGCCGAGAATTCATCAGGAACTGGGTCTGTAGGTAGTAATTCTCGGGCTTCCCATGGCCATTGATCTCCCATTACAGTTCCTCCACATACACAACATGAAGTGACGTTGAGAGACTGGGCTACATGCTCGGCTAATTGCAAAAACAAATTTCTTCTTTTTCCTGGAATTTCTGGTACTGGCACATTTAGTTCATCTTAGGAAGTTTGAAACACTGGCTCAGGAGAGCGTTTGTAAACTTCTCCTTGGACCAAGTCCTGTACTGGCCAGTAGTCCTTGGTCCCTGGTTTAGGGACAGGCAGGAGGGGTGTGTTCCACGGAGACTGGCAAGGAACTATAATTCCATAGGCTTTCAAGCACCTGAGATGAACCTGGATTTCTTCGAGAGCTTCTCTGGGAACCGGATACTGCTTTTGTCTAATTGGTTGGGCCCCAGGCTTAACTTCTATGAGTGTGGGGGTTTGGTTGACTGCCAGTCCTGGAGGATTATCCTCTGTCCATACTCGGGGCCGTCGCTTAGCTAGAGCTGGTTTTATCTCTTGGCCTGGCTCGGTTAGAAAAAGTCTCCATTCTTCTTCCCGGGGGACCGTAAGGGCCATGATAACTCGTGTTCCCAGTAACTTTAGCTGTAAAGAGCCCTGCTTTGTAAAGGAGATGGTGGCTCTCAGCTTGCTAAGCAAGTCTCTTCCCAGCAAGGGCAAGGGACAGTCAGGCATGTACAAGAACTGGTGAACTATCTCATGTCCGCCCACTGAGCAGGTCCGTGGTAGACAGAAAGCCTGCTTAGTGGAAACTCCTGTTGCTCTGATTATATCAATGGTTTTCTTGGATGAGGGGGCGACTGGGGTGGTCACTACTGAAGGTTCAGCACCACTATCAACCAAAAACTTCATGTCCTTGCCCCCAGTTGTAATCCTGACCTTGGGCTCCTTGGGGGCGCTTGAGCCCGGTCCCCTTCAGTCCAATAGCCCTTCAGCCAGATTGAACAAAGCTCCCTCATCTTTATCTGAGGTCTTTTGTTCCAAATCACCTTGCTTTTCCTTCAGCTGGGGACACTTATCTTTCCAATGTCCTACTTTTTTACAATAGGCGCATTGGTTACATTGCAAGTGTGGGCGATTAGACTGGGTATTCTTCCTGGAACCCCCCTTTCCCTCTCCTTTCGGTGGAATTCCCATAATAGCCGTGGCCAGTAAGTCGGCGTTTCGCCTAGCCTGGCGTTCACCTTCCTTACGGCTTTCTCTGTGGCTTGTTGTACTCACAAACACTTGATTGGCTATTTCCAGTAACTGTGAGGTATTCATACCCACAAACCCAGCCTGTTTCTGCAATTTTCTCCTGATATATTCCGTGCTTTGACTAACTAAGGCCATGTTAATCATGGGCTGATTCTCAGGGCTATCTGGATCAAAAGGAGTGTTCATATGGTAAGCCTCACACAGTCTTTCATAGAATTGTGCTGGACTCTCCTCTTTTCCTTGGATGACCTCAGAGACCTTATCTACATTTGTAGCCTTTTGAGCCCCTTTCCTTAGACCTTCTATTAATGCCTCATGGTACCGTCTTAGTCTCTCCATGTCTGGTCCCTCGTTCAGGTCCCATTGGGGGTCTGTTCCTGGCAGCTGAATTCTTATGTATTCTTGGGGGTTTTGGTAATCGGCTGGGACGTGCTTCTCTAGCCACTTAGTTGCCGCCTGGAGCACCCTTCACCTTTCACCTGTATTAAAGAGGTACATGAGCAGCTGGTGGCAATCAGCCCAAGTAGGATTATGAGTCTGTATAATAGTTTGGAGCAAGTCAATTAAAGCTTGAGGCTTTTCAGTGTAAGAGGGAGTATTATTTTTCCAATTGAGGAGGTCAGCAGAGGTAAAAGGTTGATACACAAAGGCACGCCTTTCCACCATGTGTCCATCCTCATCTACCCTAGTATATCACTGCTCTCTCAGGGGCATTTGGATTCCAGTCTTGGGCTGTAAGCGAGCTTTCAAAGGAGGAGTTTCTCCCGTGGTTTCACTTCCTCTTTTGTCTACTCTGGGTGGTCTAGGGGTGTGGTTATCTGGTGGAGTTGTAGGTGTTGTGGGCTCAGGAGTGGGGAGCCCTTCCTCTTGATAAGGAGGGGGTACTGCTGGTACCAATTCCTGCCATGATTCTTCTGGTGTTGGGTCGGACTTTTGGTGCTGACTTCCCTCGGTGGGTGGGAGCGAGAACCTTCCTTAACTAACTGTCCCTTTGCTACTAGTATTGCTGCTGCCTGTCCTCTTAACCACTGTGGGGGGTCCAAAACTAGCTGTAAACAAGAATCTATATATGAGAACTGATCTGGGTGCCCTGGCTTACAGGTTACCCTGTGCCATACCTTTGAGACAAGGGACCTGTCCAGGCTTCCTTCTGATGGCCAACCCACCTCTAATGCTGGCCAGTCTATCTCACACAAAGCTCTAAGTTTTCCTGGTGTCACAGTGACTCCAGAGTCTCCCTTAAATCCCTTTTTGAAATTTTTCAACATAGTTCCTAGTAGGGTAGGCTTACTTTGTGCCTGACCCATGTTTCCTCAAGACAAAACACCATGCTCACACCACAAAACAAAGAACGGGTAAAAAGGGCACACACACACTTTTACAGTTTACACCAAACCAGAATCAAAACCAAAATCAGAGTATCAAGAAATCCAAGCCAGGTCAAAACCAAAGCCAAAGTATCAAGCAATCCAAGTCAAGTCAAAAACAAAAACCAAAGTGCCGGTACAGGCACACTGTGGGTGATCAGGACATACTTCTACTCAAATGGAGTAGGCAAGTTCCCAAGACCAGTCCTGTCAAGCGATTCAAACCAAGTCAAAACCAAAACCAAAACCAAAGTGCCGATAAAGGCATGCCATGGGTGATCGGGCCACGCTTCCACTCAAATGGAGTGGGCAAGTTCCAAGGACTAGTCTTACCAAGTTTCAGTTGTCCGGACTCCAAGTGCCAGTTCCTTCCTGGTGTTCAGCCACTGCGTTGATCCTCCACAGGGGCCTGCTGTGCACTGCTGTGACGAGGCATTCCACTGGGGCAATTGCCTACCTGGGAGCACTCTCAGGATCCACGTCACTCAAGCTGGCCAGAGTCCCCCGCAGGGATGCTCCACAGGGCAGGCCTAAGCTGCCTAAGGGGCTGCCTCGACCGTCCGTTAATCACCTTGCTTCCTGGTCAGGGAACCAAGAACTGTAGCAGGACAAGCCACAGACAAAACCCCTCAGATACCGAGTTAAAGAAGGAAGGGGTTTATTCAGCCGGGAGCATCAGCAAGACTCCTGTCTCAAGAGCCGAGCTCCCTGAGTGAGCAATTCCTGTCCCTTTTAAGGGCTCACAACTCTAAGGGGGTCCACTTGAGAGGGTCATGATCTATTGAGCAAGCAGGGGGTACGTGACTGGGGGCTGCATGCACCAGTAATTAGAACAGAACAGAACAGGACAGGGATTTTCACAGTGCTTTTCTATACAATGTCTGTAATCTATAGATAACATAACCAATTAGGTCAGGGGTCGATCTTTAACTACCAGGCCCAGGGTGCGGCGCTGGGCTATCTGCTTGTGGATTTCATTTCTGCCTTTTAGTTTTTACTTCTTCTTTCTTTGGAGGCAGAAATTGGGCATAAGACAATATGAGGGGTGGTATCCTCCCTTAGACACACTTAGACACTCCCCGGTTTCTGCTCACTCAGGGCTGGAGGGTGCTGCGTGCTTGAACCTCCTTAGCAGAGGGAAGCTTTGACCCCCACCCCAGGATCAAGGAAAGAGGACTCCTAAGGTAGCCCTCATCCAGCCTTCAGAGGTGCCTCTTCCTCCCGCCAGAGGTGCCCTCAGGCTGGGATGGGGAAACCTCACCCGGCCCCTCCTGGCCAGGCCTGGCCCAGTTCCCTGCCCCCTGCCCTCACATCCATCCTTCCTGGTCCCTTGACTCTGGAAATCCCAGCCTCTTTCATTCATTCATTCATTCATTCATTCACTCATTCATTCATCAATATTTGCCCCACATCAATAAGCCCAGGGATGTGAAGATGAAAGAGACAGACATGGCTCCACCTTTCTTAGCACCAAAGACTCTGCTGGGATGTTTTTTCTTGATGAGTTCTGTTCGTGGGTCACACAGCTGTGTGCAGTAAGCAGCCCTTCACAGCCCCTGTTCCCACACTCAGTGTACATAATTGCAGCCCAAAAGAGCGAGGAAAGTTTTACTAAGCACCTTCCTCTAGCCAGGGGCGTCAGCTCCTTCAGTCTTCCCAATTATCATGGGAGTGGGCACAGCTTTCCATTTCACAGAAGAGGAAACTGAGGCTCAGAAGGTAAAGTATTCAGCCCCAGGAGGTCAACGCTGAAGTATGATCCCACATTTTCCTCACTCTGCCACCCTTGCCACCACTCCCCACCTCCTTACCCAAAGAAAAGAAAACAAACCAAACATTTGAGCTTTGCTTTGATCTCAGAGTCTTCATCTCGGTACAATTTCTACTCTTTTTGTGTGTTAGTTTGGTTTTCGAAAACTGAAAGTAGCTCAGGGCCTCGGGTTGCTGTCTTCCAGGCACCCAGGGCTTGGCACTGCCTTGACCCTAGTGGAGGGGGTCGCTGCCCTCTAAGAACACTGCCCTATAGGCTCCCTCCCTGCTGCCCACCCCCATAAGTTACCCCTGCCCCTTTCACCCCTCCGGGCCTCTAGGTCCAGAAACCTCTGGGCCCCTGTCCCCGCTCAGACCCCAGATCCCTGGTGGGAGTTTCCTGTCCCTATCACTGCACTTTCCATGACACAAGAGGAAGTCAGCTGAGCCCAGGCTGGGTTTTCCAGGCAGCGCGGCCCAGTAGAGGCTGAAGGTGGCGGAAGGGGTTGCTGAGCCCCCAGGGCCGGGTGTCAGAACCTCCTCAGCCTCTACCGGAGAGGTGCCTGCCGGTGCTGCCCTGGGCCACACCAGGTAACCTGGGGTGGGGTGTGCCTGTGTCTGTCACCCCTCTGGACTCGGTGACTCCTCAGTGCCCCCAGGTGTGCCCTCTTCACCGGGGCAAAGGGGCACTAAGATGTGGGGAAAGGGGAGGAGCTGAGGGTGGGAGGGAGGAGGGGAAGGAGGCTGAGGAATGTGACCGGTGCATAGTAGGACCTCAGGGTTTGTTGAATGAACGAAGGAAGAAATCTATGGAATGATTCCCAAAGATAATGGATGGCCTGGTGGCCAGATGAGAAGGGCGGAAGAGGCCTGCAAGTGTGTGTGGATGACTCGGTGACCTGGATCCTTGGAAACCTCTGTTTTGCTGTGGGGGTGGGGGCACCCAGGGAGCTGACTTCGCAACACTCCCCTCCCCGCCAGCTCAGGAAGTGGCTCTCCTCCCCCAGCTTCGTTCCTACCCAGTTTGGCTGTTGGTGGGGGGTGGGGAGGGGGAGAAGGAGGATCTAGGATCCAGGTCTGGACACGCATGTGGCGTGCAGTGTGGTGGAGACACGCTGGCCTGGTGGCACCTGCATTTGATTCCCACCTTTGTCACCTTTCCAGTCAAGTCCCTGTCATGCTCTGAGCCGAGGTTGGCTCATCTGTAAAATGCGGAGATTGGATGGTCCCTAGGCCCAGCTCTCTTGTCCTAGGAACCCAGCATGAAAGTGTTCGACTGGCGTGCCGAGTCCAGTCGGAGGTGGGGGATTTCTCTGTGTGGGGCCTGGAGGTTTACCTCTTTCGCTAGTGTGAGAGGGCGCTGAGTGTTGAGTGAGTGTCAGGGCTTTGGGGAGGGGCAGAAGACTGAGGATTCCAAGTGGCCTGAACAGGGTCCCGCTGGCTTGGGAAGGTGTCTCAGTGTGTGTACTTTCCCCAAGTCCAGGTGCGAGTCGAGTAGCTGGGGAGGAGGCCGTCTTGCCTGGAGGGACAGATAAGGCTCCCCCACTGACCCCCTACTTTCCTAGCCCCTCACGGACAACACTAGACAGCCACCTGTGGCTTCTGGAAGGTCTGTGATCAGTGATACCCTGGAGTGGGCGGGCTGGTTGGCTCAGGGTGCATTCGCCCCCGCCTCTGCTGGGCCCTCCTCAAGTTCCCCTCACTGGGGCTGTGTTCCTGGAGCCCCTTTCCATTGCTACCTGCCCCCCGACCCAGGCCTGCTATAGGCCTGCGCACAGCCTGGGGTGCCAGTCACACATCCCACAGCCTGAGGCCCTGAGGACTCAGCATTCATGTTCACTCTTCTGCTGCTACTGTGAGATTAGACTTGTTCGACCATAAGCCATAGGCTTTGGTTGAGAAAATAAGGCCTCCTAGTAGTGTACGACAGGTGTTAATGAAGGCTGTTGTTCACGTGAAATAATTGAGGATCAGAGGGGTTATGCGAATTCTCCAAGGTGCACAGATAACCAACAGTGAGCTTTGGACTGGACTGCCAGGCCTCCTCTTCCACAGGCACCCCTTTCCCTGGCGCAGCCTCTCTCTCATCTCAGGCTGGTGCTTCCCCTGGCCATTTAGGGGTTTCGCTGTATCACAGTAGAGATCTTGGGGGCCTAGGAGGCTGGCTGACCCAACTGTGTGTCCTCGGTGTGGCAGCCTTGGCTCTTGGAGCCTCAGATCCCATCTGTAAAACGGGTGGAACACAGCCTGCCTTGAAGGGATGTTGGGAGGCTGGCCGGGCGCACCTGTGGAAAAGGCTCACGTGGCGGTCACCATGCAGAGCTTCAGCATGGCTCTCAGCTTCTTAGAGCAGTGCTTAGCGTTCCTGAAGGCCCGACACTGGTCAGGAGCGCTCCTGCCTTCTCTCCCCCGCACCTAGCACCCGGCACAAAGCTATTTCTTGAACAAATGAATGATTGACAGAGAAGCTTTCAGCAGGCACACATGAAACAGACTGACAAGCACACTCTGCTCCCCGCACCCCCCACCACCGCTCTGAGCTTCCAGCCCAGTGGGGAGGCTACCTGACAGGCAACTGGGATACAGCATGGAAAGGCCAGGCCTGAGGGAGCACAGATGGGGACGCGTGTCCAATCCAGCCTCTGGGAAAATCAGGGAAGGCTTCCTGGAGGGGGTGACGTCTAGATGAAGACCCAAAGGATGAGTGATTTTCCAGCTTGGTGGTGGATCAATTTTCCAGGCTGAGGGAACCATGAGGACAATGACTTCTGAGTCCTGCTAGAGTAGTGGCTTCTAGATGGGTCCAGAAGTGGGACGCTGTGGGCAGCATCCTGGCTCAGCCCCTCACTGGCTCCGTGCCTAGGGTGGAGTCTCTCCCCCGGGTCTCAGTTTATCTGTGAAATAAAGGCGCTGCGCCAGATGGTCTGCCAGATTCCTCAATCTGTGAGTTGAAGCTTGGAATCTCATTTGAAGAATATCAGTTACCAGAAGCTGGAAAATCGATACAGCCATTTTTAAGGGACAAAATGTCAAAAGCCACATTTAAAATAAAAATCTCATATACACTATTACCTTTAGAGAAGCCGCCTATATTCACCAGGGTGCAAGGCAGTACGAACAGGGGTGCTGAAGCCACCAATGGATAATAAAACACGGAAAGATAGGGCAAAGGGCAAATAAGTTCCAAACCAGCTACACTCTGGAATAGTCGAGAATACAGCCATCAAGAAAGGGCTCATAGATCCCCGTATCCTGACACAGAGAAATGTCCACGATATTTTTGCTCAGTGAAAACATTAAATTTCAGAACAATTTATATATTGCAATCTTATTTTCATAAAATAAAAATATGAATGAGTTGAATAGTTTCTACATTTACAGAAATTAATTGTGGGGGTGAGATTCGATCAAGATGGTAGCGTGAGGTTGGGTAGGGATTTTATTGTATGCACATAAAAGGGGTCTGCAGAAAATCTTTTAAAGAAAAAAGTCCTGGTATTTGTTTGTATAATTATATATAACATATAACATTTTTATAACATGATTTTTAATAATAAAAATAATGCATGTTTTTGTGAAAAATTAGCAAAACTATAGAATATAAAGAAAAATAAAACCACTCACAATCCTACAATTCATTATGACCACTGTTAATGTTATATATTTTATTCTTTTCAATTTATAATTATGATAATCTACTGTTTCAAAATTAGTATCATGTATTTGTGATATACATGTTTATATGTATGAGGTATATATATTTTATGTAAATTATATATCTTTTATAAATATACTTAAAAAGATATATACATACACAAAGATATCTATATGTAGATATATATAGAGAGATATCTTTGTATCCTGCTTTTTTTCTTAAAGATATCTTGAGTGTCGTGCCATGTCATAGACTTGTATAACACGGTTTTTTTTTTTTTTTGAGACGGAGTTTTGCTCTGTCGCCCAGGCTGGAGTCCAGTGGCGCGATCTCAGCTCACTGCGAGCTCTGCCTCCCCGGGTTCACGCCATTCTCCTGCCTCAGCCTCCCAAGTAGCTGGGACTACAAGCGCCCGCCACCACGCCCGGCTAATTTTTTTGTATTTTTAGTAGAGACGGGGTTTCACCATGTTAGCCAGGATGGTCTCGATCTCCTGACCTCGTGATCCGCCCACCTCGGCCTCCCAAAGTGCTGGGATTACAGGCGTGAGCCGCCGAGCCCGGCCAACATGGTTTTTAAAAATGGGTCTACAATAGCTAATAAAAGTTCTGATGTTTACTTAACCAATCCCTATTATTGGACATTTGTGTTGTTTACTCTTTTTTTGTTTGTTTTTATTTTTTTGAGACAGTATCTCTGTTGCACAGGCTGGAGTGCAGTGGTGCGATCACAGCTCACTGCTACTTTGACTTCCTGGGCTCAAGCGACCCTCCTTCCTCGGCCTTAGCTGGGACTACAGGCATGAGCTACCACGCTTGGTTAATTTTTAAAAACAAATTTTTTTGTAGAGATAGGGTCTCACTGTGTTGCTCAGGCTGGTCTCAAACTCCTAGGCTCAATCGATTCTCCTGCCTCAGCCCCACAAAGTGCTGGGATTACAGGCGTCAGCCACTTTGCCCAGCTCCTCATTTTTTTTTTTTTGCTATTAAAAATAACTGTGATAAATATTTTTGCACAATCATATCCTTATTTCTTTTAATTAGAATTATTTGAATCAAGGATTATGGACCATTTTAAATACTAAAAGCACACTATAAAAATTGAATTAGTTACCTCCATCCCAACCTAGTTCTAGTAGATCTGAATACTGACTGGCTGAGTTTACTTAAAGAGGGACACACTTGAGTAGGTTTATAACTACTTTAGGGATCAGGATTTTTCTGTTCCATGATGGGCACTCTAGGTGCCCTGTGACCGTCAGTGTGGAAGAGGTCCAGGCCCACCTCGGGGGACAAATTTGATATAAGAATAAGACGTGTTTGTGATCATTAGTGAGTGTCTAGGACTCCACCTTGGGGGACAAATTTGATATAAGAGTAAGACATGTTTGTGATCATTTACTGAATGTCCAGGACATTCCTCTAGTGACTTCTGTTTGTCTTTGATGGCGGGTCCTTCCCTCTGCCCATTGCTGGGAGGTTTGGAGGAGCCGAGGTCACCAGCCTTGTTTCAGAGATGAGGAGACTGAAGTTCTGAGAGATGAGGGGATGGGTCCAGGTGCAGTCAGCCTTGGCCTGCTGCAAGAGGCAGGTCCCCAAGGCAATCTGGGGAGAGTCGGTTCTGGTCTGGTGTGGAGGGTGGGAGGGCATAGCTCAACAACTTCTACCCCATCCACACCCGTGTGGAGCGCTCACCTCGATATGTGTCCTAGCAAGCCCCAACACTTCAGTATGGGTTATATGTTCCTAATTCTGTAAGCTCTTCTGAGGCCAGGGCCATGCTGGGTTGACCCTGTGGGATGATCTGGAAACAAATACTTATTGGTGTTATACATGGTGATAATGATGATAGTGATGATCGTGTCGATGAGAATGATGATAATGGCAGTAATGATGATGATGGTGATGATGAAGATTGTGGTGATGATGATGATGATGATGATGATGATGATGATGGTGATAATAGCTACCATTTACTCAGGGCTTACACAGTGCTAGGGACTCTATGTAATTACATTATCTTGTTTTTTTTCCCCAGAGTGAGTATGCCACCTTGGCCGGGCGTAGTGGCTCATGCCTGTAATCCCAGCACTTTGGGAGGCCAAGGCAGGAGGATCACTTGAGCCCAGGAGTTAAAGACCAGCCTGGGCAACATGGCGAAACCCTGTCTGTATAAAAAAATTTAAAAAAAATTTTAAAAAAATTAGCCAGGCGTGGTGCTGTGTGCCTGTAGTCCCAGCCACTTGGGAGGCAGAGATGGGAGGATTGCTTGAGCCCAGGAGGTTGAGGCTGCAGTGAGCTGTGATCGTGCCACTGCACTCCAACCTGGGTGACAGAGTGAATATATACATACCACCTTCACTGATATGGAGGATGACTTGAGGTGGCTCACAGATGAACATTTTTATCTTAATAATGTGTTTGTTTTACTTTATATTAATTTGTATACTGAAAATAGGTAACTAGCTCACCAGATTCATGGTTTATACGTTTCATTTTTAGCTTAACTAGTGAGTTGATTTAAAGGAAAAATATTAAGTAAAAATAATACTTGGTACTTGGATAAGGTAAACGTGAACGGAAATTTTGAATCATTGACATTGGAAGCATTTGGGGCAGATATCATTTTTATTCTGTTTTGCAGAGGAGTGAGTAGATACTCAGAGAGTTTAATTAGCCTGAGATTATACACCATCCAGGTGATAAAGCTGGGCTGGAACCCAGATGCTTAATTTAAAACAACAACAACTTTTTACTTAAATATAGGATGCACACAGCACAGTGCATGCAGTGTGTTATAAATGTAACTTCACACACTGCACGTGCTTGTGTAACCAGCACCTGGGAGGCTCCCCACTGCCCCGCACTGCTCCCTACCCAGGTATCCACTGTTCTGACTTCTGTCATCATAGATTGGCTTTGCCTTTTCTTTGAACTTTATTTTATTTATTTATGTTTTTGAGACAAGGGTCTGTCACCCAGGCTGGAGTGCAGTGGTGCCATCTTGGCTCACTGCAGCCTCTGCCTGCCAGGTTCAAATGAGTCTCCTGCATCAGCCTCCCGAGCAGCTGGGATTACAGGTGTGCACCACCACGTCTGGCTAATTTTTATTTTTTTAGTAGAGACGGGGTTTCGTCTTATTGGCTAAGCCGGTCTTGAACTCCTGGCCTCAAGTGCTCCATCTGCCTCAGCCTCCCAAAGTGCTGGGATTACAGGTGTGAGCCACCGTGCCTGGCCCTTTTCTTTGAACTTTAAATGTATCACAAAGTTTATACCTTTTGTGTTTCAATTTTTTTCACTCATTATACTTGGACGATTCATCCATGTTATTGTGTATAGGAGCTTGTTCTTTTTCATTGCTGTATAGTATTCTGTTGTGTGACTGTACCACCATTTATTTGCACATTCAACCACGACAGGCATTTGGTCATACAAAGTCTACATCTTTTAACCTTGAAGCTCTGCTGCCACCCGCAGATACCTGCATATCACAGAGTAAACAGGACTTTTTCTCAGAGAGCTGGAGACCAAGGAGGGTGTGAAACACTCAAAGCCACAATTACAGAGGCAGGTGCTTTCCCAATTGTAGAGTGGCCTCGAGGTGGCCTGGGTGGTGTATGGTTTGGACATTCTTAATGCCTCTCTTGGAGCACTGCACTTTACAAAGCATTTGCACAGAAGCATCGCACTTCATGTCCCTGACAGCCCTGTCAAGCAGGGAGGTGCCCTGTCCCCACGCAATCAACGAGGAAACTGACTACGACACCCCCAGTGAAACAGAAACAGAGGCAGAGCCTGCACTTACATCTCCGGATACTAAGTCCTTGGCTGTTTATACCTCGTTCCAGTTGCCTGGTAAATCCAGGGGAGATCTGAGGTCCTGGAGATCCTTTCTGTCCCCTTGCAGGGAACTTGTAGTCTGGGATTGGAGTCCCCCTCTGTGAAGGATTTAAAGGCAAAACAAGTCTCTGATGTTTTTGGAGTGGAAACCTGCCTTCCCTAGAGCCTCACTATACTTCATCTGCAAAGCAGGGGAGGGTCCCTGCTCCCGGGCAGGGCAAGGGTTGTGGTCACCATTGTCAGTAACAACCCCTGCCTGTGTCTGCCTCGAGTCATCTTCACTGAGCGTGGCACTTTCACATTCATCACCGAGATCGACCTGATCTTCATAACAACCCGAGGAGGAAGACAGCGAAGATGACATTTGCCCCATCTTTCAGAGAGGTGAAGCACCCTGCCCATGATCACACAGCAAGTTAAGGAACCAACAGGGACCCAGGGCTCCTGATTCTCCCGCTGAGAGGATACCCTCCGCTCGATCAGGTGTTGTCCTCTACGGGAGGCCTTCTGTTAGGACATACCCCACTCTGAGGCCGTGAGGCCCTGCACACAGGGGCATGGAGGTCCAGCAACATTAGGGGGCTTCCCCAGGATGCTCAGCAAGAAGGGTTGGGCTGGTGGGAACCCACAGCTCCTGCATCCTAACTTCTCTGCAGGACAGGGTGGGATGGCAGGGAGACTGGGTGATGAGGGTCAGCAGGGGGTCCCAGGACAGACTGGTTCTTGGGGCAGCCTCCCTGGCAGGGACAGGGGGTTAAAATGGGTTTCTAGAGCCCCCTTTTTGTCTCTGTCAATCACCAGCTGTGCAAGCTCCTCTGAAAGGTGGGAATAACACTAGTGCCTGCCTCATCGGATTGTCATGAAGATTAAATGGCGTGAGGTAGGTAGAGCAGAGGCCAGCATCTGGCAGGAACATTCACTACTCACCCGCTTCCCCCCATGGTCTGCCAAGGAGGGCAGCTTGGGATGGGTGTGTGCCTACGAACACAGGTCCCCTCCCGATATTCCTGAAGGGACGTGATTTGTAACTGTGAAAAACGCAATCCAACTGTTAGAAGCAGATGGCACAAGCCGGGTTATCTGAGACCTTGGAGTGTCGTCCCTTTGATTCTGTACCAAGACCACTCTGCCGCGTGTGTACCAGGCTGGAAAGTAAACCGTGCCCCGTGGCATACAAGCCACACCCTGCCTGTGGGCTTGCCCGGCAGGGAGCGGGCTGCAGGGGAGCCCCTTTACTGGGCTGTGTGTTTCTGCGGGGGCTGGATCCTGCCCTCCAGGAGGCCACTTTCAGTGCCTGCTCTCTGTGCCCCTGTGAAGTTTATCTGACCAGTGTGCAGGGCTGCCGAGGTCCCTGGATGAGACAGGCATTGCGCAGGAAGCCCCGGGCTTGATGCTGGGTAGGGTGTGGGAAGGAGTGTGGGGGGCGGAAGGAAGCTGGACCTGGCCCTGCCTCCACTCTCACCCTCAGCCAGGCCCTGCCAAGGCTTCCTCCCCCAGGAAGACCTCCTCGGTTCCCCCTCTGCATTGAGGTATGGCTTGCTCCTTCTTCCTCCATCTCTTCTGGAGTTTAAGCTCCCTTCTGACTTTCCCCTCTGACAAAGGGGTTGGATAGAAAAGTGAGAAGTCTCAAATTCTGTAATCCCGAGAGCCCATTCCTCTCCAGACCCCGCTAATACACAGTGTGGACAGAACGTGTCCAGTCAGGTTCCAGGACAATTTCTGATACAGGATGTGTGGAGAAAATGGGTTACTTAAAGCGCAAAATGATGAGGATTTCTCCTGTGGGGTCCAGAGCTTAGCTGCAAGTCCTTCCAGTGTCTGGATCCCAAAGAGGGAGGCTTCATGCTGGGGACAAGGGCTGATGTCGGGGATCAGAGAGGCTTCTCTATGTTGAGGTCCAGAGTCGAGCATGCCACGGAGCAGCCACCCCTGGAAATGGGATCTTTCAACCCAAGAGACCCTCAAAAGCCTTGGGACAGAGAAGTCCTTTTTTGAGGTCCTGTTATTCACTGCCCCCCAGTCATGAGTGAATCTAAAGGGAGGCCTGTGGGGCTCAGCTAATGAGCTCCCTTTGTTCTGGCCAGAGTTTGGGAATCCCAGGGAGCGGGGAGGAGGTTCTACTCCCAGGTTCTCAAGGTAACCAGAACGACACGTGGGCCCCAGAGCTGGGGACAGCGCTCCCTGTCCAGGCACTTCATTGAGAGCTACTGGGGCTCTAGTGTGGTTTCTGGCTCCTCTGAGGGTGCCCCTGGCATAGGAAGTTGTCTAGGGGCACACTGAGCCCCGGGTGGAACAGGCATCCTGACCTTGGGATCCAGGTTTGTCCTTCAGTGTTCCAACAGCTGCCTGACACCATGGGTGGGCATTTGTGTGTTTTTCTGGGGAGAAGGCCCGCACCTTTAGTCTGTGCTTCAGTACCTCCCATGCCCCTAAAAAAGGCTCTATGCTGGGCTTACGCCTGTAATCTCAACACTTTGGGAGGCTGAGGCAGGCGGATCACAAGGTCAGGAGATCGAGACCGCCCTGGCCATGGTGAAACCCTGTCTCCACTAAAAATACAAAAATTAGCTGGGCGTGGTGGTGTGCGCCTGTATTCCCAGCTACTCAAGAGGCTGAGGCAGGAGAATGGCGTGAACCTGGGAGGTGAAGTTGCAGTGAGCCAAGATTGCGCCACTGCACTCTAGCGTGGCAACAAGCGAGACTCCGTCTCAAAAAAAAAAAAAAAAAAAAAGAAAAAGAAAAAGAAAAGAAAAGGAAAAAAAAAGGCTCTAGAAGCTCTGGCGCAGTACAAGGCGGCTCTGCCTGGAAGTGTGGTTTCATATTTTGTTGGTTTGCCAGGTTTAGCTGCAGAGAATGCAACTTCTCCCCACTTCGGAGACCGCGGCTTGGTGACCTGGGGTTTGTGCTTTGTGTCTTCATTGCTGAGCTCCTTGTGCAGTTGCTTGTTTTGCTAGAGATTATAGCATTTCTTTCGTCTTCCCAGCTCCTGCAGTGAGGTGAGGATGCCTCTGTTCTGAGGCGCCTCGGGTAGGGTGCTGGGGCTTGTTTGATTCATAGTTGGATCTGAACTGAATCCGTTATATAGAGAAGAAAGCTGAGTCCCCCCACAACGTCAAGTGACTGACACAGGCCCACATAGCTGGTCCAGACTTAAGGTTCTGGATCGCGGGTCCCTTCATCCTGTTATTCCCCAACCTTCCCTGTTGCTGTTGCAACAACAGAAGGGGCCAGAGAGGGTTAATTCTAGTACTTTTCATGCAGCAGCCGTGTAACCTACTGCACACTGCCACCCTACAAGCATGGGTTCTTGTCCATGCATTACAGCTGTGGCCCAGAGTGGATGGTTCTGTTGTCTGACCCCAGAGTCCCTGAGTGTCCCACAAAACTATCCTGTTCCTTTGGAGTTTCCTGATCTCTTTTTGAATCACCACAGGCTTCTTTGACTCCAGGAACAGCCCATTCATGTCAACCAAAATTCTAAATTCAGTACCTCAGAAGTATGACCAGCCGAACAGATCTGATACTAAGTCCCACTGGCACCCTACTTTTAGTGGACAAAAAGGCCTCACAGGCTTCGTCTCTCCCAGGAATTTGAGGAGTTCAGAGATGAGGAGAGGGGATTGGACACAGCAAAGCCTGGCCTGGCAGAGAGGGGGGGTGGGCGAGCCTCACCTTGGGAAGGTGTTTCTTTCTCCTTATGGCCGTGGTCCTTTTTGATGTTAGATGCTTTTGTTTCCCAGGTGTATGGGGACCTGGGACCTGTGGGTTTTGGAGTGCTTGTCATGACTAGGCCCAGCTTTGGGGACAGGGTGGGGACGACTACTCCCAGGTTCTCAAGAGGAAAAAACTTCTGTACATTTCAGAAATGCAATAGATGTGTTATCAGCTCTACGCACTGCAAAATGCAAGTTCCTTTCCTATTTGATCTGACAGTGAAAAAATTCACAGATGTTTTATTGGAAGGTTAGAAAATAAAAAAGAACCCTTTCTCAGTCCAAGTAGTCTGTCCCCCATCACCTTGGCATGTCTGCAGCTGTGCTGGGCTTGGGCTTGTGCGTGGATGGGGAGACAAGACTCAGAGTGGAGCAGGGGGAGGCTCGGAGGCCTTTGCTTTGCAGCCCCACCCGCAGGCTCAGCAGGGTGGGCCCCTGTGCTAACACTCACCCCCACCCTGCCCCTCAGTTCTTGTTTCCATCTACCTTCGTCCCTCTCACCAGTCCCAACGCAGAGGGCCAGGTTTTCTTTAGTTTTCTTAACTACCTCTTTTTTTCTGGTTAGGAAAAATAATACTTATTTACTACCTCTTGTACCGTTTGGAAATACATAAAATATGTAGAAAAAGAATTAAATCTGGCTGGACGTGGTGGTTTCTGCCTGTAATCCCAGCACTTTGGGAGGCCGAGGCAGGCAGTTCACCTGGCTGTTGGTCAGGAGTTCGAGACCAGCCTGGCCAACATAACGAAACCATGTCTCTCCTAAAAATACAAAAATTAGCTGGGCGTGGTGGCATGTGACTATAGTCCCAACTACTCAGGAGGCTGAGGCAGGAGAATTGCTTGAACCCAGGAGATGGAGGTTGCAGTGAGCCGAGATCACACCATTGCACTCCAGCCTGGGTGACAGAGCGAGACTCTGTCTCAAGAAAGAAAAAAAATTAAATCAGCTCAGAATCCCACAAGGCAGAGGTCTTCCCAGTAACCACCAGCTGCAGAGGCTGTGTGCCTCAGTTGTGTGCCAGCTGATGACCTCCTCAGCACAACCAGTTAAACCTTTATTTATTTCAGCTTTTCCCTATCTTTATAAAGCTTTTTCCCCCTTCACTGTGAAGATAGCATGCTCATTGGAGACAATTTGGAAAGCACAGAAAGATATTTTCATGCTTCTTTAAGCAAAGAGAGGAAATTTATTCCCATCTCCCCAAGGTGACTGCCATCAGCAGTTTGGAGTGGCTCCTGGTCTTTGTGGACTTTTGAAAAAGCACATGTTGTCCGGGCGCAGTGGCTCATGCCTGTAATCCCAGCACTTTGGGAGGCCGAGGCGGGCGGATCACAAGGTTAGGAGATCGAGACCATCTTGGCCAGCATGGTGAAACCCCGTCTCTACTAAAGACACAAAAATTAGCTGGTCGCAGTGGCATGCACCTGTAGTCCCAGCTACTCTGGAGGCTGAGGCAGGAGAATCACTTGAACCCGGGAGGCGGAGGCTGCAGTGAACCAAGATCACACCACTGCACTCCAGCCTGGGCAATAGAGCAAGACTCTGGCTCAAAAAAAAAAAAAAGTATATTTTTTCCAGTTGAGAGCATGTTCTATAGAGGATTCCGGGTCCTGGTTTGTCCCGCAACAACAGAGTAACATAAGCATTTCCCATGTTAATACAAACAGCAGCCCTCACGTATGTTCTGGGCTCATGTGCACAGACTCTGCCCAGCACTGTGCAGGCACCATCTTGCTCAGTTCTTGAGAAACCTTATGAAGCAGGTGTTGTTATTAATTTTGCAGACAAGGAAGCTGAGCTGACCTCATCTAAGGTCTGAGAGCCAGTGAGCAACAGGGGATTGGCGTCGAAGGCTCAGCCAGCTTAGATCGCTGCTCTTAATCACTAGGTTATCTCTCCTGTGAATTTTTAATGACCTTTCTAGTTTTGTATAAAACCAGAAAATGACCATTGTTAAAAATTCAGAAATTACTGAACAGCATAAAGAATATTCAGAATCCTATCAGCCAGTGATATTTATTCTGGCAATTGGCAGTTTCTTGTGCATAGTCTTCATATTTTTATAGTTGATGTTATCCTAACCATTCAGTTTCGAATGTGGTGTTTTTAAAATTTATTTTTGTAAGTATTTCCCAAGTCATTAGTTCCTCTTGGCAAAACATAATGTTTATTGATGGTTTGTCCGTCCATTGAGTGGTCGGTCTTGATGGGTGTAATCACTTCCCCGAGGCTGCGCTTTCAGGCTGTGGCTCTCTGAAATTATAAATAATTTAGGTATCAATACGTTTCTGCACAAAACAGTTTGTGTATTTCTGACAATTTCTTTTTTTTTTTTGAGATGGAGTCTTGCTGTGTTGCCCAGGCTGGAGTGCAGTGGCACGGTCTCAGCTCACTGCAAGCTCTGCCTCCCGGGTTCATGCCATTCTCCTGCCTCAGCCTCCCTGGTAGCTGGGACTACAGGCGCCCGCCACCACGCCCAGCTAATTTTTTTTTGTATTTTTAGTAGAGACGGGGTTTCACCATGTTGGCCAGGAAGGTCTCCATCTCCTGACCTCGTGATCCGCCCACCTCAGCCTCCCAAAGTGCTGGGATTACACGTGTGAGCTACCGCGCCCGGCATATTTCTGACAATTTCTTTAGGCTGCACATATTCCCAGGAACTGAATTGCTGGGTTGAGGGTTTTTACAGTTCTTAACTTATATTGCCAAATTATTTTCCACATGGTCCGTAACTCTTTACTCTTCAATTAGTAATACCCTGTTTACTCCTAACCAGATGAATATGTGACCTTGTTTTAGTTTGCATTCCTTTTATTTCTAATGAAGCTGAATTTCTAAATGTGTTTATTGGTCACTGGTGTGTCTAAAGCAGTGCTTTCCAATCAAGCTTTCTGAGATGATAGAAATGGCCTGTATCTTCCTGTTTAATAGGGTCCACGTGGCCTATATCTGCCTGTCCAGCAGCAACCAGCCAAATGCGTCCATTGAGTACTTGAAATATGGCTAGTTAACTGAGTAAAATTTAAATTTAATTTTATTTAAATTTAGACTTAATTTACCTAAGGTTTTAATTTAAACCTAAGATTTTAATTTAATTTACCTAAGATTTTAATTTAAATCCTAAATTAATTTAAATTTAAATAGCCACATGTGGCTAGTGGCTACTATATTGGATAGCACACTCCTAAGCCTTTCCCCAGTTAGGCATTTGGGTCTCAGTGGGTGATTTATATTGATTTGTGTGAGCTCTTTATTTATGATGGCTACTAATCTTTTTTACATTTGTTGCAAAGATTTTACCCCACTTGCTATTTGACCTTTTTCATTCAGGTTGTTTACAGGGTATCAAAACGTTAGGTAGCCAAATCTAGTGATCTTTTTTTTGTGGTTTCTCCCATAGCTTTAGGGTTAGAAAGTCCTCCCCCACACAGAGGTTTGATAAATACTGTCATCAACTTTTTTCAAGTCTTTCTGTGATTTTTTTTTCCTTTAGCTCTTTAATCCACCCAGAGTTAATTTTGCTCTGTGCTATGAGGTACGGTGTGTCTTAGTCACCTCTCTGCTTGGTGTAGAATATGTACCGAGTATATTTTATCTTAGATGGGACACTTAGGTGCTCTGCTGTTTGGGTTTGGGTGGGTGGTAGGTAAGCAGGATGAAATTAAATAGTAAGTAAAATACTACTACTTAAAATATTGATCTGTTTTTAAATTTTGTTGTTTATGAAGACTTTAACGACAAAAGAAAATGACTCTGATACAGTGTTGTTTTCAAAGAGAGATGCAAAATCACACCTACAATGTAATATGAACCATGTTTATAAATGCAATGAAAATATTGGAAGAAATATTCCAAAATATTAATGGTAATTGTCTCTGGGGGGTTGGTATTTTTTTTCCTGCTTCTTAACAATTCTGTACTTCCCCAGTTGACTACAGTAGTTTTGATGATCTGAAATATTATTAAATACAGCATTTGGAGAAACAATGCATGATCACTCGCTACTTCTAACTCCCCACAGCCGTCATCCACCAAGTCTGCAATTTGCACAGCCACGCTCTGTGCTTAGGGCAGGCGAGTTGGCAGGGAAGGGTCCTCCCTAGCTTTCAGTTCAGGCTGGGGCTGGAATTCCTTTGTAGTCACTCACAGCATGTGAGTTTCTTGGGCAAGTGATATAACTCAGGACTGTTTCCTCATTCCTAAAATAAACATTGTAACAGCTTTGCACAGGGCCAGTGAGGATATTTCCTTGTTAATTATATAGGGGTGCACACACACACACAGTATATGTATGTGCAAAACTGCAGATATCATCAAAACGCATTCAAAGAGCACCGATGTACATTTATTTTATTTTATCTTATTTCTTGCTTTTCCCATTATTGAAATATGTGAAGGATATATTTAATTTTTTTTCAATTTGACCAACATACATTTTTAAACAGCAATGTTCCATCTTCCTATCACTCCCACCGGCCCCACTCCTCAGCTGTAACCACCACTAAAAATTTGGTCTGAATCTTTATTTATTTATTTGTTTTACAAAATGGAAATGGGATAATATTATACTGATTACTATATAATTATTTCTTTTTTCCACTTTCCAATAAATTGTGTGTGACTTTCCATGTCGATACAGGCAGATTTATGTCATTCTCTTTAATATCTGCACAGCCATCCATAACATGAATGTGCAATAGTTTTTTTTTTTGAGATGGGGGTCTTGCTATGTTGCCCAAGCTGGGCTCAAACTCCTGGCCTCAAGCAATCCTCCCACTTCAGCCTCCCAAGTAGCTGGGACTACCATGATTTATTTTATCATTCTTTATCATTCATCAGCAATTTGTCTGCCTGTTACAAGGAGAGCATAGCAAACATGTCTTTAGGCACCTGTGTTTAGTATCTTATAGGATGGATTTCCAGACATGATGCTGCTGCATGGATATCAACGTTTAAAAATATTGAAAGATAATGCTCAAGTGGTTCTTTTAAGAAAGCTGAACCATTGACATTATTACTGTCAAGGAAGAAAAGCTTTGATTACCTTCTATGTCCTCAATTCTGAATGTTACCAATATTTTTTGACTTTTACTAATATGGTAGGTATAAAATACCATTTGAGTTTTAAATTTTTATTACTTTAATTAGTAGAGAGATTGAACACTTTTTAAATATGTTTTGCATCCACAAAACATTTGCGTTTCTTCATTGGTTATCTATTCATATTCTTTACCTGTTTTGGTGGGGGTTGTCAGTCCTTTCCTGGTTGATTTGTAGGTGCTCTTTATATATAATGGCTATTAATCCTTAGTCTGTTGCATGTGTTGAAAATATTTTCTCCCAGACTGTCATTTGTTTTCTACTATTTATTTTTATGATATCTTCCACTATTCACACGTTTTAAATTTTCACGGGGTCCAAATTCTTTCTCTTCATGATTTTTAGTCTTTATACCATGCGAGAAAGACATTTTCCACATTCAAGTTATAAAAAATTTTTCCCCTATATTTTCTTCTAGTGTCTTTTTTTTATTACACAGTAATCTTTAATCCAATTGTACTTTATTTTTGAGCAGGTGTGAGATGTGACTTGTTTTAATTATTTAAAATTACCTCTAAAGTTTTTTATTTTTCAGTTTGTTTTCCCCAAGAGAACAGCTGCTTCAACATCACTTTTTGAAAATTCCAGGTTTCCTTCCACGGCTTAGGATTAACACTACATCACTGAATTTTAAAATAAATGAGATGAATTTCCTTTTCTGAATTCTGTCTTCTTTTCCATTAATTAATCTGTTCCTAAAATGATATACCCAGTTTTAAATTGTGTAAATCTTTAGATTGAACTATAATCTTATTATGGGGAAGGACATTATTCGTCTGCTTCTAACACTTCTTAGCTATCTTTCTTCATTTTCAAATAAATTTGTCAGATCTCCCCAACTCCCCCCAATCCCATTAGATTTAAAGTTCAGTGAATTTCTGGATTGATTTGAAGGAGAATAAACATGTTTACAATATTGAGCCTTTCCACCAAGGATCTGATATTAGACTAAATACAGTTTATTCTCTTGGGTTAAATTTCCCCATTGGTAAAGAGAGGAGGTTGGATTCGATTTGAAGTTTCCTTCAGGCTCTATGATGAAAATCAACAATAACAGCAACAATGATGACAGCAGTCATTATCAGGCCTAAAGCCAGGCTGGACACGAGGGGAGAAAGCTATGGAAGACATAATCCCCATTCCCCAGGAGTTTTTCATCCAGACAGAAGATGTAGCATGTACAAGAAATTTTGACCCAAATGCTCAGTTAATGTGTTGCAGATTCATGGGCAGAAGTAGATTTTTTAAAAAGAAAAAACCATTAATAAACGGCTGGAGGAAGCTGCAGCTGTCAATCTGGCCAAAAACATTGTTGAGAATGCTTTGTACACGGAAACTTTTTTCACTATTTTTAGTGAAATAAAAATATGAAAAAAGGGAAATAAATTTAGTAAAAATAAAAATAACAATGGTGCCTGTATCTAAAAATTCCTAGCCCACCTCACATCTTATTTTAGTGGTTTTCTATTTTTATTTTGTATTTTTATTTTTCTATGAGACAGAATCTTGCTCTGTCACCCAGGCTGGAGTCCAGTAGCGCAATCATGGTTCACTGCAATCTCTGCTTCCTGGGTTCAAGTGATTCTCCTGCCTCAGCCTCCCGAGTAGCTGGGATTACGGGTATGCGCCACTACGCCTGGCTAATTTTTGTATTTTTAGTAGAGACGGGGTTTCACCATGTTGCACAGGCTGGTCTTAAACTCCTGGCCTCAAGTGAACCACCCTCCTCGGCCTCCCAAAGTGCTGGGATTACAGGCGTGACCCACTGCGCCCAGCCTGCCTTTCTATTTTTAGTAACCAGCTAGTTTGGCTGAGTGTTTGCCTCTGACACAGTAAGAATGTGTCCAGGCTTGGACTCAGAGCTTCTCAGGATCAGATGAAACCTTGGAGACCAAACTCTATCGTGCAGATCAGGAAAATGAGTCCCAGAGAGGGGAAGGGACTTCCCCAAGGTCACACAGCAAATTAGAGGCGGGAGGACTCCTAAAGACGCTGTGGGTGCCTTGTGGTTTATCCTGTTTCCCTCCTGGCCTCTGGAATTTGGGGCACTATTCTTCTCTGTCAGGGACAATTGCAACCCTGGCCGCCCCAACTCCCAGATGGGTAGCGTGAGGGTCAATGGAGGGTCTGGTGGGTGGGGGGTGGGGACTGTGCCCCAGTAGAGCAAGCTGCTACCACTTCCTGCTGATTCAGCCCTCTTGGGAAGCCCTGACTTTTATCACCAAAACTCCCCATGGTGCACCGTACATGAGGCCTGGGGCCCTGGCTTCGGATCTCGGATTGGATTCTGACCTGAGCCTGAGCAAGTCTCCTCTCTCTGGGCCTGCAGAAAGAGGACACCTGAGCATATGGCTTCCATGTCTTCCTACCAGGGTTCCCGCCCACTGGAGCCAGCTGAGCTGTTTTGTGGTGTCTGCCAGGGGTTGGGTCTGCAGCTCTGTGTGTCCATCCTGGTGGTCTGGGTGTGACCGCAGTCCGAGTGTGTGTGATGGAAGGTGATGGTTTGGCAGTGGTGACTGAAGTGGGCTCCAGGGTCACGGCAGAAGATCAGGGAGGAGGGGCACAATGGCCTCACACTCACGCTCACTGTGAAGCCGTCTTGATGCACCGAGAGGCCCATCTCCCAGAAGCTCCCAGCCCCCGGCATCTGGCCACATGCACAGGGGGCCAAGCTGTGCCCAAAGAGAGCTAAGTCTCCCAAGTGACTCAGTCTAACAGAAGTCCTTGACTGGTGTCCTCATCTGGCAGTTGGGGAGCTGGCTGAGAATGGGACTTGGGCCTTATGATCTGAACTCCTGTGGACTCGCCCTCACCCTCTAAAGGCAGGAGACTGAAGCCCAGCAATATTGTCATCACCTCCCTCTGGTGAGACTGCCCCAGGTGGACCCCACTTCTTCCCAGAAGCTGACTCCCCCTTCCTCTGCACGATGAGGAGGAGTCCTCTGGCTTGTCTAGTAACTAGGCCTCAGGCATTCCCGGCTCAGTCTTTCCCTCTTCTCTCTCTTTAAAGATAGCTTCTTTGTTCGGAACACAGCTGCACCTCCACCCGCTGAGAAGCCCAGCTCACAACGAAGACATTTCTTTCCAAAGTAGTAACGTAGGTCATCTTTGTGGATGGCTCGTTCATTCATTCATCCCTTCACTTAATAAGCGAGTACTAAGCACCTGGCCTGGGCTGGGCACCCTGAGTACAAAGTGGGTAGAACACAGTCCACCTCATGGATCTGGATTCTACCTGGAAGCATGGCTTTCCTTTGCTGGTGGCTGTAAGGGGTTTGGTAAGGGGTTTCCTCCAGGCTGTTGGGGACCTGCCCAAACGTTCCTTAAAGAGCAATGGGATCCTATCTGGAGGCCCTGCCATGGGTGTGGCCCTGGAGACCCGCAGGGGAATCCATGGGTCGAGGCCACCTGCTGGCTCTTGCTTCAGACCCTGTCCCCTAAAGCAGGACCAGCTCCATCCCCACAAGGCCCACTGGGCATGTCCCACCCACAGGCCTCTTCTGCCTGTGATCACCGGCTTTTGGTCAATGGCAGCGACAGTGCGGCTGAGCCCTGGTCACCGTGAGGGCCACACTGCCCTGTCAGTCAGGGTGGCCCCCTGAGTCACGTTCTCATTTGCTGAAGGAGCCTCTAGTCCTCACCTCGGGTGGGTGTCTCTCCTCCCCCAGAGCCGCCACCACCACCAGCTCTGCAGGAAGTGGTTCTTTTCTCTCTGTTTCTCCCCCCTCAGTCACACACAGAGGCTTGGCTGGAGGTGTCAGGCCCTTAGCTTCGGAGGCTTAGAGGCTGCCATCAATGGGCAGGTGCTAGATCTGGCTGGAGAGAGGGCCCTGGTGGGCCTGGCCCCTCGGGGAAGTCTTTGGAGCATTTAATTTGTTTTTCTAAAATGCATGCACCTTTACTATTTTATTTTCTAAAAATATTGATATATGCTAGTTGTAAAATTATTCATAGTGGAACAGGAATTAAAAGAGATTAAAAACTGTGTAATCAAAAACTCAGTTGTATGTAAGAAAACCCAGTTCTCCTTGGGAAGAGAAAGGGCTAGAGTCCTTTAAAATTAACTGCCTGTTTTTCTTTCTGTGGCTAGTGAGCCTTATCTCTCCCTTTCCCAGGCATTGTGAAGACGCTGTTTCTCTAGCTGTGCAGCTGCAAGGTCACTAGGCAGGTAAACTCAAGTCGTAGAACATGTTGTTCCTTAAAAAGTAAGAAATGATGTAATGCATGTCTCAACTGAATGACTGTCTTTGTTTCTCACTTCTGTAATATGCTTCCCTCTGCACAGATCCCCCCACTGCCACCCAACAAAATGCTTAAAAGGTAACCGGACTCTTTGTTTGGGGCTCAGTCCTTTGGATGTTAATTTGACTGGTTTGGTGCACCTAAATAATTACATAATTCTTCCTCAACCCCTCAGTCTCTCTGATTCCTTAATTATCCCACAGCAATAGAATACAGAAAAGAATGAAAAAGAGAGTGAGCTCCCTCTAGGCTCACTAGCAACAGCCACCATTACTGCATCTGATATACTTCCTCCTAGACACTTTTTTTTTCTTTGAGACAGAGCCTTGCTCTGTTGCCCAGGCTGGAGTGCAATGGTGCGATCTCAGCTCACTGCAAGCTCCGCCTCTCGGGTTCATGCCATTCTCCTGCCTCAGCCTCCCTAGTAGCTGGGACTACAGGTGCCCGCCACCACACCCAGGTAATTTTTTGTATTTTTTAGTAGAGACGGGATTTCACCGTGTTAGCCGGGATGGTCTCGATCTCCTGACCTTGTCATCCACCCACCTCGGCCTCCCAAAGTGCTGGGATTACAGGCGTGAGCCACCACGCCTGGCCCTAGACACTTTTCTTTGCAAACACGTACATTTTAAACACACACACACACACACACACACACACACACACACGAATGGGCCCGTACAACACAGAATTTTGGGCTCAATGTCATTGCCGGCTTTCCGAGTTAGGAAATGTAGGGGCACATTCATTGTTTTCAAGGGAGTCATGGCGTATAAATCCCATTCCCCTATCTGGGGACACTGAGAAGGTTTCCATTGTCCTCCTCTCACCAGCGCTGCTCTGCCAAGCACCCCATACAGTTAACCCTCACTGTTCTGTGTACACTCTTTCCCTGACGGCTTTGCATAAACCTCTAGGTGTAGGGCTATGGGGTCATGGGGATATGCACTTAAAAAGCTCAGGGTATTGCCTCCTGTGTTTTCAGCAGGATCTGCTTTAGGTTGGGTGAGGGGAACCCAAACAGAATCCCCTTCTGTCCTCCCAGGCCCCCTTGAACCCTTTAATCCCTTCTGCACCCCCTCCCCAGTCCCAGTCTTCTTGTTGCTGGTGGACTCATTTTCCCCTGTTGCAAGAGCCTCACTGGTTTTGTCTGTCCTCCGTCCAGCACCGTTATTGTCATCACGATGGGCTTGCAGTGCTGCTGGAGGAAGCAGGTGGTAGGGACAGGGTGAATCTGAGCAATGACCAAGCTTGCTGTCAGGATGGGTGTTCTCCTCCCTTCTAAGCTGTGTGTCTTTGGGCTGTCATCTGGATCTCCCAGCCTACGCAACAAGGATGCTGAAACCTTACAGGGCTTCAAAGCTATTTGTACATTGTCAAAGGCAGGGCAGATGTGAGGGAGACAGGTGATGAAGGAGGCAAGAGGCATCTTGAGGCATTGGAACTGATGGATCTCTTGTTCCCACCTCTAAGGGGACACAGGGACCTGCTGGAGACACACTGGGTACCTGGAGTTCTACCCTGAGGGGGGCACTGAGGGGCCAGAAGAAAGGGGGAGAGCTTTGCTGCCAAGCCTGTGGTTCCAGAGGGACGTCACTGATCCTGACTCATTCACTTATTCAATAACTTACTAGGTGCCTGCTATGCACCAGGCACTGTCCTTGGTGTTGGGAGATATGGCAAGAACAAAACAGACCCCAAACCTTCCTGCCCTCATGCTCCTTACAGTCTAACCTGGGGCAACTGACAATGAACAAAATAAATAAGTAAAAATATATGGTGTGTCCAGTGATGATAAATGCTATGGAAGAGACTAAAGCAGAAGACAAGGGGGAAGGGGGAGGGAGGGGTGGCAATTTAAATAGGGCTGTCAAGGAAGGCCCCACCCAAGGCGAGGAAGGGAGTTGAGGGCTCTCCAGGGGAAGAGCCTTCCAGCCCAGGACCAGCAAAGGCCCCGAGGCTGTCCAGTGTGTCCGATGGCCAGTGTGACACAAGTTGTGTGAGCAGGTAGAGCAGTAGGCTATGAGGTGGGAGACGTCATGGGGGCCTTTTATACGGGATCACTCCACATCCAGCGGGGAGAACACCAGGAAGGGAATGAGGGCAGGAAGCAGGAAGGCAGGCGAGGAGGCAGAGAGGATGGTGGCCGGGATCAGGGTGGTCGCAGTGGAGGTGGTGGGAAGTGGCCAGAGTCTGGCTACATCTCGAAGGCAGAACCCGTAGGATTTCTGGCTGGATCGCAGCTGGGATGTGAGAGAAAGAGGAGTCATAGGTGACACCAAAGTTTTTGGCCAGAGCACCTGGAAGGATGGAGAAGCCCTGTCTTGAGATAGGGATGGTCGGGAGTTTGCTTTTGGCCATATGACACTTGAGATGCTCTCGGACACCCAAGTGGAGATGCTGAGCAGACAGGGCTGGGTATGAGTCTGGGGCCCGAGGTGGGTAAGGAGAGAGATTGAGAGAGAGAGAGAGAGAGAGAGAGAGATCCAAGCTGGGAACATATTGGTGTTACCATGGTGGATTGGGAGGGATGTGGGGTGTTGGCAGCAGCACATGTGAAGTCACTGTCACTGCCTGGCCTTTCTCTGCCCCTCAGTCGTGCCTCAGAGAAGAGAGGCAGACATATCTGCCCCAGAGCCCACCCAACTTAGCCCGCCAGCCATTCCCCTCCCCACCTCCCCTCCTTTCTTCCTTTCTTAGTCACCTGTTGTCTAAGTGTGGGTTGGGGGAGGGCGTTGCTATTTTGGGTTCTTTCTGCCCCCCACTGAACAGATGAAAGTGCATGGGGGGTTGTCAACGCCAGCACCATCAATCTCGAAAACTAGGTCACGCTGGAGCCTGGGGCTTCCACGCTGGGCTCCAGCCGTGTCTGTCATTGACCTGAGACTCATGCATCCCTGCCCCTGGCAGGCACCATCTGTCACCCACAGCTCCTCTGTCGGAGCTCAGGATGCAGAATGGCCGACTCCTTTGCTGGTTCCAAGCACAGGCCATGGAAAGGGGCCTTGTGTTCATTGCATTTTTCACAGAGAGACTTGTTCCCCAGGCTGACTGTCCACTGTGATCACCAGGAAATTCAGTGGGTTTGGAAGGACCCCAGTCTCCTATTTCAAGCTATCCTCCTGCCTCGGCCTCCCAAAGTGTTGGGATTATAGGCATGAGCCACTGTGCCCAGCCACAATCAGTGTTTCATACCATCAGATCTGGTATGTGGATTGAAACCTGTTTGTTAACTCGGATCTACACAGAGTTAAAAAACTTGGTTGAGTTTTTTAATCTTTTATCCAGGTTTTATCCAGGTTTTAATCTAGATGCTCACTGGGTAGAATTTAAGAGCTCAGGGAAGATTCAGAACCTAGGCAAAACTGTTTCTGGCTGAAGCTTTTTGTCATTTGATCAAGCATATGTAAGGTTAGCTCTGAAAAAAGAAGCGTAAACACTGTTAGTGATTTTTTAAAATGTAAAACTTTTTTATGTATATTGCATGCACACACACACCCACACACCCACACACACATACACCGTGTAACCTCCACCCAGCTCAAGATCTAGAACATTTTCATCCCCCATTAAGGTTCCCTAGATCCTCTCCTATCAGCCGCCCCCTCCCACCAAGAGCTAAACACTATTCTGATGTCTCTCACTATGGGTCTGTTCTCCAGCTTTCCATAAGTAGTGTTTTGAACTGTAGCGTATGGATTCTTCTGTGCCTGGCCTCTTCAGCTCCTCATTATACCCATGAAATTAATCTGTGTTTGAGTGTAGCAGGAGTTCCTGCTTTTTAGTTGCTGTGTTGTGTTTTATTGTATGAATACCACATTTTGTTTAGTGCTAATGATTTTACTTAAGCAACCTGAAGACGTAGATGCTGTGTCTTTTTCAGGATTGTAGCCACAGAGCCTGGCACAGACTTTGTCGAATGAATGAATGAATGAATGAATGAATGAATGAATGAATTGCATTATTGCTCTTACTTTCAGTGGGCTTTAGCCGGGGCTGGGTTGTATCCTCACAGTGTGGCATTGTCACCATATTCATAGACTCCCTCTCGGTCATGCTGGGCTTCTCTATCAAGGGCCTAGTAGTTGCTCATGAAAAGCTCTGGGGAGGACCTCTGGTCTGCAGTCCCTGCCCCACCCCTGCTCTGGCCAGGGCCTGTCCTCTCTATCAGCCCCGTGGCATAGCACCACCTTGTTATACTCCTGGTTCTGGGGTTGCTTGAGCAACTAACTGATGTGAGCCCTTTCCTCACCTTGGGAAAGGGATGGAGACATTCCTATATCATGTAACCCGAAGTCATCAATGCTTGCTGCAGGGGGGAGGTGCCCAAACCAGAGAGAGGAACTGGACCTAGAGCCCCGCTGTGTGACAGTGGCCACACAACTGCCCTCTCTGGGCCTTGCTTCCCTCAGCACAGAGAGCCTGGCTTTGTCTCACTTCGAGTTCTCTCAGGGCTTTGGTTCACCTTTGCCACAGTTGGCTTGGGAGCCTGTAGGATGGGACAGGTGGGAGATGTTCCAGAATGTTCTGCCTCTGTTAGCTGTTGGGATGGGCCGATGGATCCCAAAGCTGCCATCCCAGAGCCACCTCTCCTGGCAGAAACCTGTTGCTCAGCCACGCATGTTGCCGATTGGGCCACATCCCCCAGCTCTGCCCCGGCCCTCGTCTTTGATGGTGAAATGTGAAATCAGGAAGCGGCGAGCTCTTGAGTGAAGTTGTATCGAAATGAATCCATCAAGGCAAATGGGATCTTGATTTTTCTTCTGTTCCGTGGTTGCTGTTTCCTGAGTTGGAAACGCGAAAGATGACAGGGTGCTTTCAATAGAAAACGGAGTGAGATGGATGATGGAGTGAATGTGGAGTGGGCATGCGAACATGAGGCCCTTGATGGGGAAACGGGTGCCTCCTACAGGCACTGCACCTTCCAGCTGCGTGCACTGAGGCTGGTCTACACGGGACAGACATCTGGGGGGGCCCAAGTGAAGAGAGGCAGAATGTCTAGGTCAAGTTTGTCCAACCCGCATCCCAGGACGGCTTTGAGTGCGGCCCAACACAAATTTGTAAACTTTCTTAAAACATTATGAGATTTTTGTGTGTGTGAATTTTTAGCTTATCAGCTATCGTTAGTGTCAGTGTGTTTCTTTTTTCTTTTCTTTTTGTTTTGTTTTGAGATGGAATCTCACTCTTGTCGCCAGACTGGAGTGCAGTGGCGTGATCTCAGCTCACTGCAACCTCTGCCTCCCGGGTTCAAGGGATTCTCCGGCCTCAGCCTCCCGAGTAGCTGGGATTACAGGCGCCAGCCATCACGCCCAGATACTTTTTGTATTTTTAGTTGAGACGGCCAGGCTCCATGTTGGCCAGGCTGGTGTTGAACTCCTGACCTCAGGTGATCCGCCTGCTTCGGCCTCCCAAAGTGCTGGGATTACAAGCATGAGCCACCGCGCCCTGCCGTGTCAGTGTATTTCATGCATGGCCCAAGACAATTCTTCCAGTGTGGCCCATGGAAGCCAAAAGCTTGGACAACCGTGGCCGAGGTGTTTTGTCTACACAGTAACAAATATGCAACACGCATATGACGGCTCTGTGTGCTCCTGACAGCGTCTCTACTCCATCATAGTACGCGTGTCTGCTGAGTTCAGACGCGGCTCAGACTGATTCTCTGCATAATCGGTGTTTCTTTTTCTTTTCTTTTCTTTGTCTTTTTTTTTCAAGACAAGGTCTCACTCTGTTGCTCAGGCTGGAGTGCAGTGGCACAATCATAGCTCACTGCAGTCTGAACCTTCCAGGCTCAAGTGATCTTCCCACCTCATCCTCCAGAGTAGTTGGTACCACAGGCACAAACCACCATGTCCAGCTAATTATTATTATTATTATTATTTGTAGAGACGGGGTCTCACTATGTTGCCCAGGTTGGTCTCAAACTCCTGGGCTCAAGCAGTTCTCCTGCCTTGGCCTCCCAAAGTACTGGGATTACAGGTATGAGCCACAGTGCCCAGCCATAATCAGTGTTTCATACCATCAGATCTGGTACGTGGATTGAAACCTGTTTGCTAATTCCAGTCTACACGGAGCCAGTACCACGGATCTGGTACGTGGATTGAAACCTGTTTGCTAATTCCAGTCTACACAGGTTTCCAGTATGAAAACCTGGAAACTTGGTTGGGTTTTTTAGCTTTTATTTTGGTCTTTGGCTTGATTTAATGCAGATGCTCATGGGGTAGAATCTGAGCGCTCAAGACACAACTACCCAGTGCCTCCTGAAATATCACTGTTAGTCACTCCTTAGGGTGCCCTTTCAAAGTAGGAAATGGGGGAATCTTTTTGAATAGCACCTTCGTGTGGATTTTATAGCCTGAGAAAGGGTCCTGGGACAGCATCAGAGCTGGGAAACTTTGGAAGGGAGGGAAGGAAAGGGGGAGGGCTTGACCGTCTCTGCAGACTTCCAGCCAGGGGACCAGCCCCGGATTGAAAAACAGGCAAGTGGCCAGGCACGGTGGCTCACACCTGTAATCCCAGCACTTTGGGAGGCTGAGGCAGGCAGATCACCTGAAGTCAGGAGTTTGAGGCCAGCCTAGCCAACATGGTAAAACCCCGTCTCTGCTAAAAATACAAAAATTAGCTGGATGTGGTGGCACATGCCTGTAGTCCCAACTACTCAGGAGGCTGAGGCTGGAGAATCGCTTGAACCCAGGAGGCGAATATTGCAGTGAGCAGAGATCACGCCACTGTACTCTAGCTTGGGCAATAGAATGAGACTCCGTCTCAAAAAAAAAAAAAAAAAAAGTAAAATAGGCAAGCAATGATGAAAAGGACACATGGCAACAGGGCCTCTCACATCCACAGGTCACTTCCCAGTGTACAAAGCACTCTCATTTTAAAGATGAGGAGACAGACACAGAGAAGCTCAGCCAGGCATCAGTGCCACACAGCAAACAGGCAGAATTGTCAAATGTGACCCTAACACCCAAGACCTTTCCACAGCTGAGTGAAGTGTTGTCATAGATCTCCTAGTTGTCGAATTACTTTCCTGCTTTTTTTTTTTTTTTTGGAGATGGAGTCTCGATCAGTTGCCCAGGCTAGAGTGCAGTGGTGCGATCTCGGCTCACTGCAACCTTCACCTCCCAGATTCAAGCAATTCTCCTGACTCAGCCTCCCGAGTAGCTGGGATTACAGGCGCCTGCCATCATGCCTGGCTAATTTTTTATTTTTGTAGAGACAGGGTTTCACCATGTTGGCCAGGTGGTCTTGAACTCCTGACCTCAGGTGACCTGCCTGCCTCGGCCTCCCAAAGTGCTGGGATTACAGGTGTGAGCCACCGCGCCCCACCCTTTTCCTGCTTCTTACCTGACCACACCATCAGCAGGTCTGTAACTGCTGCTTCTCCGCAGCGTCCCAGAACTAAGCACGTGAATGGCACACGTGAAATGGAAACATGATGTGTCTTTCTCACTCGTGGTCCATGGGGCTTGGCCCCATCTCCCCAACTGGAGGGAAGCTTCTCGTGGCACATGATCTCGGGCTGTACCCTCTGCCCACCCCCAGCCTTCCTAACAGCGCTCCATGGTTCAGTGTGGCTTCAAGTTGAAAACATGGTGGGCAGGAGAGGTTTTGGGGGCTGGGAGTAGAGTGAAGTGGTTGACCTGGCCCCTGTTTTTTAAGCCTCTGTGACTGGTTTGGTTTAATGCTCAAGTGGAATCTGTGTATTAAATGCTGTAATGCCTTAAAATTAACTCCCCCTAGAGCATCTGCCTAATTTTTCTTCTTTGGCTCTATGTAAGTTGCTTTGGCAGGGTCTCTGCGAATCTTAGTCTTCCATATGAAAAAGTACTGCTTGCTAAGTATAGCTTATATCCTGAGCCCCAGGGAGAAAATAGAGAAAAGATTTCTGGTAAAATCAACCTCCATAGAAGTTCAGTAGAGGGGCCTCTTCACACTTGCCCCGGTTCTGATCCTGCATGAACAGTACTTTATCCTCTTATCCTCTTCCCTACTGCAGTCTTACGCTCCATGCAGCTCCTCTTCCAGGGAGCTGCTGGACTCATCTCCACGCAGTAGGAATCTGGCGGCATCACCACTGCCCTCCTCTTACTGGAAACGCTTCAGTCCAAGTTCTGTAGCTCTGTGCCCTGACTCTGCCCTGTCATACACACACCAGGCAGGTCGTGTTGGTGGATTAATGGGACGGGATGAAGGGGACATCAGGCAGTGGAAGTGGCTGTAGGGAACCAGGGTGAAGGCTACACTCCATCTAAAGAGAACCAACCCAACTCTGATTATTGCCATGGAAGAACATGGCCTCCACGTTTCCAGATCCTGATTTTTCAACATAATTTTGGGAATCTGGGTTTTTATATGAAATAGCCTAATTTTCAAGCATTGGTTTATATATATATTTTAAAACACTATATGGGCCATCAACAAAGCGTGTCTGTGGGCCACACACCCACATGTTGGGACCACTTTTGCCCTTTGCTGTGTGGCCCCAAGATGTTGGCAGCTCTCCATAAATGCCATGCCCTTTCCTCCCTGTGACTTTCTCCATCCTGATCCCTACGCTGTCTTTGGCAGGTCAACTTGTCCTCATATAGTGCTTGTAACTGCTATGTGACTTTGGGCCAGTTACCCACCATCTTGATGCCTCAGTTTCCTCCCCTATAAAGTGGGAATAAGGGTGACTGGGAAGAATACGTGAGTTAACAAATGCAAAGTGTTAGAAAACGCTTGACATATTGTTCATCAGTGTCATCATCGTCATCATCCTTATTATTGTCCTCCATCTAGTCTTGGCTGTCACCTCTGAGATGCCTGCCTAGACTCCTTGAAAGCAGGCAGTCCCCACCCCACCCCAATTCTGTAACACCCCATCCCCACAGCCATCTCACTGCATTGATTATCTGTTGGCTTCTCAGTACCCCCTGGATTGTGGGCACCTTGAGAGGAGGAATATCTTTCTCTTCATACACAACTTCGAACAAACACTTGGCCTGGAAGAGGCCTCCATAGAAGTTTACTGAGTGGATGCACCTTGCATGAATGGTGGTCTGGAAGCCTGATACCACTTGATATTTCCGTCCAAATGTTATTGTTACCACCCAGGCCAAGAATGTGCTTCTCCTGAAGGCACAACAAGGTGGGGTTTGTGTGGCCCCACCACAGCATAATATCTATCCCTCCTCACAGCTCCCCCTCTCTGATGGAAGCAAGGAAACAGGAAGTGAAATTGACAGGCACTGACCAACTTGGTTTCACATCAGGGGTGAACGAAAAGGACGAGCCCCCCTCCCTGGGGTGGGGCGGGAGGGAGGTGGGAGTGGGGGTGGGGATGGGACATGAGTCATGGTGTGTCATTGAGATTTTTTTGGATGCATTTTTCAGTTTCAAAAGCATGAGGCGTTATTACTATGGGTTGAGAACCTGGAGTGCCAAATGACTGTGTCCCAAACAGGATGGCGCAATTGGTGTCTGGTAAAGTACCTGGGAGTTTTCTTTGTTCCAAGTGGGGTTTGTGGCTCAGCACAGGGGCCTTACAGTGATGTTATGGTCCCCATACAGTAGCGATCCGGAAGACCTGAGCCCTGACTAATTCTTCTGCCCTTGAGCTGGTGTTTAAAAGAAAAAAAAACCCTCTGTGGTCGCAACGAAGATGTAATGATAGACTTTTGAGCCCCGAGAGTCTCACCCAGCCTACTCCGGCACGTTTTGGGATGCTGTGAAACTGAATTGAGGTGCCTGTCATCATAAGAGAACTGAACGAGTGGGGGTAAGAATTAAGATCAGCAAGAGCTGTGTTTCTCGCTGGTTGTACAAACAGGCACTTGCCGGAAGCTGCCTCAGTGGGAACAAGGTAGAGCTTCGTGAGGGCCCTGTTGAGTCTTTGCTGGGAATGATGGAGGTTTTTTCCATTTTCTCATTTTCCATTACTCTAATATGGTTATGACCTGGGACTTTTTGTGTGTGGGGTCCTGGAAGGATGTTTGTGATATTCAGGAGTTCTGGTGGGAGTCGGGTAGGGTGTGGATAGGGTGAACCTGAAACTTGCCCCAAATTTGTCTTCCATTCATCAATACCAATTACCCACCACATCTTTTAACATTTATTCAAGAGATGCATGTTGTGACTGGATGAATATGGGATTTGGAGTCCACTGTGCCTGGTCTTTCCTGGACAACTGGGTTGGACAAATTCCTCTACCTCTCTGAGCCCTGTTTCTTCATCTTCAATAATGCGTTTGTGATGTAGAGTTTTTGGGAAATAATTAAGGGATGATGTGCAGACAGGTCCAGACAGACTGACTACAAGCCTGGAGAAGGTGTCAGTCTTAGGACCCTCCCAAGGCCATTTATCTTTTTTTCTTTTTTGAGACAGAGTCTAGCTCTGTCACCCAGACTGGAGTGCAATGGTGTGGTCTTGGCTCATTGCAACCTCTGCCTCCCGAGTTCAAGAGATTCTTGTGCCTCAGCCTCGTGAATAGCTGGGATTGTAGGCACCCGCCACCATGTCCAGCTTATTTTTGTATTTTTAGTAGAGACAGGGTTTTACCATGTTGGCCAGGCTGGTCTAAAACTCCTGACCTCAAGTGATTCACCCGCCTTGGCCTCCCAAAGTGCTAGGATTACGGATTACAGGTACCCTTTATCTAATTTTATTTGTGTATTATATTTTTTAAATAGGGACCCCCAAATTGTATAGGCTTCAGGCTCAACAGAACCTGGACCCAGCCTTGATCTTGTATCTGGAGTAACGAAGAACTGGCTCTGGGAGTGAGTGCTGGAATCCTGGCTTCATCTGTCAATAGGGTCCCGCTGTTGGCATGCTGTATTTGTTCATCTCATATGCAGTTGCTACGAAGAGCATTTACTTATTACCCCAAATGGGAATCACACCCCTGGGACCAGCTGCCCTGTGTAGATAATAACTATGGATAGTCCTTGCTAGAAAATAAAAAGGTCCAAGGTGATATATATACATATATATATAATTTTTTAATTTGCTTCAGTGGCAGAAACAGGAGTAGATGTGAAGGGCTTGGTCCTAGTTGAGAAGTTTCTCAACTGATAATGACAGTTAACATGTACATCAGCTGCTACAGGATCTCACAGGTGGGGTTATCAATGGATAGGATGAGGATCTGTGAGGTGGGCAGGGCAGAGGTCATCATGATCCCCTTTTAGCAGATGCACAAACAGACCCAGAAAGGTCAAGGAGGTCATTGGAGTTTGCACTGCCACGAAAGGCACAGCCAAGATTCAAATGCAAGTCATCAAAACTCCAAATGTAGTGCTCCTTCAATGCGTACTACGTTGCCTCTCCAAGAAGCTGAGCACAAGAAAGATGGCAGGGTGGAGCTGCTGACAAGTATTTGTTCTTTATGCAGAGTGACCCCATTTTAAGGCTGCCTACTGCAGTGGACGAGAGCAGAGTGGATGGTAGGGCTCTGTTTACTGAGCATTTCTACCTGCTGGACTCTGTGCCCGGTGGAGCTCACGAAGCCCTCTCAGTGCAGCCAGGTACACATCAGTCTCTCAGGTTTATGGAGGAGGAACCTGAGGCTCACACAGGTGGCAGAGGCTCTTTGCTTCCTCCACTCTCTTTCCTTAATTGTCAGGGTTCAAGGTTAATCTGATGAGGTTGGCAACCTCAACTTGTGGAAAACCAAAACCCCTACTGAGTGTCTTTTATTCTTTCTTTCTTTTTTTTTTTTTTTAGAAGAAAGGGTCTCACTATGTTGCCCAGGCTGGCCTCGAACTCCTTGGCTCAAGCAATCCTCCCGCCTGAGCCTCCCAAAGTGCTAGGATTGCAGGCATGAGCCACTGCACCCGGCTGTGAAAACCCTTTGATTCTGCGACTCTATTTTTCCTGATTGATTGTTGAATTAAAGCTTTGGTATTGCGCAGGAGGAGATTTTCTTGTGTTTTGATTAATGTTGAACGTTACTCATCTAAGAGGTTAATGTGGAACATTCGTTGCAACTAATCTACCTATACACCTTCAGTAGGGATATTTATCAGTGCTAGGAAGACTCCAAGGATGTCAGGATGAGAAGCGGCTTTCGAATGTGTCTATTCCAGGGGCTGCAAACCTAGGCACCTACAGGGGTCAGGCAGATGTCTGTACCCTGTGCATCAGGCCAGGCCAGGTACAAGCCGACAGGGTGTGGCAGGGCCGTGGCATTCAAATTCAAGAACTTCAACACTCTACTGACCAAACAAAACTTGTCATATAGGGAAAATGTGGCCCACCTGCTGTCAGTTTACAACTCGAATGCGGGCAGACCCCTTCATCACACCACCAGTTACTTTGCTGAGGTCCTGAGCATGAAAGTAACTTGCCTGGCTGGGCATGGTGGCTCACGCCTGTAATCCCAGCACTTTGGGAGGCCAAGGTGGGCAGATCACGAGGTCAGGAGATCGAGACCATCCTGGCTAACACGGTGAAACCCCGTATCTACTAAAAATGCAAAAAAAAATTAGCTGGGCGTGGTGGCACGCGCCTGTAGCCCCAGCTACTCGGGAGGCTGAGGCAGGAGAATGGCGTGAACCTGGGAGGCGGAGCTTGCAGTGAGCCGAGATCACGCCACTACACTCCAGCCTGGGTGACAGAGTGAGACTCCCATCTCAAAAAAAAAAAAAAAAAGAAACTAACTTGCCCAAGGTCAAGTTAGACCATGAATGAGTTCACCTAGTCTTGTTTGTTGTTGTAAATTAAAAAACAAAACAAAACACCTACATTTGGATGTAAGGTTTATAGTTTAGTGTGGTCTCACAAATTATTTTAGTGGGTGCTCATGATATCTTCACTTTAAATATAAGGAGATCGAGGTTCCGAGAGTTTAGCTAACTTCAACTCCATGTTGGGTGACCCCACATCCTGCTTGCCTGGGACAATCCTGACCAACACTGTCCTATCATCATTGTTAATAGCTTAAAAGCCTCTTTTACTCTTCAAAGTGTCCTGTTTGGGGAATAAATCACAGGCCACACTATGGGCCTCAGCCCAAGCCATAGGCAGGACTCAGCCGTTTTCCTGGCCTCCTGAGGCAACACGCCTAGTGCACGGCTGTGCAGCTCCGACTCCTGATCTGAGACTCTTTCCTCCTGTGTCTTCTTGTGAGAAGGACGGCAAGGTGGGTGGAGCAGTGTGGCTATAAACAGGAGCGTGGACTGTGGTGTCCGTCTGACTTGGGTTCGAATCCTGGCCCTGCCACTTACCCGCCTGAGTTACTTAACCTCTCTGAGCCTCATTTTCCATGCCTGT
Source organism: Pongo abelii (assembly GCF_028885655.2). Taxonomy (NCBI): domain Eukaryota; kingdom Metazoa; phylum Chordata; class Mammalia; order Primates; family Hominidae; genus Pongo; species Pongo abelii. The sequence continues at coordinate 14,117,541 of NC_071994.2, forward strand.
GAAATGGAGGTAGTAACAACAGCTGCTTCGTAGCCTTGGTTTGAGGATGCACTGAGAGAATGCACTCAGTGCTGATGAGTGCTTGGAATCGGTTAACCTTGGGCCCCTGGGGGAAACGTCACATTCTAAAACATTTGAGGCAATCTGCAGCCTCTACCAGCACTGACACCTCCCTGAGGATGAGCAATGGCCTGACCAGCTCCCAGGGCAGGAAGCTGGGCCTCGGCCCACATGCTTGAGATGCTGGTGCCAGGAACTGGGCCTGTGGAACTCAGAGGGGTGGCGCTAGGGGTGTTTGTGACTCCTCGCTTGTTTCATGGAGGAGGTGGCTTTGGAGGTGAGTTTCTAGAGTGGGAAGGTGACAGGTGGGCTGAGGCACACTCTGGGATCTGGGTAAGACCTGTTTCCCAGGAACTGCAGGGGCTGGTAAGGTACAGCCAGGGGGCTGGGGGCAAGTGAGGCTGGGGGCTAGTGAGGCTGCCAGGGCCACGGGGCGATGGGTGTTCTCCAGGTAATCCAGGGAGAAGCACCCAGACCCTAACCAAGCTGCGGCTCCATGGCAGAGGAGCCTGAAATCCAGCCTAGCTCCCTTTGGGGCTGTTCAGCATCCCCTGGGGAGCTTCAAATAAGAAATCCTTTTGTGGAGGCAGCACTCCAGGCTAAGTCAGGATTCTGGGGTAGGCACGGACCTCAGCAGTTTCTGCAGCTCCAGTAGAGTTGAGCACCAGGGTTCCAGGCAGTGCGCCAGAGCTCAGCCCCCAATCTGGGTCTGATCCTCATTTGCAGACCCATTTGTTACTGTGACGACTAATTATCATTGTGAGTAAATCAGGCAGTGCTGGAAAAGCCCTTTGTAAACCATTAAGGGCCCTGCAGGCATAAGGTCACAGTCATCAATCCATCCGGCTGGTCACTTGGGGCAGCACCTGCTGACAAATGAGTGTCACCGGGTGGCCCCTGGTTTGGGATTTATGCTTTGGTCATGGCTAGGTGCAGTGGAGCATTGACTAGATGAAGAAAAGCACCTTTCGGGGGGCTTCAGGATGGAGCTCTGAGGTCTGCATCGACCTGAACTTGCAGGCAATGGTGTAGTGACCAGCTTCATGTAGGCGGCTCTGGGCCTCCCCTTCTCCAGGCCTCAGTTTCTCCCTCTGTATATGGGGACAGGTGTGGGGGCCACCACGCTGCTGTGACAATTCAGTGTGAGGCTTTTGCTTATCAACACACTTTGAGGTCTCAAAATAAAAAATTCCCCATTTGTTCACAATGATAAATGCCAAAAGCCTTAGTGACAGGCTGGGGCCTTCTCATTTTTTGTGATTCTTTGACAGGGTAAACTGATGATCTCTTCTGATGGATCTTTTTCTATTTTTGCAGCTATTTTCCCACCTTATTTGGGGGCAGTTGTTCTCAAATTTCTTTTTTTGTTGTTTAAATAGAGATGGGGGGGGTTCTCACTATGTTGGCCAGGGTGGTCTCGAACTCTTGGGCTCAAGCTATCCACCTGCCTCGGCCTCCCAAAGTGCTGGGATTACAGGCATGAGCCACCGTGCCCGGCTTAAAATTGCTTAAGAATTACCGGGGGGACACTTAAAAAATGCAGGTTTCCTGTTTCTAGGCCAGAGGTTCCGTTCAGTTGGTTCGGAGTGGGGCCCAGGAATCTGCATTTTCACAAATGCCCTTGGAGGAAGTGTTATCTAGAGTGTGTGTGTTGAGGGGAGAGGTAAGCCCAGTGTATGTGTGGCGGGGGCAGAGGTAGAGCTGAGGCCCCATTCCCTCCCTCCCTCATTTATCCCCAGTCTCCTGCCCCACCTTAACATACCTCCTCTGGGCACCTGCACTTGGGCTTTGGCATAAATAGACCAGGTTTGACTGCTGCTTCTGACCCAGGAAAATATGTTCTGTGTCTTGGAGGCTGAGTTTTCTTGGCTCTAATGCAGGAGACGATATAGGGCTCAATGAGAGTGAACCAGCCTTCTTATGCTTCTTTGTACTGGGCGGCGGGGGCTCTGAGATGCTCAGCTGTGGCTTCTCCCTGACCTTGGAGCTGGCCCACCCCTTTCGCCCTGTCTTCCTGTCCCAGGGACCCCACTCTTCCTCACCTACGCCTTTGGGCTGACCTCACATTGTGGCCAGTGTTTGGGGAACAGGAAGCAGCCCCATGATGGGCGGAGCCCAGCTCTGGGCCTGTGGGGCCGTGAGGAGGTTCAGGACAGATGACCACATCTAATCCGAAGCCCAAGGAACTGTGATGAATGGCATGAACCTCAGAAGGGAAGCTGTGATGAACAGAACGTGTCTCCAGCCCTGCTCTTGGTCTTGGGGGCCCCCTCTGAGCTGCTGGGATAGAAGAGCGAGGATGAGGATGAGAACAAGAGCTGCCGTTTACTGAGTGCGTGACCATGTGCAAGGCCGTCCTCAGCGGCTTGCTCATGTTAACTCATTTAATCTTCACATCAGCCCCGTGAGGCTGAAACTGTTACCATCTCCATGGTAGAGATGAAAAGGCAGAGGCCCAGAGTCGTTAGGGAACTTGCCCACGGTCCCAGCTAGTAAGTTCTGGAGTTCCGTGTTGATTCCAGGTCTGGTAGTGCGGTCACACCCACTCTCCTCTATAGCCTTATGAATCACTAGCGCTGGCCTCTCCATAGCACATGACAATTTTCAAAAACACTCTCCTATATGGTAACTGAACTGATCCTTACACTATGTGCCAGGCACTTTTTAAAAACAGCTTTGTTGAAGTATTATTTATATACTGGAAAATTCACTTTTTAAAAAGAAATGGGGCCTCACTATGTTGCCCAGGCTGGACTCACTCAGACTTCTGATCTCGAGTGATCTTCTCACCTTAGCCTCCCAAGTAGATGGGACTGCAGGTGAATTCACTTGTTTTGGTTGAAACTAAAACTTTAATTCTGTTTAGTAACGTTATGAAGCTGTGCAATCACAGTCCAATTTTATAATTTTTTTTCTTGTTTTTTTGAGACAGAGTCTGGCTCTGTTGCCTGGGCTGGAGTGCAGTGGCACAATCTCGGCTCACTGCAACCTCTGTCTCCTGGGTTCAAGCAATTCTCGTGCCTCAGCCTCCCGAGTAGCTGGGATTACAGGCGAGTGCCACCATGACTGGCTGATTTTTGTATTTTTAGTAGAGATGGGGTTTCACTATGTTGGCCAGGCTGGTCTCGAACTCCTGACCTCAGGTGATCCACCCGCCTTAGCCTCCCAACGAGCTGGGATTACAGGTGTGAGCCACTTCTCCCTGCCCAATTTTATAATATTTCTATCACTGTAAAAAGATTCCCTGTTACCCATCTGCAGTCACTCTTCACTTCTACCCCAGACCAAGTTGACCACCAATCTACTTCATGTCTTTGTAGTTTTGCTTTCAGATAAATGGAATCACGCAATATGTGGTCTTTCGTGTGGGGCTTTTCTTACTTCGCGTACTGTCTTTGAGGTCCATCCATGCTGTAGCAGGTATGCATATGTGTTCTTTTCCCCTGCTGGGTATTATTTAATTGCACGGATATATTGTTTTTGTTTTTCCATTCACCAGTTGCTGGACATTTTGGTTGTTTTTAGTTTTGCCACCAGGTTCCCGTCCTGTTATTGTGCCATTTTGCAGCTGGACAAACTGAGTTCTGAGGATTATTACCATCCCCACTCGAAAGCTGAAATTCCTTGCTGTTTAACCTGCCACAAAGTTTCAGAGCCAGACTCAAACCCTGTCAACTCAATTCCAAACCCATCCATGGTCCCTGGTAACCCTTGGCTTCAGCTACAAGTCTGAGCACTCGTTTTTTTCCCATTTGCTTTTTTTTGGTTTGTTTGTTTTGTTTTTGTTTTGGTTTTGGTTGGAGAGAAGGTCTTGTTGCTCTGTTACCCAGGCTGGAGTGCAGTGGCACGATATCTGCTCACTGCAACCTCGGCCTCCCAGGCTCAAGTGATCCTCCCACCTCAGCCTCCCAGGTAGCTGGGACTACAGGTGCGCACCACCACACCTGGCTAATTTTTGTATTTTTAAAATACAGACGGGGTTTCATCATGTTGCTCAGGCTGATCTCGAACTCCTGGGCTCAAGCAATCCACCTGCCTTAGCCTCCCAAAGGGCTGGGATTATAGGCATGCACCACCACACCCGGCCCCATTTGCTTTTGAGAATCCCTATCCTTTTGCTACTGCAGCTTTCCCACAGAGGGGCAGCCACCAGCCACGAAGAACTTTGTGAGGCTGCTGAGGCCAGGAAATCCATTTAAATTGAATAGTGGCTCACTCTCTCTCAAGAGACAGGGGCTCACTTCCTGCAGTGGGAAGGAGGACCGTGATGTGTGGTTTGGGCTTGACCCGATTCCCCCAGGTAGGAGAGCCAGGAACACACTGAACACCACTCTTCAGCGTTAATTAAAGAAAGCCTCAGATGCTGAGACTAGACCCAGAAACAAGCCGCTCCCAGGCATATAGACTGTGTTTTCTGCTCTCCGTTTGCTCTTCCACAGTGTTGGGGAGACAGTGCAGGCTGTTCTGGGGACTGATTGCTCATAGCAGTGCTAGGACACCCATTTTCTCTACCTGCTGCCCCAGGTCTCCAGCCCCCAGGGCAGGACTGCTCCAGGGTGCAGAGTTCAGGCCATGGTTGGGAGATGGGGGCAAGGCGGGAGCCCCCATCTGTGGGTCCATGCTCACTGTGGTTGTGGCGGGATGGCGAGGTCAGAGCTTGCCTTGTCCCCCTTGGTTTGGAAGGCCTGCTCCAGAGAGGCAGGGCTGGGTGGGAACTGCAGACAAGGACCTGCCCGGAGCTACCCCAAGACGATGAACGGCCCAGTATGGGGTTCAGGTTGGCTTGTGCTAGTGTTGGGCTCTCTAGCCTCCGGGAGGGTCCCTGGTCAGGAAGGGAAGTGTGGGTGTGATGGAGAGTCCTGTACCCTTGACCTCCAGCCATCAGCTGCTCTGAGCTCCTGTCTCAGAAGGTTGCTCATCTTTCCTGGGAAGCAACATGGGTGGGGGAGGGCATTGGACAGGGACTCAGCCAGACCTGGAGGGACCCTGGCCCTGTCGCTGTCCATGTGGCACTGGCCCAGGCTCTCCTCTTTCTGAACTTGTGTGTCCAAACCTGTGGAATGGGGTGGGACACCTGCCCTCGTACCTGCTAAGTATGTTTCAAGTGCCCGAAGGAGAAGGGAAAGCTCCCTGGGATTTGAGCCCAGGCTCCAGGGATCTGGTGGTTTCAGTGTGACCTGCTCGGTTTATAAAAGCCTCTCACTTTTCTGGATTCCTTCCCAGGCCCCAGGAAATGGCAAGTGCAGGTGCCTGCAGGGCCTGGGAGAGAATGCAACAGTTCTGTCCAGGCACTTGGAGTTGAAATGCTCACTGTTTGATTCCTCCAGAGCCGGTTTGTTGGTGTTAGCTGGTGATTATAAATCAAAGGCCAAGTGCACAGGAAGCCACTTCTACAGAGGCGTTAATGAGGCCGGAGGGAGTGTGGGTTGGAGATGGCTTTTTTGGAACAGGGAATCTCAGTGATTCTCCTATCCTAGCCGTGCTGCTATGGCACCCAAATTAGCAGTTGGTCCTGTTCAAAATCAAAGACATTGTGAAATGAGGCCTGGGCAGCCATTAAAAGTGATGTAGCAGCTTGTCATGATGGGAAACGCTATTGATAGTGTATAAAGTGCAGCTAGCCAGCTGCCTGTGTAGATTTACAGTGTAATCATTGATACATCATATATTTTATTATTTTTTTCCTTTTCTTTTTTTTTTTTTTTTTTTGCTCAGGCTGGTCTCAAACTCCTAACTTCAAGCGATCCTCTCGCCTTGGCCTATATATTTTAATTTGTAATTATAACTTTACATTTTTAATATGTAAAGTGTTAAATATGTCATGTTTAAATATGTTATAATTCTGTTTTATAAAATATTGATTACTGATATTTCTGTACTAAAATGACAGTTTATATATAAGTAGTTACCACCCAGTGGGCACTGACCACATGCCAGATGTGTAGCCAGCCCTTGCTGTGTCTTAGAGTCCTCCAGCAACCTTGTGAGGCAGATCCTCATCTTCTCCCCATTTCACAGATGAAGAAACAAGGCTGAGGAAGGTTCAATGATTGCCCAAGGTTGCATGGCTCAGAGGTGAAGTAGCCAGGGTCTTTGCACCTCCAGGCCCCTGCTCTCTGTGCTGTTCTGTCAGCTCACACTTCCTCTGTGTCTGTGCAGAAGGGGGTGGGAGGCTAGAAGAAAAGGTGCCTCGATGGGAGCTTCATTTTCTCAGGGGTAGGTAGGTTATTTATGAGTGATTAAAGTTTTTCTTTAGACGTTTGTGGATTTTCTAAAATGTCACATACGACTATGTAGGAGAGATAAAATAACAACAAGAACAATGACTTTTCCTCTACCCTCTTAGGTTCAGTGACTTGGGCCTGAGAATCAAACTGATAAAAGACGAATGAACAGGAGAAAATATTTCACATGCAAGTGAGGGTTTCACAGGCAAGAACTGAAAACCCAAAGAAGGGGTTATATACCATTTTAACAAAAGGCAGTAAATCTTGGAGAAGCAACTAGACTAAGAATAAAGGAGGTTATGACTTCTAAGGGCAGGAAATTGTTGGAAGGTAAATATATGGCGGGAACTAATGGAAGGTTAGGGTTATTTAATAAGGGTTGCTTAGTAAGATTTGTTATGCAAACTCAAGCTGCCTAATAAAAGTGGTCCACATCACCTGTGATTAAGAGTTGTCCTCCTCTTCTTGGTATGAGAAAGAGATACTTTCGCAAATGGAATTTTATGTTACTTTTACAAAGAAAACTTTTCTTTTTTTTTTAGACAAGGTCTCGCTCCATCGCCCAGGCTGGAGTGCAGGGTGTGACCACAGCTCACTCAGCCTCCACCTCTCCACCTCCTGGGCTCAAACGATCCTCCCACTTCAACCTCTTGAGTAGCTGGGACCACAGGCATGCACCATCAGGCTCGGTTAATTTTTTTAACTTTTTGTATAGATGGGGTCTCCCTGTGTTGCCTGGGCTAGTGTTGAACTCCTAGACTTAAGTGATCCTCTCGCCTCAGCCTCCCAAAGTGCTGGGACTACAGGCATGAGTCACAGATCCCTGCTTTCAGAAAGGGGGAGGGCAGAGAGCTTATCGATTTCAGCTCAAATTAATCTTTATGCCAAAGTGGCATATTTGCGTATAGCATATTCCAATCTCCTTTCATTGTATATTACATTTAAACCAGGAAAAAAAATGTGATTACATTTCTTGTTTTAAATGTCCTAACTTTAAGGACACAATTTAAAGGGGAAAGAGTTGTGCGCTTAAAATGTCTACCGTGAACTTATCTGTTGGGTAGAAAACCCATATGCCATTGAAAGCATAACTAAGGAAAGGACTGAAAAGCCACTCAGATTAAACAGCCATTAAAAATGACAGACTTTGGGGAGCAGGGGTTGATGGAGCAGCCCAGAAAAGACGGGTGAGCTGGCACGAGACACAACCCTGTGAGGCCACAGGGGAAACGGGAAGGGGAAGGAAATGGGAGGGGAACAGAGTCACTTGGAGCCAGAGCAGAGGGAGCCAGGGCCAGGACACAGTGGTTTGTGGCAGACAAAGAGTGGGGCTGTAGGCTGTGGACTTCTGTGGTGGATGTTGTTTCATTCATGCCATTTTAAAATGAGGAGGAGCCAAGGGGGAAATAATCGATCAATTCATTTACTTTAACAAGGAAAACAGGCCTGGTGCAGTGGCTCACACCTGTAATCCCAGCACTTTGGGAGGCCGAGGCAGGCAGATTGCTTGAGCCCTGGAGTTCGAGATCAGCCTGGGCAACATGACAAAACCCCACTTATACAAAAAAATACAAAAAACAGCCAGGCATGGTGGTGCGTGCCTGTAGTTCCAGCTCCTCGGGAAGCTGAGGATGGCAGGATCACCTTAACCCAGGAGGCAGAGGTTGTAGTGAGCCATGATCACGCCACTAGACTCCAGCCTGGCAGACAGAGTGATGCCCTGTTTCAAAATTAAATTAAATTAAATTAAATTAAATTTTAAAAAGGAAAACAAAGAAAAGCAAACTAAACTTATGATGTGCCACCCAAATCATTGTTTCATTACAAAATAAGAAAAGTGTCCTCTTCCCACAGTGGTGAAACTGTGTAGTTGTACAAAGAACACAGAATTCAGTTGAACGTGCTATGTCCGTGTGTGAAAAATACATGTAAAGGGCTTTGAAATCTTAGAAGTTAGTAAGGAGCACACAGCATCAGCAGCTAGGGTTTATCATGATAAAGTGCCTGCTGAATGCCAGGCACTGTGCTAAGATTATCACAATGATTTGATAATTGTATCACTATTAGTCCCCGGCATTTGAAAATTGCTGGCCGCATTCTAAGCACTTTTCATGCCTTAGCTCACGTAAACTCACAGCAACCCAGTGAGATGAGGAAACTGCAACACAGAGCAGGGAAATAAACAACTACTTAGTAATGTGAGCTGGGCACCGTGATTACCTACATTCCACTGGATAAGAAATTGACAGGAGACGAGGTAACTAACTCAAGATCGGGGGGATACAAACAGTAAACTTTGACACACATTGTATGGAGGGGAGTTTCTTTTGAACTGTTGTTTTGTGATGCTGGGCTGGGTGTTGGGGTTTATCCTAATTTGAACCATTTACAAGATGCTGCAGCGTGGGGAATTTACCATCACTTCTTGCCTAAGGTCAGGTCTTAATAACAGCTTTGGCTAAACTTTAGTTAAAAAGGAAATGCCCTGTGTAGCCAAGCAGGTAGCTTTCTGTGATCTCATTTGAAACCGGGCTGGTGTTTCAAGAACAGGCATCCATGTGGCTTTAGCTGAGGGCAGCAGCCAGGAGGGAGGGGTGGGGGGACAGGGCAGGATTGGAAGCAGTTACCTGCTGAACTGTGCTGAGCTAGCAATAGGTGGAAACAGAATGGAGGCCTGAATGGATGGGTCAGGGAAGGCTTCCTGGAGGAGGCAGGGTTCACAGCAGCACCAGAGTGGATGGACCAGGAGGGAGGGTGGGCCAGGCAGCAAGGCGACGATCACCGAAGCTTAATGACCAGAAGGAAGGTGATGGTTGTGCATTTTGGTGCAGACGTGCACTTGATGCAAACTTCTTGCCTGTGCTTTGCAGCAGTGTGGGGGCTTTAGGTGGTAGAGGGCGTTTTGGGTTTTGGTTTTAAATTCAGGCTTCCTTTCAGTCACCTTGGAACCTGAGAGGCTACTAATTCAGAGTTCTGGATCCATAGGAGATGGCCCTTCAAGGGTGATTTTGAGTTACTGACTTTGTCACTTTTACCTGGTGGGCTGGGAAGAGATCAGATCTGTTTTGATGGGTAAGAACAAAAGGTGAGGTGGTTGAAGAAGATGTGGAAAGGGCCCATGGTGCACTTTGTTCTGAAGTTGCAGTGACTGGGGGTGACTCGGATCAGCCCATCAAAGTGACTCCCCTCCTCAGGTGGCCCAATCATCAAAGGTGGGGGAAAGGCCTGGGAGCTAGGAGACCAGTCTTTTGTCCTGTCTCTGACTTGTAACATTTGTTTCCCTTCCCATTCACCATGAGTATGAGGCAACAGTACACAAAACGGAGCAGGATGAAAAATAACCCAGAGAACTCTGGGTGATAGGAAAGCATGGGTGAAAAGATGAATTGATGCGAAAGTTATTCACATGATACATCACATCAAGAGGTCTGTTCATGTTATAGGTGGTGGGACACTGGTTTGATTCTGAGCTTCCTGGTGGCCAAGGCAAAGAGGCAAACCCAGAGGCTTGAGGACCCTCTCTACTGTCTCAAAAGACATTCTCATCATCTCTATGAGCAACAAACAGCAAGTTTCATCATGCTGTTTCCTACAAAATCCCTTAATTCCTGAAGGTCTGCCCCAAAGCACAAGTCAGTAAAAGCAGCTCTTCAGGGCCAAAGCAAGTGAAGCTTGTGAAAGATACAAGCTGCTAGGTGCGATTACTGTTGTAGCAGGGATTTATGCATCAGAGGACTGGCTTTTCTAAACCTGGTTTCTAGAGTCAGAGGCACTTTTTAAAGCTGGAATTCTCAACAAGGGTTTTCCCTAACTGCCTTCAGAAACTGGCCAGTCTTCAGAAATGAAGTGATGTACAATAGTGAAGTGTGCCTGGCACATAGTAGGTGCCCAGTTAAGGTTTGTTGTTGCTGTGGTTGGATAAAGCCAGTCTGCCTGGTTGAATCTCACTCTCGTGCTTGCTGTGCAACATCAAAAGCTCTTTGCTGGGAAGAGGCCCATTAGGAGCATTTGTCAGGGGCGTGATGCTGAGAGCAGGTGGATTATTGAGAGATTTGCTGCAGAGCAAACACGGAGCTCAGGGCATCCTAATATGTATGTATGTTTGAGGTTCAAGGAACAGCGCAGGTAAAGAAAACGGGCAGAAATCTGAAAGCAGTCTATAGAAAAAGAGAACTCGACCACTGGGAGAAAGGCAGATGGCTGCGCAGTTGTGCTTCTTTGAATGCTACTGGCCTGACTGAAGACAGAGCTGCATTCCAGCATGGTTGTAGCCCAAGTTGGCATCACAAGCGACCTTCCAGTCACCCTGCAGATCGGGAAATACGTACTGTTGAAGTCTGGTGGTAATTTGAGGGCTTCCACAGTATCATTTTAGAAAGGATCACTATTCTTAGCTGTGCAGATTGCTCTAAATTACACTGGGCACTTCACGTTCTTGAGAAACCAGCTGCCATTCAGGAAATCAGAGAATACTACAGCTGGAGGCACCTCAGGAATCGCCATGTCCTTGTCTTACAAAGGACGAAACTGACGCCCTGACCTGAATAGTGAATTCACAGTAGAATATTAACACTACAGCAGAGGCTGACCCCCGCAGTCCAGATCATTTATTGGTATGTTAATGACTAAGTGAAATGTTGCAAACAACTTCGAGGTGCATCAATAGAGCATTGGTTAAATAAATAATGGTACGTCCATACGACAAGATGTATGGGTGGAAATATTTTAACATGGACCATTGAGAAAGAATGAGGTCGATGGACTTTTATTGCTGTGGAAGGATGTCCATGACATATTGATGAGGAAAAGAAGCAATTTGCAAATAACATGCATGTGTCTCTGTATGTGTGTCTACATATAGGTATGTGTATGTATAGAAGTGGTTATCTCCAGGTGATAGGATTCCAGATTATTTTTACCATCTTCTTTAGAGATTTTGTGCAGTGTTTAGCATTTTTTTCTTTTTTCCTTTCTGTGAGTGTGGATTTGTTGTAATAAAAAGTCATATTAATTTTTTTTTTTTTTGAGACGGAGTCTCGCTCTGTCACCCAGGCTGGAGTGCAGTGGTGCCATCTCGGCTCACTGCAAGCTCCGCCTCCCAGGTTCACACCATTCTCCTGCCTCAGGCTCCCGAGTAGCTGCAACTACAGGCGCCTGCCACCATGCCCGACCAATTTTTTTTTTGTATTTTTAGTAGAGATGGGGTTTCACCATGTTAGCCAGGATGGTCTCGATCTCCTGACCTCGTGATCCTCCCGCTTCAGCCTCCCAAAGTGCTGGGATTACAGGCGTGAGCCACCACACCTGGCCTATATTAATTTTTAAACATGTTAATTGCTCATTTAAAATAGGTTTCAAAAAAATTATCAAGGAAATACATGTTTATGGCACAAAACTTGGAAAACTATTTTAAAAACTAGAAAGAAAAAAGAATCCCATCCAAATCTACCATCCAGAGCATCGTGGGCAGCCCTAGGTTTGTTTGCTGTATATCTTGCTGGGATTTTGTAAGAAGAATCACTTCTAAAAACTGCATGAAATTCTCTTAGATCTATATACCGGAATTTACCAGATGGGTTTCCTAGATGTTAAACATCTCATTCTAGTTTTTCCTTATATAGTAGAGGACATCTTTGTGCGTATATGTTTGTCCACACTGTTTTCTTGGCGGTTTCTAGATGTGGGTCTCCTGGTCAAAAGCACAGGCACTGTTAAAGCCCTCAGTATGCATTTTCCACTTGCTTTTAAAAGCTGTCTCTCAATTTACATTCCAACCTGAAGCGCAAGAGAGTGCCTATTTGACCCCAATCTCATGGACGTGGTGACTGTCTTTTAAAAATACTAATTAATGAATCATCTTTGAGCACGCCTGGCAAGCTGGAGTCTGGTGCAGCGCTCTGGGGTGCTACGGCCATCATATCATATTGGCTTCCTGACCTTGGCATCCCTTCCAACTGACTCCAACAAAGATCCCAGGGACATGAGGGACAGAGGCCCCAAGTATCGTAACTTACAGGTTGAAGGCAGTTCTCCCTAAACCCAAATGGTATTTGTATGTGTGTGGTGGGGGGATTTAAGTAATTTTAAAGTTTACCTAAAGGATAAGCTGGAGACAATTACTGAGAATTTTTTGAAAAATGGGAGTGATGAAACAGAGTTTGCCCTTCCAGATAATAAGATTTAAGTATTTTATAAAAATAGAATGAGAAGATAATATAGGCCAAAGTTTATCTGATTTAAGAATGAGGGAAAGACTTACCAGACATAGAACATAAAGGAGCTACGGAAGAAAAATAGAAATAGCATTTTAAATTCTATTTTAAATAAAAAAAAAAGCATGAGCAAAATTTTAAGCTATTTATTTGCTAAGAACACATATTTGCAACATATAGAAAAAATGATTACTATCCCTTGTATATATTCCTTCATTTAACATTTCTTAAGTGCTTATAATGGTTGATGCACTGTTATAAATGCTGGGAATTCAAAAAATATATTAAACACTTTTATATTTCCATAAGAAAAAGATTGAACCTAATGAAAAAATAGATTAAAATGGAAGCAGTTTACAAAAGGAAAGATAGAAATTGCCAATAAGCATATGAAAAAAAATGCTAGCTCCGTAATAATCATGAGCATGTCAATTAGTTCAACAATGAGACATGATTATTCACTCTAAAAGTTAAAAAATTTTAGAACAGTTGAACTGAATTTTGACCAGTTGAAGGGTAAATTGGTTAAAATGTTTTGGACACAATTTGATAACAGTTGTTTAAGATTATTAATATGATATATAATTTGATCTAGAAATTCTAGCTCTAGGACTCTATCCTAAGCATCGAATAGAGATGTGGCCAAATTTTATGACCAAAAATGCTTATCACAGTATTACTACACACACATACACAAACACACACAAATAGACTCGACCAAGAGCTTTAACATTTGAGTAATAGTTTAATAAATTAAGGCACACTTATACAATGGAATAGTACGTAGATATTCAAAACTTTTTTCTAAGAATATTTAATGCCTGTTACTAGTTAAAAATATGATATGAAATGATATAAATTTTAAAATATATGTGTTCAAAAACATATCTTTTATACATGTTTTTATAATGCAATGTTATATAAAATGTTTTATAATGCAATGCTCATACACATATATACATATAAAGGACTGAACCCATGTAAAAAATGTCTAGAAGGATGCAGAGCAGATTGTTAACTTTGGGTAGGAGGCTCTTATTTCAATTTTTAATTTTAAATTATTAATATTTTGTTTTTAAAATTTTGCTATGAGGGAGTACTGCTTTTGTAAATAAGGAGATATTTTAGGAAGTTAACATGAGATAAAAAATATGATTAATATTAAATACACACAAGCACCTAGCAAAACACATAGGAGAAAATAGCATTATGATGAATAGGAACTACGTTTTTATTCTTATTTGTATTTTCTAAATCTTCTACAACAAATAAATGTAGCTTTTATAGCTGGCAAGTAAACCACAACTATCATTATAACATGCGTAACATATTGAGATGACCCTCCTGTTCGTTTTTCCAGGCTCAGGGTGGCCCAAAATTCAGGAAACATAGGATACACTTATTTTAAAACATTATATTTGTTATACCTCCAAATTCTGGGCTCAATATGTTTTTCTTTAACTGCCAGACACTTTTTCAGTCGTAGTACCTCTACATTTGAAGCAATGGGTCCAACTGTTAACCTGAACAAAGTACAATAAATAATCACTATTTGACCCTTGTTTCCAGAATTTCTGGATACTCTGAAATGGGTTTGTTGCACTGGAAGTTGCAGAAAAACATATTGCACCTAGTATTCAAAAATGTCCTGTGCTGTTTATCTAAACATGGTCCAAACATTTTGGAAAATAGTTTGGCAGTTTCTTAGGCAATTAAACATACACCTACCATACAACACGATAATTGCATCCTCCTAGGTATTTGCCCAAGAGAAGTGAAAGCATATGTTGCTACACAGCTTGTACACAAAAGCTCACACCAGCACTGCTCGTTAACAGCCCCAAACTGGAAACCACCCCGATGTCCACTAATGGAGAAAGAGACAAATGGTGATGTACGTACATCTACATGTATATCCACATTTCTCTGCAATACGAAAGGAGCAAACCACTGCTAACACAGTGTGGACTCCCAGACCATGACCATGAGGGAAGAAGGCGGAAACGAGTGCACAGCGTGCAATTTCATTTTTATCGTATTCTGGAAATGACAACGGTAAGCTATAGGGACAGTGTCGGTGACAGTGGTTGTGTGGGGTTGGGGCAGGGAGTGTGCTCACATGGGGCGGGAGGCACTTAATGGGGTGAGGAGAGGTTCTATATCTTAATTTAGGTCGTTGCATGGGTATTCGTCAAAACTCATCCAACTGTCCACTTAAAATGGGTGTATTTTATTGTACGTAAATTATCTCTCATCAAAGTTGATTTTTTTTTTTTTAAGTGAGCTTGTTCCATGCAGGGCCAGCTACAGAATTACATATTAAGATGGTGGCAGCAGAGTGTTAAACCAAGCTTGGGGCCCTGCACATGAAGCTGGCCCTGATACTGTTTCCTGACTTTTCCGATACCGGGGGGGGTGTGTGTGTGTGTGTGTGAGAGAGAGAGAGAGAGAGAGAGTACTTTACATAAATGGGATCTTACTATCAATGCCGTTTTTAAATTTTTTTTAATTCAATAATAATGTGCTGGGGTCACCTCTCCAAGCCAATAAATTGAGCTCTGCGTCATTCTCTGCAGAGCATCCCGCTGTGGGTGTGTCTAACCGACGAACCCATCTCCCTTTGATAGCCTTTGAGGATGTTTTCCATTTCTCACACTCAGCATCACTCAGCCTCATGCAGTGCAGGGTTCTCTCTGTACAGCAGCCGTTTCTGAGCCCTCTGGCAGCAGCCTGGGCCCCTCCTCCCCATGCGCGGTCTCCGGGTGCTGCTCAGAGGTTGTTTGCCTTGAGCATTTCCCTTCCCGCCTTCTCTTTGTCTTGAGCTTTAAATAGAATGGTTAGAGCTCTAGAGTGATCGACTTTCTTAGCTCAGAGGCTGCTGCCACCACACCCCATCCAGGGCCCCCGGAGCCTGAGCCCTGGCACCTGAATTATGTATGGCCTGTCACTCCAGAGGCCTGGAAGCAGTTGCAGGAGGCACAGCCAGGGCTCCTTAGGGGCCAAGAGTCCATGTCCCCAGCATTGTCATCCAACATTCCCTGCATTCCCCTCAGCCCTGCCATCCTCTGTGAAGGGTTCTGAGCCTTGGGATTTCCAGAATCTGCCACAAGACAGCTTTAGATCCCCATGGGCGAGGGGCACTTCTCTGTTTCAAAAGAGCCTCAACCTGTATTTTCACCATATACAGCTTCACGTTGACTTCCCATGTCCAGAACTATTTTTGGGCTGCTGGCTCTTAGGGTCTGCCCAGGCGAACTGATCGGTGCTGTCAGGGGACTTGGGGTCGCCCTCTGCTGGCCACGTGTCAGGCCACTCAGTGTTTATAGCCATCAGGGCTGTTTGAAGTGGGAGAGGGACAGTGGCCTCTAGCTTCAGTGGCCTTGGGAAAGTCTGCTGCCCCGTCCCCTTCCACTTTTGCTAAATAATGTGATCTGTGTCTTAGGTGGGCCTTATGGAGAAAACTTAACAGTCCAAAATGTCAAGGTCTTGTTTCTTTTTCTTTTTCAAAAAAATTTTTATTTTGTTTTATTTTTGAGACAGAGTCTTCCCCTGTTGCCAAAGCTGGAGTGCAGTGGCAGGATCTCAGCTCACTGCAACCTCTGCCTCCCAGGTTCAAGCGATTCTCCTGCCTCAGCCTCTTGAGTAGCTGAACTACAGTCACCCACCACCACGCTGGGCTAACTTTTATATTTTTGGTAGAGACAGGGTTTCACCATGTTGGCCAGGCTGATCTTGAACTCCTGGCCTCAAGTGACCCACCCGCCTCAGCCTCCCAAAGTGCTGGGATTACAGACATGAGCCACTGGGCCCAGCCAAGGTCTTGTTCCTTTTCTTCCACAACAGGAGGCACTTCCCTCAGTTTAGAAGGAATTTAGTCTGTCCTGCCAGGGCATCTGACCTGGGCTCCCCACAGCACCGGCAAATAAATCCTCAGTGAAGAGTGCACTGAGGAAGGGGAGAGGCTCCGGTGGGAGGGGGCTCTCGTGGGAGCAGTGGCAGCTTCTGTTTTATCTTCTCTGGATGGGCAGACCTCTTGGTCTGGTGGCCTCTGTGATCGGTGTAGCAATCACCATGAGAAAGGATCCTCCAGCCCCATCTGGATTGAAGGTCCCACTGTAATTGATCATCGATCTGCCAGGGAGAGGATATTACATGATCAAAGATAAACAAAATCAGCCCTCATTAAAGGTGGTAAACACAGATTCTATTCAGCGATAGCTTCTATAGTAGGGAAGAGGCTCTAGTGTAAGCTGAGCTCAACGTTGATTTGTGCAGAGGTAACTGGGTGATTTGTTTTTCCTTTTGGTTTTTGAGACAGGGTCTTGCTCTCTCACCCAGGCTGGAGTGCAGTGGTGCAGTCACAGCTTACTGCAGCATCAACCTCCTAGGGCCAAACAGTCCTCTTGCCTCAGCCTCCCAAGTAGCTGGGACCGTAGGTGCACACCACCACACCTAGCTAATTAAAAAAAAATTGTAGAGATGGAAGTCTCCCTGTGTTGCCAGGCTGGTCTTGAACTCCTGAGCTCAAGGGATCCTCCCGCCTTGGCCTCCCAAAGTGTCCGGATTATAGGTGTGAGCCACCGCACCTGTCTTGGGTGCCCTCTGACTGGGTTCCCTTGGTGCCCTCTGTTTTTAAGGGAGAATGAGGGAGTAGAGAGGAGTGAACTGGGGCTCAAACAATCAGAGAAGTGAAAAATTACGCGTCAGCATGATGAGGCCAGCTGTGTAGACTAAACTGGCCTTTATCAAAGTTAGGCTCCTGCCCTCCCTCAGAGGCTGGGACAGGCCCTATCCTCGCTGATGATATCATTTCGAAGAAATGGTTCTCAAGTCTTGAGAAAGACACTTCTGGGCTTTAGGAGGCACACATAGGACCCAAATGGAGAGAGAAAGGGTTTACAACTGGAAGTTTTTAAATAAATGTCCATCCTCACGTGTTGGCTGGAATAAATGGTGAATTCTTTCGGCAGCCCTGAGCTTTTCCACACAGGAGTCCAAAGCGGCGGTGGGTTGTCTCAGGGGTGTGGCCTGAGGCTGCCAGAAGCTTTGCTAGAGCTTGGTTGAGTGTCGTAGGGCAGGGTTTGGATGGAGTTGTTCTTGCAGAGAGCTTTTGCAATTTCCAACACAGAGTATCTGTCTTTCTTCAGCTCTGTTCTAGGCTGGTGATCTTCAGATAGAAAAGGGTATGGGTAGTCTTAAGGGGAGTCTTAAGGGGAGTGGATTTCCAAGTCAGCTTCCTCCTGGACTTCCTTCCTCCTCACCAATGCGTCCCATCAGTTTGTCTTTCCCAGCTGCCTTTCTTAATTGCTGTTCTGCTTGACTTAAAATGATGCAGACCTAACCCATCCTGGATCCTAGTGGGTAAAAAACTTCTGGGCACCAATAAAGGGACAGTTTGAGGTGTCGGCATTGGAACCAAGACAGGTAATAAATCGTTTTGCAGGTCAGATGGCTTTTAATATTTATCTTTAACATCATTTTATTATTTTCATTATTTTTATGTATTTATTTATTTTGAGACAGAATCTTGGTCTGTTGCCCAGGCTGGAGTGCAGTGACACAGTCTCGGCTCACTGCAACCTCCGCCTCCCGGGTTCAAGCGATTCTTCTGCCTCAGCCTCCCAAGTAGCTGGGATTACAGGCACACATCACCACACCCAGCTAATTTTTATATTTTTAGTAGAGACAGTGTTTCACCATGTTGGCCAGCTGGTCTCGAACTCCTGACCTCAGGTAATCCACCCACCTCGGCCTTCCAAAGTGCTTGAATTACATACGTGAGCCACCCCACCTGGACTTCAACATCATTTTAAAAAGTAAAAAATAATTTGACTCTAGATTACATTGTGACATTTTTGGACTCCAACTTGGACAGAGTTGGAAAAATTCACTATAACAAATTCCTTCTAGTTCCATGGACTCAGTGGTCATATCTATAAAAATGCAAACAGGATGCTAATTCCTGTCTTGTTCTAGAAACAAATAATATCCATCTCTGGGTATGTTAACTAAGTGAGAGGGAAAAACCTAAACACCCATTCGGATACCTTTCCAAAAATATTTAGCTTTCTCTGGCTAATCATCATTTATATTGATATAATAAATAGCATCAAAATTTCTAGTGACCATATTATTTTGCTTTGTGTGTGAATAATAATCATAATGACAACATAATCTAGAGGAAAATTTTGTCAGAGCCTTATGATCCCAGGAAATGATAAAGTTTTAGCATTTTAATTTATATACATTTTGTTTCAAAGAATCAAAGGGCATCGGGCACGGTGGCTCATGCCTGTAATCCCAGCACTTTGGAAGGCTGAGGCAGGCGGATCACCTGAGGTCAGGAGTTCAAGACCAGCCTGACCAACATGGTGAAACCCCGTCTCTACTAAAAATACAAAAAAAGTAGCCAGACGTGGTGGTGTGCGCCTGTAATCCCAGCTACTCTGGAGGCTGAGGCAGGAGAATCGCGTGAACCTGGGAGGCGGAGTTTGCAGTGAGCCGAGATTGCACCGTTGCACTCCAGCCTGGTAGACAGAGCAAGACTGTCTCAAAAAAAAGAATCAAAGGATGATTACTGTAGGACTTCAAAGCATGAAAACATATTAGGATAAGAATATGTGAGGCCGGGTGCGATGGCTCACACCTGTAATCCCAGCACATTGGGAGGCCGAGGTGGGTGGATCACCTGAGGTCAGGAGTTCGAGATCAGCCTGACCAACATGGAGAAACCCTGTCTCTACTAATAATAAAAAATTAGTCGGGTGTGGTGGTGCATGCCTGTAATCCTAAGTACTCGGGAGGCTGAGGCAGGAGAACTGCTTGAACCCGGGAGGCAGAGGTTGTGGTGAGCCGAGACTGTGCTGTTGCACTCCAGCCTGGGCAACAAGAGAGAAACTCTTTCTCAAAAAAAAAAAAAAAAAAAGAAAGAAAAAGAAAAAGAAAAAAAGATTATGTGGAAAGGGTGGAATAAGAATCCAAGGAGAAAAAGGGATAGTGTAATGGCACTAGCTGCTCAAGAAAGGCGTACTCATATATTTTTAAAATGGATGATGGTGGGTATCAACATTGTATTCCACTAGGTTTATTTAAAAGGATGACATAAGTTTTAAAATGTCAGTTTTGAAAGTATGACATTGGATATGATATATGAATCACATCCTGCTTCCTCCAAATTAATGCAAACCATTTTAGAAAACAGCTTTGAAATGTGTGAGAGCCTGCAGTGCAGCTTTCTTGAAATCATTCCACTAGACCAGAGGTAAGCTAACTATGGCCCTTGAGCCAGAGCTGGCCCGATGCCTGGTTTTGTCCTGCCCACGAGGCAAGTGTGGCTTTCACATGTTTAAATGGTTGGAAAAAAGGAAAGAGAATAATATTTTGTGACACATACAAATTATATGAAATGCAAATCTTAGCATCCATGGGTAGTTTGATGGGAACCCAGCCGCATTCATTCCTTTTTGTGCTGTCTCTGGCTGCTTTTAAGAGAGTTAATAGCAGAATTGAGCAGTTGCGACAGAGACTGTGTGGCCAGCGAATCCTGACATATTTATTATCTGACCATTTACTGGAAGAGTTTGCCACCCACTGCCCTAGACCACAGACTCAGAAGAGGCTCCTTGCGGCTTCTGCTCTGCTCCCGACTGTGGATTAATTAGAAAAAAAATGTGCTGTTTGGACTAAGTGATCTCTGAGTTTTCTGAAAATTTAAGTCTGGGAAAGCAATTTGTACTTGGGTATTAACGGCTGATACTTCCCAGGAGTGCCTGCCTTTAAAAATGAGCCCTGAGAAGACAACCCCTTTTAATGCAAAGGGGTGAGGTGCTAACGGCAGGATTTCGTGCACCTGCTTGGGTTGTCAGTGGTGATTTCGAACGGGCTTTTCTCAGCATCGGTTGATGGCAGTGTTTGTGATGAACAGACAAAGGTTTGTACGGACCAATCTGTCCATTTACAGATATCCACCAACGTCCCTAGAGGCCAATTCTGGCCCATTCCAAGCCCACAAACTTCCCAGACCCCACAGAAGCCTCAGGGAAGGCCAGGCACAGAGGAACTGGAAGCAGTGCTGTGCTCAGCCAGGCTCACCCGGTGCCAAGCTTGGGGCAGGATCGGGCCAGCGCGTCGGCCTTTCACGCCCTCCGTCCTTGTCTATGAGAAGCTCATCTCGGCCGGGCGCGGAGGCTCATGCCTGTAATCCCAGTACTTTGGGAGGTCGAAACGGGCGGATCACCTGAGGTAGGGAATACGAGACCAGCCTGACCAACATGGAGAAACCCCATCTTTAGCCGGGCGTGGTGGTGCATGCCGTAATCCCAGCTACTAGGGAGGCTGAGGCAGGAGAATCGCTTGAACCCGGGAGGCGGAGGTTGCGGTGAGCCGAGATCGCACCACTACACTCCAGCCTGGGTGACACAGCGAGACCTTGTGTAGGCCTTGTAGGGTGCAGTGGGCAGTGCCAGGTGAGTTACAGGCCAACCAGGGACAGGCCACACCTGCAGGCCCTGGCACTCCAGATGCCTGGGAGGACACTGTGCAGCACCCCCAACCCACTCCAATGGGCTGTGCAGTGTGGTCTTTGCCAGGGGGAGAGCTGGGCATTCAAGGTCTCCCCCAGCATAGTCGGCCAGGATACTAGCTGGGCTCTGCCTCCTCAAGGGCTAAGTATCCCTGAGCTGGCTTTTGGGGAGGGAGAGGCCATGAGCAGTGGAGTAGGGGTGACTAACTCAGTACCAACAGGATCCCAAACCCATCTGGGAGGGCAGCCTCTCCTGGCTCCAGTCCAGCTGATTATAGCTTACTGTTAAGATTTCAGGTCCAGGGTGACCAGAATCTCCAATTTTTCAAAAGAAATCAAAAATCTGGAATTCTATATGAAATCTCCTGAATTTCAAATGTTCGCAATTCATTCCAAAGGAAATTCTAAAACACTGAGCTGGCCTCAAAAAGCACATCCGTAGGTTAAATTGGGTCCCCAGGCTGCCTGTCTGAGACCTAAACTTTGAGCTCAAGAGGTGGGACTCGTGTCTCAGCTCTGGCACTGGCCGTGTGGCCTGTGGGCTTATGGCTGAAGCCCTGTGAGCATCAGTTTCCTCCTCTCCAAAGGAGGATCCTGTACTTTGCAGGCATATGCTGAGGCTCACCTCTGCCTCCAGCGAGAGGATCGTAGGTGGGTGCATGGAACAGGCCTCACTAATGTTGCTCTTTTCCTGGCTTGGAAACTTGGCAGTGATTTCTGATGACAAGAGAGGTCAAGTTGGGGCCTGTTACCTGGGGGACTTGAGGCTCTGCCCACCGAGGCATTTCTCAGTTGTTCTGGAAGGTAGGGCTAGATTACGTGGGTAATGGGCCAATTGGCGACCTCATTTAGCTCTTGTAGGCTCTGCCAAAGGGCCACCTTGCAGTCCCACCACCCACCCAAGGAAGCCTCTCAGACTGGAGGCGCGCTGTGTCCTATTGATTGAGACCCTGGGGAGGGGGTGGCTGGCGAGATGGCGCCGATAAACTTATCACATGACACTCAAGGCTGCCTTCCGGTTTTCGTGTGGGTGTCTTCCTCTTAGAGAAAAATCGGTTGTCCTTGAATTGATGTATGAGAGGGATCCATTCTCTCCTCCCTCCTCTGGGGGCCAAGGGCAGTGTGAGAACATCCCCAGAGAAAAGCCTGCAGCCGCTGGTGCCCAGCCCAGCCTAGGCCCGGGGGACCACAGTGTGTAGTGGCAGAGCCCAGGCCTCCGACTCCTCGGATCTGGGTGTGAGTTCTGGTTCTGCTGCTAGCCGTTTGTTGCCTAAGCTATGGGGATAATAACAGTAACGACCACAGACGGTTGCTAGGATTCAGTGCAATGATGTATGGAAAATGCCTGGCACAGTGCAAGTGTGTGGAAGGGGAGGAAGAGGCGCCTTTGGAGTAGGAACGGAATAAATGTTTGCAAATTGAATGAAAACAGAAACGAGAGAAGGAGTAACATTCGTTCTAAACAGATCATACAGAAATGGTTTCTTTCTGCCTTTGGAATAACATATTATGATTCCCACTGCCGTGCCCCAAAGGCTTGCTTTCTAATTATGTCTCGTCTTTTCATCTTACTTAATTAAAAAGCGACGTACCAAGGGAGTTTGGGGTTCAGAGCTGTCACTCACAGCTCAGGCAGGGTTTTACACTGGAGAGTGGGGTCTCCCACCTCCACAGGCAAGGCCTGGGCTCCTACGGCCTAGACTCACTGACTGGAGAAGGACAACCCAGGGTCATGTCTGGGACCTTCAGAAAACCTGTGTCTGACTCAGGGCGTGATGCCTGGGTGGGGGTGGGGTAGAGGGAGCTGATGCTGGGGGCAGAGGGCCCGAGAGGGGCAAGGCTGAGCTCTTTCAGTGTTCAGACTGGGGCAGAAATGAGGGATGACAGTGACATTCACTTACAACTTTGTTGTTGTTGTTATTGAGACAGGGTCTTGCTGTGTCACCCACGCTGGAGTGCAGTGGTATGAACATGGCTCACTGCAGCCTCGACCTCCCGGGCTCAAGTGATCCTCCCAGCTCAGACCCCTAAGCAGCTGGGATTACAGGCATGTGCCACCATGCCAGGCTAGGTTTTACAGATTTGTTGTAGAGATGGAGTCTCTTGCTTTGTTGCCCAGGCTGGTCTCAAACTCCTGGGTTCAAGTGATGCTCCTGCCTTAGCCTCCCAAAGTGCTGGGATTACTAGCATGAGCCACCATGCCCAGCCCATTTACAACTTTTTAAAACCTTTTTGGGACACAGATGTGCTGGTTGCAGCATAACCTATTTATAGAAACATACGTCAAAGGAACAGCAAGCCTACTTCTTAAACAAAGAGAGACAATTAACTGGAGACCCTCCTATGCTGTGTAAAAGCTGTGGAATCAATTTCTTGAAGGGCGCCTACGCCTGCTGGACCTGACGCGAAGCCAATCAGGGCCTCTTCATGTCATCCTTCCCCGCAACAGGGGAAAATCATGTGACAGGGTGGCAAAGCAGACAGTTTCAGGGATTTTCCCAAGAGTTTCCCAGAGTGAGTGGGCCAGATGTTTCTACTTTGCCCTAACAGTATTAGATTAATGAGGTCTAATCCTCTCGCTGGAATTGGCCCTTTATGTCTCCATGTTCCATTCATCTTTGTAGAGTAACACTTTACCAGGTGTCAAAATAACTGCACAAGCAAAGGCATCTAGGAGGGTGGGTGCAGGCAGTGGTAGCCCTAGCACTCATTCACCTGCAGACGTGGGTGGTTCAGATTCCGCATAGATGGGGACATTTAGGGGAGTTTATGTCTGAGGAACAAAACTGCAAGGGGTCTGAAAGGCACTGATGCAAAAATAGAGACCTGCTACTCGCCTTCCTCAAGCATTTATTAAGCATGTATTATGTGCCAGGCCCTCTTCTGGGTGCTGGGGATACATCAGTGACCACAGCAAGCACACATCCCTGCTTGCGCAGCGCTGGCATTCCAGTCTGCCTCTCCTTCCTTGTGGTTCTCTGTGGGGGATGTACATGACTTGTCATTCCATTGCATTCAGTGTTCAACAAATATTTGTTGGCACTGGGATCCACCAGGCAACTAGCGCCACGTCTTACCCACCTTTGCACCCCTAGAGATGAGCAGAGTGTCTACCCATGTAGAAACTCATAAAATATTAAGTCTATTGTTTTAAAGACATTCTGCTGGATGTTAGGTTGCAGGAGTAGGGGCAGAAAGAACAAAACCAAGCCCGGGCCTTGCCTTTGATCAGCTTGTAATCTTGGGGAGAAAGCAGGAAACGTAAGATAGAAAAATGACATATGGAATTAAACAATTAAGGAAATGGTTGGCAAGTAATGGGAGTCAGTTTCTCACTCTTGGAGTGAGAGGTTATGGATCAACAAGAAAAATCTAGAATGATCCATGTGTAATGGTTTAGATTTGGTGGCATTAGTATGAGCTCATTTTACCTTTTTTTTTTTTTTTTTTTTTTTTGAGACAGGATCTTACTCTGTTGCCCAGGCTAGCATGCAGTAGTGTGATCATAGCTCACTGTGACCTCAAACTCTTGGGCTCCAGTGATCCTCCCACTTTGGTTCCCAAGCACCTAGAACTACAGGTGTGTGCCACCATGCCCAGTTAATTTATTTATTATTCTGTAGAGACAGGGGTCTTGCTATGTTGCCCAGGCTGGTCTCGAACTCCTGGGCTCAAGTGATCCTCCTCTCTTGGCCTCTCAAAGTGTTGGGATTACAGGTATGAGCCACCATGCCTGGCCCATCGTAACCATTTTTAAGTATACTATTCAGTGGTATTAAATACATACATAATGTTGCACAACCATCACCACCCTCCATCTCCAGAACTCTTCTCATCTGGTAAAACTGAAACTGTATTCATTAAACACGAACACCCTAAGCCTTGCTCTTCAGCCCCTTGCAACCACCCTTCTACTTTCTGTCTCTATGAATTTAATTATTGTAAGCACCTCCTATAAGTGGAGCCATATAGTATTTGTCTTTTTGGGACTGGCTTATTTCACCTTGCACGATGTCTTCAAGGTTCATCCACATTGTAGCATGTGTCAGAATTTCCTTTCTTTTTAAAGCCTGGAGCATCTTGTAGTGCCAGAAAATCAAGACATGATCAATGGAACCCACAATGATAGGGGTCTGTGAAACTGTCACAGGAGCCCGCGGAACGAACTCCCAATGGCCAAACCTGGAATAGCTTGAGTCACAAAGTAGTACTGGACTCTAATCCAAAGTAAATATCTGTGAGCCCATACTGATATAAATAGAAGATAGAATAAATAAAGGAAAGTAGGCTGGGTGCAGTGGCTCACGCCTGTAATCCCAGCACTTTGGGAGGCCGAGGCAGGTGGATCATTTGAGGCCAGGAGTTCAAGACCAGCCTGGCCAATGTGGTGAAACCCCGTCTGTACTAAAAATACAAAAATTAGCTGGGCATGGTGGCATGGGCCTGTAGTCCCAGCTACTAGGGAAGCTGAGGCAGGAGAATCACTTGGACCCAGGAGGAGGAGGTTGCAGTGAGCTGAGATGGTGCCACTGCACTCCAGCCTGGGTGACAGAGTAAATAAATAAATGAATGAAAGTAGACAAATATGAAGAAAACTTGCAAATAATTTATGTAGCTGCTCTGCCCTTAAAGAGGTTGGGCATAATTCCTCATTTCTTTCTTTTTTGCTTTCTCCCTCCTCCCCAACCCCCCATTCCTTAAGTGTGTGAGCTGTGCATAGTGACCTCCTTCCAGAGGGGACAGTGTGGAAAAGAGTATCTGCACAGTGGAGAAAGCTGACCAACACAGCCTCAGCCAGGCCATCAGGGCCGATGTCCACAGTGACAAGTCATGTTGATGGCAGGTCCCTTGAAATGCTGTGATGAGAACAGCACTTGACTTCTGCAGTCTTTCTCCGTCAAACCTGCCACCCAGATCTAAGCATGAGAAA
Organism: Pongo abelii; assembly: GCF_028885655.2. Classification (NCBI taxonomy): domain Eukaryota; kingdom Metazoa; phylum Chordata; class Mammalia; order Primates; family Hominidae; genus Pongo; species Pongo abelii. Next base: position 14,143,491 of record NC_071994.2, read on the forward strand.
AACAGACAAATTGCAGTGGAGGATCATTTTACAAAACACCTGAGCAAACACTTCTCAAAACTGTCGTGGTTATCAAAAACAGAGTCTGAGAAACTGTCACAACCAAAAGGAGCTTAGGGAGACATGATGATTAAATGGGATATGGTATGTTGGGTTGGATCCTGGAAACAAAAAGGATATTAGATAAAAACTAAAGCAATCTGGGCTGGCTGGGCACAGTGGCTCATGCCTGTAATCCCAACACTTTGGGAGGCTGAGGTGGGAGGGCTGCTAGAGCCCAGGAGTTCAAGACCAGCCTGGGCAACATAGGAAGACCCCATCTCTACAAAACATAAAAAATTAGCTGGGTGTAGTGGTGCGTGCCTGTAGTCCCACTACTTGGGAGGCTGAGGTGGGAGGAGTTCTTGAACCTGGGAAGTAGGGGCTGCAGTGAGCTATGATTGTGCCACTGCACTCCAGCCTGGGGATCAGAGCGAGACTTTGTCTCTTAAACAAAACAAAACAAAACAACCAACCAACCAGCCGGGTGTGGTGGCTCATGCCTGTAATCCCAGCACTTTGGGAGGCCGAGGCAGCAGATCACCTGAGGTTAGGAGTTCGAGACCAGCCTGGCCAACGTGGTGAAACCCCATCTCTACTAAAAATACAAAAATTAGCCAGGCATGGTGGTGCATGCCTGTAATCCCAGCTACTTGGGAGGCTGAGGCAGGAGAATTGCTTGAAGCTGGGAAGCGGAGGTTGCGGTGAGCCGAGATTATGCCACTGCACTCCAGCCTGGGCGACAAGAGTGAAACTCCATCTCAAACAAACAAACAAACAAAAAACAATAACAACAACCACCAACCAACCAAACCAAACCAAGCCAAACAAAAACCCTGAAGCAATCCAAATAATGTGTGGACTTCAGTGAATAATCATGTATCAATATGGGTTCATTAATTGTGATGAATTTACCATGCTAATGTAAGATGTTAACAATAGGAGAAACTGAGTATGGGGTGTACAAAATGACTCAGCAATTTTTCTGTAAGTCTAAAATGGTTCTAAAATAAAAAGTTAATTAAGAAAATGAAATATGCCCTAAAGAAAGATCGAGAGAAAGGCGCCTTGGAGGTCAGAAGGAAGCAGAATGGGAAGCGGGTAGCAGGAAGAATCAGAACAAACACTAAATGGATGCGGGCATTAGGCTGCCCCGTGAAAGGCTGTGGGCCCGGTTCCTGCCACCTCACTTCTCGCACACTGATGATGTTCTTTTGTCTTTGCCAGTTCTGAGCCAGTACTGCTGGGTGTCTGCTCCTGGGGTACCTGCTGGCCCTGAATCACCCCTCTGGATTCCTGGGACTCCAGGAACTCTGGGATCCAAAGAAGCGAGCTCTTCCATCCCAGGACCCATGACTGCCCACGCTGTTGAGCTTCCTGAGGGCAGGGACCGTGTTTTCTCTCTCAGAGCCAGGGCTGCATGTTGGAACTGGCCCTGACAGTGTCTGTTAAACTTTCACGAAATGAATGTTCCTGAACTTGAAGTCATAGGACAGGACTCTGAAGATCACCAAATCACACAGTGAGAAAATGATGCCCTTTTCAGCTCTGCACCAGTCCTTCTCATGACAACAAGGAGAGTGTCTCGGGTTGGTTCGAGAATGTCTTTAACCCCTCTCATCCTTGCCTGTCTTGACACAGAACCAAGAACAGGCGGGTCCTAGACTCAGACTCTAGTGGACGAATGTGTCCAGCAAAAGTAACAACATTACTTTATTTTAGAATTATCTTCAACGTATACCAAGTGATACTGGTTTTCCATTTATAATGGCAATGTAGCTTCCCTTAAGTTTGTTTTAAATTTTAATTCAATTTCAGACATACAGAAAAGTTGAGAGCATAATAGAATTCCTGGATACCTTTCACCCAGATTTCCTTAGTGTTAATATTTTCTCCCTCTCTCTCTCTGTTTCTCCCCCCTACCTTCCCCACCAACCTACCTACCTACCTACACACACACACACACACACACTTTTTTCTGAAGTATTTAAAAGCATGCTGTTCTTTCACTGCCTGTCCTGGTAAAGTTCTTTATGGCAAAAGAAAACCCCAGGCCACGCCTTGCATTCAGTCGGGATCCCTCTTTTTTTTTTTCTTTTTTGCGACAGAGTTTCATTCTTGTCATCCAGGCTGGAGCACAATGACATGGTCTCGGCTCACTGCAACCTCCGCCTCCCGGGTTCAAGCGATTCTCGTTTCTCAGCCTCCCGAAGTGCTGGGATTACAGGCGCCCGCCACCACGCCCGGCTAATTTTTGTATTTTTATAGAGATGGGGTTTCACCATGTTGGCCAGGCTGGTCTTGAACTCCTGACCTCAGGTGATCCACCTGCCTTGGCCTCCCAAAGTGCTGGGATTACAAGCGTGAGCCACTGCACCCGGCCTCTTTTACCTCTAAATCTGTCAGTACTCCAGTGTGTATTTCCTAAAAGCAAGACTATTTTGTTACATAAGTATAGTACACTTTTCAAAATAAGGGAACTAATACTGATATAACCCTGTAATCACTAGACCTCCTTCCTGTTTCACTGCCCGTCCCCATAATGTCCTTTATGGCAAAAGAAAACGTCACGTCATGCCTTGCCTTCACTCGGGATGCCTCTTTGACTCTTTTCATCTGAAACAGTTCTTGAGTCTTTGTATTCTATGACATTGGCATTTTTGAAAAGTACCTGCCAGATATTTTTTAAGATGTCTAAAGATTCCTTTTTAAATAAATTTAAGCTTTAAATAAGTCATTCCACTTAAAGAAAAACTATCAAGTGACCCAGAGAACAAATGGTCTACAGATAAAGCAAAAACTGTGAAGATGTACATGGATTACAGTTTTGAGAAATGTTGCCTTAAATCAACTTCCTTCTGCCCCTGGGGCTTCATCCCACTGGGATGGTAAGGCCTTGGGTCACTGAGTTAAGAACAGTCAATAAAGTGGTGACACAAAGCTGTCCCAGCCTGTGTGCAGGGAGCTCACTCTCGGGGGCAGAGTCAGGGTTCTGGGCTCTCTACCAGATACTAGTGAGGGGCTGGGAGGAAAGCGTGCTTTTGGGTGGGTGCAAAGTGCATGCAAATCTCAAACGTGTCTCAGTGAAAGAGCAGGCAGGCCGGGCACAGTGACTCATGCCTGTAATCCCAGCACTATGGGAGGCTGAGGTGGGAGGATCGCTTGTGCCCAGGCGTTTGAGAGTAGCCTGGGCAACATGGTGAGACCTCGTGTCAAAAGAAAGAAAAAGAGAGAGAGAGAGAAAGAGAGAGAGGAGAGGAAGGAAGGAAGGAGAAAGAGAAAAAGAAAGAGAGAAAGAGAGAGAGACAAAGGAAGAAAAGAAAGAATGGAAAGAAAGAAAGAAAGAATCAGCCAGGAGTGGTGGCATGTGCCTATAGTCCCAGTACTTAGGAGGCTGGGGTAGGAGGATTGATTGAGCTTGGGAGGTCAAGGCTGCAGTGAGCTATGATCATATCACTGCACTCCAGTCTGGGCAACAGAGCAAGACCCTGGCTCAGAAAAAAAAAGAAAAAGAAAGAAAGAACAAGCCATAAAATCAGGAAAGGAGAAGAGAGCTTGACAAAGCAGTAGGAAGACTTGAGTATGGGCAGAAGAGGTGAGTTTCCTGGAACAGGAAGGGAGGGAGGGGATCTTGGGGTTTTTACTGGGCAGAGCTCCAGGGTTAATGCTACTGCCATCACCCATGTACTTTAGAGGGGTCCCCACAGCCGGAGGGGCTTTGACATTATTAGCAGGAGGACTTGGCTACTTCCAGCCCTACACTATCTATCCCCAGGGTAGGTGGCCTGGGGACAGAAGGCCGCCGTGGGTGGCCTTGCCTCGCCCTGGGCCACAGACGGGCTCTCTTACAGGATGGGTTGTTCTTGGCAGAGGGTGAGCGTGGGCATGAGCTGAGGGGGTCCTGCAGGGACAGACATGTGTCTGGGGCTGTGCATCTCTAGCATGTACCGAGTCTCTCCTGCTGCACACAGAATGCACCCACCTACTCTTCAGGTTGCCAAGAAGGCGGGAGGGATGCAGGTGAGGGCAGCAAACGCAGAGCAGACTGCAGGAAGTCACGGCACCGGCCACAGAAGGGGGAAAAGAGAGTGACTATCGGAGTGATGCGATGAAGGGTATTGCTGTGTCTTGGCTATGCAGAAAAGTTGAGGGGGACTACTGACCCCAGTTATTTTAGTATCTCATCCTCAGATAAGAAACAGCCTTCACGTGCCTTGAAACCAGGGCAGAGAGTGAGGCCTGGAGGGAGGGACGGTCACCCCAGCCGGGAGGCCATTGGAAGGAAGCGGAGCCCCATGGACCCTGTGCTGGTGTTTCTAGGGAGAGCTGTGTGTGTGACCTGGAGGCCACGGAGGGGAATGTGTCTGTGAGTGTCTGGATGAGGATCATTTTATCTCCCCACTGTGTGGAAGAACGGAGAGGAGGCAGCGAGTGTGGGCCTGGTCGGGCTCAGCGTAAGGAGGGGAGGCAGGAGACCCCGCAGGTAGAGGGACTCTTTGTGAGCAGGGGGTTTGAAGGAAAATGAATCTCAGCCAGAGTCCATGGCTCTGGGGACCACTCCCTCCCCTCCCCGTCCTCCTGCACTTGGTGGGTGGCTGGGCAGGTGGGAGGAGCTGGGGGAAGGGAGCCAGGGAGGGGGCACCTGCCCTCAGCCAGGATAGGGCCCAGGTCCTCTGCGGAGAGGGTGGGGGATCCTTCCCCAAGACAGAACGTGTCATGGTCTCCTGGCCTCCCACCCACCCTCTCCCGCTCCAGCCTATCACCTTTCCATCTTCTCTCCTCTCCTCTTTCCATCTTCTCTCCTCTCCTCTTTCCATCTTCTCTCCTCTCCTCCCTCCTGCTTGCCCCGTGGTAGCTGCACTGACTGGCTGTGAACCTGGCTCCCCTGGCCCTAGCTGGGTGACCTTGAACTAGTCCCATGACTTTTCTGGGCTTCACTTTTCTCACGGGGAAGGCAACGGACATTAGGAGACCTTAAGGCTCTGGGAGGTTTTGAGAGTTAAGTGAGGCTACAATGTAAGGGGTCCAGCAAGTGCGGGGTTCGGGGCCAGGGAAGACAAAGGCTTTGTCTGGCTGCTCCTGCCTTCCACTGTCTGCTCAGACACACCGCTCCCTCCCTCTGTCTTCCTCTTTTCCTCTCTGTCTCATGACTCTCTCTCCCCACCCCCCGCCCCCCTCCTTTGTCTCCCTTTGTTGCTATTTCGGTCCTTCCTCGATGATGTTGGTGAGAGGTGAGCCTCTTTTCATGTCAGGATGCCAGAACTCTGTCAAACTGGTAAACAGCTGAAGGATGTGGTGGGAGATGAACTTTCCACTGAAGCTTCTTTCAACCCATCCCTTCCCTGGGGCTCCCCTGCACCTCCCCGCTCTGGAGACTCCATCCCATCCTCACGAAGCGAGGATGGGGGGCCAGGGACGGCGGCCAAGAGAGGTCCACACCAGGTGGCCACACGGGCTCCAGCCGCTCTGTCCGTTCACCAGAACCGTCAAGAGGGTCTTTGAGAGGGGCGGAAGTGGAAATCGCAGATGGGGCGATAGGGAGGGGTGGGGGATGGACAGGTGTACGTCGGAGGTGAGGTTTCCAGGGGATGAGGTTAGGGACCAGCAGGTGATGCCCTGCCAAGGAAGGAAAGCCCATACCTGTGCTCCCTGGGAGCAGCCTCGGAGCCTCACAGCCACATCCATGTGGGCCCTGGTGGGATAATCCTGCCAGAGTGTGCTCCTGACCTGGTCCCCTTGGGCTCTCTCAGATGTCTGGGGGATGCCAATTAATTGTGGGGCCTGAAGAAGAGTGTGTGGCTCCAGCCTGGCATTGGGAGGCACAGAAGTGAGCCTTTGGTGTGGATTGTACCTTCACATGGAAAGGAGGAGGGCAGGGGCAATGGCAGCCAGGGCCCGGCCACACCACGTCCAGCTGATAGCCCTGGGAAAAACTCTGAACATTCTTGAGCCTGTTTCCTCAGTCATAAGATGGGGATGATGCTGGTTCTTCATGGGGCTGTTGAGAGCATAAATGAGTCAGTACCTGCAGTGTGCTCAGAACAGTGCCCGACACACAGGTTCTGAGTGTGCCCTCAGGAATCGAAGCTATCATTAATGTCACCGTCATATTGTCATCATGGCTGGAGGCCGCTGTGTTGGAAAATCATCTCCCGTGTCTGTGATCACTCTCCAAGTCCCGAATCCTTCTCCAACTCGTTCCCTCTTCTCCATCTCCCAATGCTGACCACCCCCCAGCTGACCTCCCTTCCTCCAGGCACCAGCCCCATCAAACCTCCCTCCACTTCATAGCGGCAACCTTTCTAGAGCATCCATCTCATCGGATCACTTCCCTGCCTTAGAAACTGCTCGCAACTCCCAGCACTTCTAAGACAATGACAAGGGTCAAGTTACACAAGACCCTTGGAGATGCTCCCCATGGTCTTTCCCACCTGTGCACCCCCTTTTCCCCTGGCCTTCAGGCGGCATGCACCATACTTGCACATGTTGCTACTGTGAACATCCTTCACTCTTCCATCCATCAAACTCCTACACATCCTTCAATGGCCGACTTGATTGTTCCCTCTTTTGTCATGCTTTTCCCAGTAAACCCTGGCAGAGTTAGTGGCTTCTTCCTCTCTGTCCACACAGCCTCTGTAGCGGTGTGGTGGAGCCCTACATGAGGCAAAAGTTATCTGCTTGGACAGCATGTGGGAGAAACTCAAATATGGGTAGCATCACTCTTCCCTTAGGAACGTTCTCTGGGATACCAGAGAAGTAAAAAGAAGCAAGGAGCCCAAGAAGGTGCCTGGACGTCATTTCTATATAAGAAGGGGTAGGCAGCAAGAGGGGTTCACATCTGCTTCTTTCTGCATCAGAGACACAATTGTGTTCACCTGGGGTGGGCCGGGTGGGGAGGAAGGTGCAGGGTGGAGGGGGCAAGGTTTTAATGGTATGAATTCATGTTGTTGGAGTTTTAATAATGTTAAGGTATTTCCCATTTTAAAAAAAGAAAGGGCCGGGCCTGGTGGCTCATGCCTGTAATCCCAGCACTTTGGGAGGCTAAGGCAGGACAACCATTGAGGTCAGGAGTTCAAGACCAGCCTGGCCAACATGAAGAAACCCCATCTCCACTAACAATACAAAAATTAGCCGGGCATGGTGATGTGTGCCTGTAATCCCAGCTACTTGGGAGGCTGAGGCAGGAGAATTGCTTGAACCTGGGAGGCGGAGGTTGCAGTGAGATGAGACTCTGCCACTGCACTCCAGCCTGGGTGACAGAGCAAGACTCCATCCCCCCCCAAAAAAAAAAGAAAAGAAAAGAGAGAGAAAGAGAAGGAAGGGAGGAAGGAAAGAAGAAGGAAGGAAGGGATGGAGGGAGGGAGGGTAGGGAAGGAGGGAGGGAGATAAGGAGGGAAGGAGGGAGAAAGAGAGGGAGGAGGGCAGACAGGGAGGGAGGGAGTGAGGGAAAGGAAAGAACACTCCCTTAGGAAGACGCCTGTATGTGAGTCTGCCCTGCTCTGGCTCCAAACCAGGTGTTTTCCCTGCAGCATTAGAGCAGCTTGTTGAAATGGTGGGCTTTGTTTCAGGCCCACCATGTATGAAAAATGAATCCCCAACAGCTAAAATCTCACCCAGCATGGCAAGGTACCCACAGGATGAACGGCTTCCAGGATCTGAGGGAACGGAGGCTCCACAGCTCCTGTCTGTCTCCTCCTGGGTGTTTGTTCAACCAAGGGAAATAGTGGACTGGGTTGCCCCTTGCCTTTCTTTTTGCTGCTGAGCACACACTTAAGTTCATGTGCGTTAAACACGCTTATCATGAGCCCTCGCTGTGCGGCGTGGTGTTTTCACACTGAGGCTTTGGAGTGAGGTGGAAAAGTTGTGCTACCTGCCAAGCTGTGTGGCTTCTGGCTAGTCACCTAACTTCTCTGGGCTTCTGTTGCCCTATTTACAAATTAGGGAGAATAATACCTTCTCAGAGTGCCCGTATGAGGATTGTATGAAACAACAATACCTGGCACATAGTAAATGCTACGCACGTCATCATCACCATGGTGATGAACGGCAGTTACTGGTCTCTCTCTGCTCCAGGTCCTGTAAACTCCCCAATGGCAAGGGCCAGGTTCCATTCCTTTCTGTGCCTCCCAGAGCTCAGCACAGAGCTGGCTCTATAAGGGTGCCTGGTAGTGAGGATTCTACATTCCCGAACCCCGTATCCCAGAATGCAGCCAGTGCCTGTGCTGTTGGTGGGCAGACAGGCCGGTGTCTCCAGATTCTAGGCTGGGGCTCTGGTAATGCCCAGCCGTGTGGATGTGGTGGCACAGGGACACTGGAAGAGCCATGATTAACACTCAGACTCTGAAGCAAGGCTGTATTTAAGTCCCAGCACTGTCATTATTTAGCTGTGTGACCTTGGCATTTTACTTAACTTCTCTGGGCCTCAATTTTCTCACCCATGAAATGGGGTTGATGTGAGACTTGACTGTCCCCAGCCTCATCTCCTCTCAAGCTGGACCTCCCTTGACCTCGCGAGCCATGAAGTTTCTTGCTGTGTCTTCGATCGTGTCATTCCCTCGGCCTGGAGTGCTCTTCCCTCTCCACATCCATGGTTCACTCCTATTCATCCGCTACAACCCAGATCAGGCATCAGCTTCCCAGGAATTCCCTGTGTGTCACTCTCTGCCTGAGCTTGCAGAGCTGTCGGTCCGATTGCTGGGTGCTTCCGTTCTGGGACACAGCCCTTCCCCCAATGTCAATGTTTCTGGAACCACTGGGTTTCGCTGCCAAGTGCATTGAGCCTCTTTGTGTTTCCTGTCCCAGATCCTTGAGGCGTATTATAACGAGGTCTCCCAGGAGTGGAGGGGAAGCCACCTGCTTATGTTTGTGACTTCCCTGCCAGGCTGGTGCTCCTTCAGGTCAGAGCCTGGCTGTCATTCATCTCAGCTTTCCCAGTCCCAGCACAGGCCTGGCCCATGTCGGCTCAATAAGGCGCAGGTCCCAGGTCTGAGTCCCTGGGAGGCACAGAGACAGGGGCCGGCTGGGATCAGCCCTCCTACTGTGTGTGACGCTGTTTCTCCAGACTGCACAGGGCTGGGGCAGAGCTTCCCAATTTCTCTGAGACTGTGGGGGACCCTGGATGGGAGTGCTGGGATGAGAGAGGCAGCTCCGGGGAGGTTGGAGAAATGGGGGTGACGCAGAAGGCATTGCCATCTCCCTGTGTGAGCTGGGGCAGGCACGGGGTGGGGAAGGATTGAATTGTGACTGTTACTAACTCTCAGTGACCTTGGACAGGTCCTTTCCCACCCTAGGTCTCAGTGTCCTTACCGGTAAAATGAGAGTGGGACAAGACGTTCTCCATGTTCCCCCAACCCTTGCCCCGCCCCACCCCCGGCACTAACACACTGAAGACCCCAGGCACTGCTGAGTGTCTCCTCGCTTCCCCTTTCTCCTTTTAAGGAGCGCTCTCACCTGCAGTGATTAATCTACCAGTGACGGGGGCATTTACTGCCAACCCTCTAACCCTCACCGCCACCTGTGAGTTACCCACTACTGCCCACACATTCTACAGACCAACTTACGGCAAACAAAGCCTCAGAGATGTTGAGTGGTTTGCCTGAGGCCACACAGCCAGGAGCGGTGGAGTGGGGAGTTGAACACAGGCTTTCACAAGCCCCCTGCCGCTGAGTCTGCCCCACCTACCCCAGAAGTGGCTCCTCCCCTAGGAATCCCCTGCCACCCTGGAGAGGGTTCAGAGGGCCCGAGGAGGGGGCCCAACACTGCCAACCACATCCTGTGACGGTTGCCCTGGGGAGCGCGGCTTTCTCTCCACCTCTGGGACAGGTGAATGGAAAGCGGGCCCCGCCCGCCCCACAGCCCCACCTCCTTCATGATCCGCCCCTCCCAGGAGGGCTCGGAGAAAACCTGAGCCCCAACCCTCACCCTGCAGGCAGAGCTGGGCACTGGCCATGGCAGCAGGGCTAAAGTCACAGCCCTGAATGGGCAGAGGACTGGAGGCAATGCCGATTCCTCTGTGCGGATCTGCTCCAATCCCCTCCAGCTCCACCAGCCTCATCCCCACCTCCTTCTGGGGTGGTGCAATCCTTTTCCAGGCAACTCTAAGCATAAAAATCCCTGGAATTATCCTACCTTTGAAGCGTTTGGGGGCTCAGGCAGGAACTCATTCAGTGCAGTAACCCCTGCTGCTGAGCCCAGGGCTGCTGTGGAGCAGCCCAGGAAGGCGGTGAGGTTGAGTTCTCATAGACCCTGCCTCTCAGTCTGTCAGGTTCTGTTTTCCTATCCCCGGTGTTAAAAAAATGTTTTTGAGATAGAGTCTCACTCTCACCCAGGCTGGAGTGCAGTGATGTGATCATTCATGGCTCACTGCAGCCTCAAATTCCTGAGCTCAAGCGACCTCCCTGCTTCAGCCTCCCAAGTAGCTGGGACTACAGGTGTGCACCACCATACCTGGATGATTTTCAATTTTTTTTGGTAGAGACGGGATCTCACTATGTTGCCCAGGCTGGTTTCGAACTTCTGGGCTAAAGTGATCCTCCTGCCTTGGCCTCCCAAAATGCTGAGATTACAGGCATGAGCCACCATGCCCGGCCTCCCCAGTGTTTTTTATGGTGCTGAGCCACAGTGGGTTTTCCAGTTCCCTAGCATTTCCTCCTAAACAGATAGAGTTGCCCCCACCATTGCCCCAACCTGACTTCTCCCTGACACACACACACACACACACACACACACACACACACACTCTGAACATGGAGCAGTTGCTGTTGGTGCTTTTCCTGGACCATTCCCATGGAAGATGGCTTCTTATAGCATGTGCCTCTGACCCTCTGCCTGTGGCTTCTCTGGATACAGTGTGTGCCCAGCTCACTCATAGGCAGCTCCGTAGTGCTGGGGCTGGGGGTTAATGCTCCTCAACCAATGACAGGCAGAGAGGGCGCGTCAATATCCCAGCTCCCTGCCCCCTTGGTGGGACAATTCTGAGGTGTGTCTCCCAGAGGTCCCCAGCACCATTCAGCCCTGGCTCCCCATAATAGCAACCTGTTCGTGAACATTGTCTTCCTTCCTTCCCCCTCTTTCTTCCTCATTTTCTTACTGCTGCTCCCTGGGATTACTTCCCAAATAAAGGATTTGAGCTCAACTCTTTGTCTCATTTGTGTCCAACATATGCCACACACACACACACACATACGTGCCACACACACGTGCACACACACATGCAGCCTGGGTTCTATGAGGTTTAAGAAATTGTCATTCCATGCCCTGGTTTCATTCAGCAATTCAGTTTAATCTCAGGATACTCAGAGCAGGACAACAAAGCCTGGTCTGAGACCGTGGGCCTCTCTCTGGGGGCTGCATGGAGACGTTTGCAGCCTTGGGTGCAACACTGCATATTCACGCATCCCTCCCGGGAGCACCCTCATCAATTCAAGGAGACAAATGGGGACTCGGGGCCTAGTGCAGCTTCTGAGCCCCTTCCTGGAAAATATCTCTATGCTCCTGCCCCCATGGAGACTGGGCCCCTATCTCTGGGGTCTGTGGTGGGGCTGGGCTGGGGCCCTCTTTGTAAACCATAGGAAGCTCAGAATAAAGACCCATTGTCCAGGGACAGTCACTGCACAACTGGTCTGTGCCCCTGGCGGACTTGAAGTGTCTCTGGGGCAGTACTGGCCTTGGGCCCCAGTTCCTTGGTTGGGGGTACACAGTCAACCTGTCATTATCAGCTAGTTGTGCCCAGGAAGGCTATATTCCCTGCCCAAGTGCAGTTACCACCCGGAGCAAAGCCTGGGACAGCTGGTGTGCTACCCCATCCCCCCAGCGCCCACCGATCAGTGACAACAGCCCAGCAGCCCCTAGCACGTGGGTCCTCCTGCAGCAGCACTGGCATGGGGGCCCAGTTCTGCCCCTCTCAGGACCTCTGGGCCCTCAAGTGTCAGAAACTCAGGGAATCAAAGCGCCGGACACTTGAGGTTTGGAAGGAGCCTCCAGAGTCATCCAGTCCAGCTCCCCAACTCCCCTCCACCAGCTGCCGAGAGGTAGCCCAGACTCTGCTTGTTCATCCCCAAGACAGAGGGCTCACACCTCTTGGAGGCAGCATCCTCCCTGGGGCTGCTATCTGGGGCCGGGGGAGGGCTGTGGCAGCAGGTTTGGCTTGATGGATGGAGACTGAGGGGTACAAGGTGTAACGTTTCCTTCCATCTCTCCAAGGGAGGCCTCTCAGCTCCATGGGGAGGTGAGCTGGGAGGGTGGGGAAGGGGAAAGGGAGTAGGTAGAGCAGGAGGCCAGAGGGTCGGAGCCAGGAGCCTTGGCTGGCCCCGGCCTAGGCTGCGCCGATGTCATCGTAGTCATCGTTGTCGGTGGAGTCAGGCTGAGGGCTGGGGGACCCTGTGGGCAGAGAGGCCCAGATTAGTGGGAGACCCAGTCATTGCCCCTGCTGCCCCACGGGAAGGAGGTGAGTGGGTCTGGCTCCATGTCACTATCCCCGTGGGATGCTGCATGAAGCCATCTGATCATCTTGCTTCCGGCCATGTCCCTGGCTAGAACATCAGCACTGAGGGAATAGCCTCGTCTGTCTGGTTCAGGGCTATGGTCTCCACAATGGCACACTGCATGACACGGTGGACGATTGAATGCTGGGAGCCCCTCTGCTACCACAGTCTCCCCCAAGGGGCCAACCAGCTGCTTCTGCTTGAATGCCTCCACTAACAGGGAGCTCACTTCTTATCAAAGCAACCTGTTTGACTATTTCTCCATCCCGTCCACATCCATTTTCCCCACCTCTTCATATTCTTGTTGTGCTTGTGTTTGTTTTCTTGTAGAAAGAGGGTCTCACTCTGACCCTGCAGGGGCATGATCCACAGTGATACGATCATAGCTCACTGCAGCCTGGATCTCCTGGGCTCACACGATCCTCCCACCTCAGCCTCCTGAGGAGCTGGGACTTTAGGCACATGCTACTACGCTCGGCTAATATTTAGTTTTTGGTTTTGTAGAGACTGGTCTTGCTATGTTCCCAGGGCTAGTCTTAAATTCCTAGCCTCAAGCAATCCTCCTGCCTTGTGCTGGGATTACAGGCTTGAGCTACCATGCCTGGCCTTGCTTTGTTTTTGAAAAAGTTACTTTCCCTCTCTTCTTTTACCTTTCCTTTCTCCTTTTCCCCTTGAGCTAATGCATCCAATAGTTCCCCACTCATTTACTCCCCAGTCCCTCTCTGTCCCCCTCCCAAATCCCTTCCCCAGATATTGGCACCTGGACAGCCAAACTGCTCCTCCGAAGGGGGCTGGGGTGGTGGCTGGAAGTTCTGGTACCACTCCCCGGATGAGGTGCTGGAGCTGTCATCAGCCGAGGGCCCTGCTGGAAACCCCCAGAACCAGTCACCCTCTGCCAGCACACAGCCACTTCTCAAGTTGCCAGAGCTGGGGGGCCCACGTGACTCACGAGAGCCAAGTCCCTAGCTTAACAAATGACAAAGTGAAGGCCCAGAGATGGGAGATGTGTCCAAGGGCACACAGCGAATGGCTGCGGAACTGGATAGAATCCTGACCTCAGCCTGGCTGAGGGCTCCCAGCTTTATGCCTCCTCCAGCCAGGCTGGCTATGGGATGGGGGTTCGGGAGAGGCACAGCTTACCTGCAAAGGCTGGCTGGGTGCCGGCCAGCTCCAAGTTTGGGGGCTGCTCCAGGAAGGAACTCCTCTCTGAAGAAAACACCTGAGGGTTCCACGGAGGCGGCTTGCTTTTGGGACTATTGCAGTAATCCTCCCCCGAAGAGGTGCTCGACTCACTGTTGCTCCTCGGGTGATACTGAGGGCCCAGGGATGGCGGGTCTGTAATGCAGTGTCCAGGGTTGGCAGCTGGAATGTGGGAGGCATGCAACTCTTCAAGTCCTAAGGCATGAAAGGGAGAATGGTGACGAAAGAAGCAGTGCAGCAAGAGAGCTTTAAGTCAGACTTCAGAAAGCACTCACTGCCTATAGGATTTGGGAAAGTCTGGAAAGACTCATTGAGGGAGGTTCCTGCTGGAAGGTCTCAAGGTGAGCTGAGCTACTCTCTGGAGGTGGGACTGCCATTCACACCCCTCCCCATCCTGACTCACCTTCCTCCAAGGGTGGCATCTGGAACCTGCTTTGCTGGACCTCCTCATCTGTGACCCGATGCCGCTGGGAATCTGCAAGCAGAGGCGGTGGTGGGGAGGGGTGAAGGCTCAACCTCATCATTTAGGAGCCTGGAGAAGGGGCTGGATTTCCTGGGGCCTGGGGAGGCTGAACAGGGTGGGAGGACAACTCCAGAGGCAGAGAGGGCTTAGCATTTCCCATCAAATTCCAGGTTCATATCCCAATCCAGCAGACCCTTTGCCTCAATCTAGCCTGGGGTCAGAAACTCTAGTGCCCTACAACCCCCCAGCCACCAGCCCCAGCTGTCCCTCCTGCTACTTAGAGAGGTATCAAGAGTCTGGTTCTGTCCTTGTGACCTGGCAGCTCTGGGCAGGAGAAGGACAGATGTTTGCTCCTTCAAGAAGCCTTCCTAGAGTGAAACCCAGATGGTCTGGAATCACTGCATCACAGGCTCTGTGGCACCTTCACGTTTCAGAATCAGATTTATAGTCTCGAGGATATGAGTGTCTGGGATCTCCGAGTCAGCTCTTTTGAACCTGGTACCACTGACTTTTAATTTCAATGTTATAGCACTGTGGACTCTTAGTCTTGCATCTTATATGCCTGGGCTCAGAATCTCAGGTTCAACAGAGACTTCATCCCTGTGGCTCCCAAACACTGGTCCACAGGCCAGAAGAAGTGGAATCATCCGTGTCCCACCCCCAGAAGCCCTGGGTTAGCAGGCTGGGTAGGGACAGCTGTCTGTTCCCCAATATCCATTCTGGCTTTTATCTGGACACAGCTGCCCAGGACAGAGCCTTCATTTCCCTGCCTCTCTTGCAGCTAGTGGGTTTTCGTTCTGGGTGCTGGGTTGTGAGCGGGAATCTGTGGCCATCTCCAGCATCCCATCATTCCCTTGCCCTTGCCTGGAACGTGGACATGGAGATGAGCCATTCTGGATCATGTAGGTGAAGGCAACATCTTAGGGACTGCGCAGTAGCAAGAAAGAAGGGGCCTGGGCCCCTGCCAGCCTCTCAGGACACTGTCATTTGGAGCTTTCTGTCACACACAGCCAAACTCTCATCCTGACTGATAACATTAGGTGTGGGGAGGGGCTCAGGAATTTTTGACAAGCTCCCAAGTGATTCCACAATAAGGTGTGGGACGCTCTGGTCTATTCCAACCTCCCAGCATTGCCCGGGAACTGCTTTTAGCATTATCTTTCCTCTTCCTATCCCCAGAAGGCAAAGAAAAGAGCTGGCTATGAGGCACAAGCTGGCATGAGCATGGAGGTAAGGAAGTGGGTGGAGCTGATGGGGTCAGACAGGGCGGGATGGGACACCAAGGGATATGGCATGCAAGAACCCCCGCCAACTGTGTCTCTCATCCGCACTCCCCAAGCTCTCACACAGAGAAGCCATCTTTAGATGAATGTCAAAGGCCTGGTCTTAAGACCCTATATGGCCAGAGACAGAGGTCAGAGTGGAGATGTCCTGAGACATCGAGATGACCCCAGGGTCACAAAGCACTGTGCAAATGTCAATGTAGGACCATTTACAGTCAATCCAGTGGGTAACCAGGGGGATTCTATCCACATCATGCAGGGGTTACTAGGCGGGACTACTGACGGTCCCCTCGGGGCCCCCTCCCAGATTCAGGCAGGTGGGCCCTTGGGAGCCCAGCCAGGCACTCACTGTAGAAGGTGGTCAGGGCCACAGGAGGCTGGGCGCTGAAGTCATAGTGCTCATAATCTGAGTCGGAGCCAGAGTCTGAGTCCTCAGGGGGCGGGGCCTGGACCTGGGTGGGCAGCATGAAAACTGGGGAGAGAACAGAGTCAAGGGCATTGCAAAGTGGTGGGCGGAAAGGCGTAGGGAGAGATGGTAGAGTATGAACGGCAGAGGTGAGAGGCAGAGTGGCAGGGGAGCACCAAGTAGCCCTTTTTTTTTCTTTCTTTTCTGGGACAGGGTCTCACTCTGTTGTCCAGGCTGGAGTACAGTGGTGCCATCACAGCTCACTGCAGCATTGACCTCCTGGGCTCAGGTGATCCTCCCACCTCAGCCTCCCAAGTAGCTGGGACCACAGGCATGCACCATCACGCCCAGCTAATTTTTGAATTTTTTGTAGAGACAGGTTTTCACCATGTTGCCCAGGCTAGTCTCAAACTCCTGGGCTCAAGCGATCCATCCCCCTCGGCCTCCCAAAGTGCCGGGACTACAGGCATCCACCAGTGCCCCCGGCCTGGGTAGCCCATCTTGTACAAGCCACCCAGTCTGAAGTTTCTAGGCTGCCTTCGTTAATTTCCAATATGGAGAACTAAACATTTATTTAGCAAATGCTTAACACAGTACTTACTATATGTGAGGCACTATTCTAACTCTTACAAGTATTACCTCATGATAACTCTGTGAAGTGGGTACATTATTATCCCCATTTTGCCTTGGAGGGAACTGAGGCACAGACAGGTTCTTACCTGGCCCAGAGCCGGCAGTCTGGCTCTAAACCTCTAGACTGTGCTATTCAGTGAGCAACTGCCCTGTGCTAAGCCTTGTGCTAGATGCTGTATTCACATTCTCTTCTCATATACATGGATTCTCTGTGCAAAGGATATTTATAATATTTGGCTGAGTTTTGTATGGGTTTTTATGTCATTGAACTCTTTCCGATAAAGGTGATTGAATATATTCACAATGCAAGGTGATTAAGCTCGAATTCCTCTGCAAGAGGTATAAATCCATATATCATAAAGGATGAATGACTGACCCCCTTTTTTTTTTTTTGAGACAGTCTTGCTCTGTCGCCCAGGCTGGAGTGCAGTGGTGTGATCTCGGCTCACTGCAACCTCTGCCTCCTGGGTTCAAGCGATTCTCCTGCTTCAGCTTCCCAAGTAGCTGGGATTACAGGTGCATGCCACCACACCCGGCTAATTTTTGCATTTTTTGTAGAGATGGGGTTTCACCATGTTGGCCAGGCTGGTCTCCAACTCCTGACCTCAAGCGATCTGCCCACCTCCGGCTCCCAAAGTGCTGAGATTACAGGCGTGAGCCACTGTACCCAGCCCCAATTTTTTTTGTTGTTTAGAAAATATGAACTATGAAATAAAACCACATTCTAGGAGAATCTTGATGGGGCTTCACAAGGCCAATTGGGCAAGACATTGACAAGGATGATGATATCACAAGCCTACTAGCCAACTAGCAGAGCAAAGCAGAACAGAGCTTTCCTCTGAGAACCAAGATCTAAAATGCGCTTAGCCTGTATTTGTCCAGAAATCAAAACTCTGGAGTCCTAGCGTGACTGAACTGGAAGGTCATCTGCCCTTCAATGTCCAGGGACGACTTGAGCCTGCTCAAGGTCCCAGGGCCATGAGTGGGCTGGCCCAGATCTCATCTCCAGCCGTGTGTACGTCTTGGACCTAAGCGGTGCTGACCTTCCAGAAAGTGCACCCTTCTTGTCCTCCCCAGCCCTCCCACACCCAGGATGGAGGACATCCTACCTTCTTTGGGGATGGTGATGGGGACCGGTTGATAGCTATTGCTCCCTGCTGGGATGGTGGTGGGTAGGTGCTGGTGGTTCACCATTACGGGGAGGGCTGAGGGAGGGGAGGCAGAAATTCTACAAGTCATTTTTTTGCCCTCTCCCAGTCTACCTGGTTCTATTCTGTTCTCATCGACACACCACCCTCCTCATTCCCCCAACACTTGCAGGCACACACGCGCGTGCACACACACACACACACAGGCGCGCACACACATGCACAGTCTGGTCCTCCCTGCTGGTGCGTCCAAGACTGCTGGGCATGCTGGGAAAATCTTTTCCACCATGGGGATCTCCCCAGGGCCAGGGCCGGGTGGCCATTGCTGGACCACGCCACTGCTGCTGGGGTTCTGCCAAGGCTCACATCCCCCTGGGATGGCTGTGGCTCCCAGAACCTTGCACTTACCGTATTTTCCTTTAATCCTCAAGAAGATGAAGGCTATGAAGAGGAGGGAGCCAAGGAAGAGAACTCCCAGAACGATGGAGAGGATGAGGAGCATTAGCTCCCGAGATTCCTTGTTCTCTATTTTCACTGTCACAGAAGATTCTGGAAACAAGAATTCCAATTCAGGAAGAAAGAGGAATGGGCACTCACCCTTCTTCTTGCCTTTCCATTCTCTGTAAAGCTGACCTGCTTCTCTTGTTATGTTATCTTCCTCCTTGCTTCCTTTTTCCAATTTTCCCATTGCTTTTAAGTGTGTGGTGTGTATTAGGCGCTCAATAAATGCATATTGAATGCATGAACAATTGATTAAATGAATTACTGCCTGAAATAGAACTCTGGCCCCCAGGCTGCAGAGATCTATCTGTCTGCTAGCTCTTCAGTATTTAGTCTTTGTGCAATAGACAACTATTGAGTACCCGCTGTGTGCCTGGCCCTAGACCGTGGGGCTACACATATGACAACAGTATCACAGGCCTTGAGGGGCTTTGTCTAGCGGAGAGATCAATAAGTAACCCAATCCAGTATGATGAGGCACCTGCTGTGATGGAGGTTTGAACAGTGACACTGGGGGCATGAGGCCCTACAAAAGGCACTTCATTCTCTGTGAGGGAAGACCAATGCTGACTTCCCAGAGACAGTGACTCTGAGCCACCTTTGGCAGTGAACAGACCATCAGGAGAGCTGTGCCTGAGTCCCCCCTCCTTCCCACCAGACATCCCCTCCATGAGGACGGGAGTGGGGTCTGGGATTCAGGGTCTCCCACCTCTGCAGCCCCACTCTGGGGTGACTTCTTGCCTTCCCCCTCCCTCAGCCTCCCCTCTGCTTAAAAGAAAGCAAAGCACAAGAATGGATACAGGGGTCAGTGAGGAGGGTTCCTGGAGTGAGCAGACCGCAGGGCTAGATGACTAGTAGTGACAGCAACGGGGAGGGAGATGAGATCATCCAGACCTCTTTGCTGGGGGCAGTATCTGCTTCCCCTGGGAGAGAACCCTCTCCCTGTCTTCATTTTCTCCTCTCCCCTCTCTGTCTGCAAATGGGGAAGTTTGGGTCAGGATGGGAGCTGGATCTGGCAGCAGGAAGCAGATGTGAGAGTGAGGCTGGGTGTTGCGGCCATGGGGAGACCCGTGAATGTGAGTCCAGACGGCTGTGGCTGAGGGAGGGGCTGATGGACAGAGGGGCTGATGGACCAAGGGCCGGGGTGTGGTCCCTGGATCTCTCTTTGTGCTTCACTCTTTGCCCTTCCAGGATGGCGTGGATCCCCACTCCAACCTCGGGAAGAGAAAGTGTGTGCAGGTTGCCTGCGGGGCCTGGCAGGAGCTTGACCCGCAGCCTGTGCAGTTGTACATTTCATTTCCTCTCTCTGCTGTCATCTACGGCTAGGGCGTCTGTGCCCTCTCCCCAAACCCCTGTTCACTGCTTCTGGGTGTCTGAGAGAAGATGACAGAGAGCTAGGAGGCAGAGCAAGGGAGTCTGGGCCAGCCCCTGTAGGTATCCCAGGACTGCAAAGGGGCTTAATGCCTGAACTAAATACTCATAGCAACAGCAGACTTTCGGACACTTCTTACTGTCTTTGAGGCTCTGTTCTAAGTGCTTTACAAAAATTAATTCACTGGAGCCTCACAGCAATGCTAGGAGAAAGTACTATATGCTTATCACTCCCATTTTATAATTGAGGCATCTGAGGCTCAGAGAGGTTACGAGTTGCCCAACAGGGCACAGCTAGCAAGAGGCACAGCTGGGAGTTGAGTCCTGGGAGTCTGCTCTGACGCCAGCCAAGCTACACACAGCTGGTGGGCAGACTAAGAATGGATCTGGAATTCAGAGCCTTTGTTGTCAGTTCTGGCCAGCAATCACTAGCTGTGACTTCAGCCTCGGAACCTCAGCTCCTTTCTTGATGTAAGGGTGATAATAGACCTCTCCCATTTGGCTACCGAGAGGATTAAAGGGTTGGGAAATAATGGCTATAAAGCACTAGGCCCAGTGTCTGGCCTGTTACGAACACAGGGCTGTGTGCCAGCATTCCCGCTACCCAGCTGGGCCAAGATCACCCTCCCTCTGCAGCCCCGACCCTGACCCCTGCTTGAGGTGGTATCAGCTCTCTCCAGCTCTTTCCTTCTGCCCACCAGGAGCTCACAGGAAAGTGGGGGAATGGACTTCTGTCCAGGAAGTATCAGGACTCAGTGATCTATGGGCTGACTTGGCAAGGAGGGGATATAGAAAGAGCAGAAAGTGCCACCCACAGAGCCCCGGGGAGGCAAGTCCATTGGCTGGAGGTGGAGGATGAGGACCAAACCATCTTCCATCCCAACACAGGTGTGCACAGGAACACACACACACACACCCAGATGTCCAAGCTTCTGAGAAACCGCGTAGTACCCAGCAACACTTACCTATAGTGACTGTCTGAACACTTGGAGGGACTTCGGGAGTGGACAGATTGTGCAAACTCCGGGAAGCTGTCAGAAAGCACCGCCCAGTCACTCAATGCATGTTACTGAGCACCTACTGCGTGCCAGGCCTTGGGTTAGAAACTGAACGGGACAGACAAGTGACTCAGAACTAGGGTTGTGCTCCCATCAGGGGCACGTGGCTAAGGAAACTTACCTCCCTCCCCTCCCCCACCCCCCACAGTAAGGAGGAACTCATGGATTAAATGCTGGGAAGGCTCTTTGGTTAGAATAAAGGGCTAATAGAATTATCCCTTCTTTCTGTGTAAGCTGCTACAGACCACAAATCCCTTTTCCATTCAGTTTCAGTTTGTTCTTAATCAGCCTAGGGAGATGAAGAGTGGACATTATCTTCGTTATCATAATCAGCATTCCCGTTGGGCAGGTATGGTCACAAAGAAATGAGCTTAAAAGTCCCTCAGCAGATACTATCAGGTTTCCCAGCTATCCTGTGAAGTGCCTAGCATCAGCATCCACACATGGAGGTTAAGGGACTGTCAGAAGCCTCCTTGCTCGTAAATGGCAGAGCTGGAATTTGTAACCTGGTGTCTGAATGCCGTAAGAACGCAAATATCATGTTTCTTCAGATCTATCTAACACATTTTTTCAAACTTTAACACGTCTGAAATTGGGATCACGGTCTCAGTCATTACGTTTGGTGGTTTATTTTGGCAGTGTTTGTTCTTCTTTATGGTACATGAAATAATAATGGTGTGACTTATAAACAATGCCATCTTAGATTTGGTAAGATATGGCAGAACCCAACTCATAGAGTGGGTATGAGGCTTAGCTGAAATAAGAGCTACTTAGTGCTCAACAATGCCTAGCATATGATCAGGGTTCCAGAAGCTGTCACTGATATTATTACTAGGGCCTGCTAATATTATTTTTACTATCATCACCAGGGCTGGGATGGCAAATTGGTTTCAACTCTTGAGTCAATCCCACTCAAGAGGAACCATTGCTTAGTATATAATGTCTTCATATATGATTCATCATTCTGGGGCTGAGTGGAGCATCTGAAAATACCTCGATGAATTAGCACTGTCTGCCTGGGCACCGTAAGGACAACGCTCCTTCTTATGCCATATGTGCCATTGCCGATTTGGTGCCTATTGTGGTCCTTGGACTGTAAGTTTTTAGGACATGGATTCAGGTAGAATTCTGGCTCAAATCTGGGGGGTGGAGTAGGATGGGGTACCTGAGCAGAGGACCCTGGCTGCCAGCGACTGGCTGCAGAGATTGGAGTTGTTGAACCTCCAGGAGCAGTTGGAGAGAGTGAGCTCCTCCCCGTTGCATGAGTAGTACATCCTGCCGGACAAGGAGTGGGGCAGTCCCTTGGGCCGCTCGACCGCGGTTCCACAGCCCAAGGACTGGCAGAGCACCTTGGCCTCCGATGAGTACCACTCACTGTCACACACTGTGTTCCAGACCCCTCGAAAGTGTACCTCCACCTGCCCCTCGCAGCGGTCAGCGCCCCCGGTCAGGCGCCAGGACTGGTGCTCTGCAGGGAAGGGGCAGGGGACTGAGTCAGGTCAGGATCCTTTGGGCAGAAATTCCCGCCAGCCCAGACCCACCAGTGCAGGCACCAATGCAGCCATTTGGTCTCCAGATCTTGTGTCTTCTCCCTCCTGTGTCTGTGTCCCCCTGTCACCTGCCCCATCTGCTCTGGCCAACCCTGCTGTGATAAGTGTGGTCTGTGAAGCAGCAGCATCGTCATTGCCTGGGATCTTGTTAGAAACGCAGACTCTGGAACTCTGCCTCAGACCTACTAAGTCAGAATCTACATTTTAACACCCCCACCTCCCCCATCTCCTGCATATCAAAGAGAGGCACTGTCTGGTCCAGAACCTTCTGGCCTCACCTGGACAGACCAACAGCCTCCTCAGAGGCCTCCCTGCCTTCAGTCTCCCCTTGCTGCTCGAATGCAGGTGACCAACTCCCACTCGGGAAGAGTCTCACTTTTAATGTCACCTCTTCCAGGAGGTGGTCAGCCTTAGCCTACAGCTCCACATTGCCTGCTGCCTCTAGACTCCACCTGACTGCCTTTCTTGGGGGCATTTACCACTTCCTCTCCTGAATTATGTTTGTCTCAGTCTCATCTCCCCTCCTGAACTGTGACCTCTCAAGGGCAGGGACCACCTCTCCGGCACTAACTCCAGGCTTGGCGCCCAGTAGGCCTATGGTGAGTGTTGGTGGTGACCGGGCTTCAGCGACTCCGCCCACTGACCTGAGCACACCACGCCCGCGTCCTCTTTGTGGCCGCAGTAGTGCTGTCCTGGCAGCCCCGGGCAGTCCCACAGGTAAGCTTCGGCCCCGGAGCAGTTCACCTGGTCCCGGTGGATAGGCCCGCGGCCGGGCATGAAGTGCAAGCCGGGCAGGGCCTGGACTGCCCAGCCGCAGCCCAGTTGCCTGCACACCACGTGGGCGTCCTCTAGGTCCCAAGTGTCATCGCACACCGATCCCCACTCGCCATGCTCCAGCATCTCCACGCGGCCGGCGCAGGCGCCGCCACCGTCCACCAGGCGCAGCGCGCGGTTCTCTAGGGGTGGGAGGGGGTTGTGGACGCTGGGGCACCCGGCCAGGAAGGGAGGGTTGGGGCGATGGTTGGATTGGCCGGAGAGTTGTGAGCGTGTTGTGGACCCAGTGAGAGGGCTGTAGCCGGGTAGGCAAGACTGGGAATCCTCCCAGGACTGCAGATGGGTTAGGTAGAGCCGCAGGCTGGTGGGAGGGACCAGAGACCTGGTGGGCGGGGCCTGGAGGGCAGGTTTGGGAGCCTGGGAGCCACAGCGCTAAGGGACCCTGTGAACCTGGGCATGTTTATATAGATGGCGAAAGGGGAGGAGATAGAGACCCAGAGCGGGAGGGGACAGGGATGCGGCGGGCCCAGTAAGTGGGGTTAGAGACCGGGTTACCTCTGGGAACCCAGGGGTGGGACTAGGGACCAAGTGTAGGGCTGGAGTCTGGAGGCCAGATCCGAGGAAACGCTCAGATCTGGAAATGACTCGAGGTCGTCCTCCGGTGTGGGAACCCGGTGCGTTTGCACTGGTAGGCGGTGGAGGTGGAGGTCTGGAGGGCGAGGCTTGGGTCCAGGGACTGGAGCCAGGAGCAGTGGCTGAAGGCCTGGGGAGTGCGGCGGGGGGACGCGTGTAGGGGGTGCGCTCGTACCTGCACAGGTGACACGGGCCCGCCTCCCGTCGCTGCGGCACGCGTGCTCCACCACCTCGCAGAGCTGCAACTCGGCGCCGCTGCACAGGAGGGCGGGCGCCCCGGCCAGAGTGGCATTAGCGGCTGCGCTGGTGTTCCCGGCTGCCGGCGGGGGCGGCAGCTTGGGAGTCGGCGGGGCGAGCTGGGAGGCGGCCTCCGCCCCGCCGCAGCCCAGTGCTCGGCACACGGCCTCTGCGGCGCGGCTGTCCCAGAGTGCCCCGCACGCGGGCTCCCAGGACGCCTCGAGCCGGACCTCCACCGTCCCGCTGCAGCTGCTGCTTCCGTTCGTCAGACGGACCGGAAGCCGCTCCCCTGGAAGTGTCAGACCAGAGAGCTGAGACCGGTGGGGCCTGGGCAGAGGGTTGCCCAGGCTCTGCCACTGACTCTGTGCGTGAACTTTGACAACGCCCTGCCTGGCTAGGGGTCTCAGCTTTCCAATCTGCAAAATGGAGCCGGGCTGGCTCATCCCTGAGCCCACCTTGAGGCCTGACTCTGTGGTTCTCCTTAGAGTCAGCCAAAGGTGGAGCTCGGCAGTGACTCTAGAGGTTAAGATGGATGACAGACAACCAGGGGTCCAGCCCCCCAGAAACCCTCCTCACTTGCTCCTGTCTCCAGGGGCACCCGTTTGTGAAAGAAAGGCAGAGTTGTGAGTTCAGGGGCCCTGGTCCAGTGGGCGCATGCTTCCCCTGAAGGCCCCTCTGCTCCTCTGAGGGTACTGTCCTAGAGGCTGTCACAGTGACTAGGGAACCTTGGAGGATTGCCAAGGGGCTGGCCATGGGGTTGATGATGGGCTGTTTCAGCTGATGGTGGTCCTCACTTCCCCAGAGCCCCTTCTTTGGGAACCACCTGCCCCTTTTAGCCCAGGATTGTACCCCCAGTGCTAGCATGCAGCTTTGCATACAGTAGGTCCTTAATAAATATCTGTTGAGTAAATCAAGGACCCTGCCTCCCCCACCAAGAACTCTAGCCTATTCTCAACAAATCCCCTTAACATGCTCCAGGCATACCTGCCCACCTGTATGTGACTTATCAGTGTCCTCTCAAAAATGGTAGTTCTACGATCTCAAAGTGAATTGATAGTGGAACTTCAGGTGATGGGTCAGTTGTCTGAAGTCAGGGAGCCTCCCTGGTATCCTAAATGTCCATTTCCCTTCATTATTACCGTGGGGGACCACCTACAGAAAGCTGATCATGGACCCTCAGGGGGAATGTTTGCTCACCTGGCTCCCAGAGCTCACTCTCGGCACTGCTGGTGTTGAGCTGGTCAGATGGGGCTGGAGACGGATGACCTGAAATGAACCAGCAGCAGCATGGTGGGTGAGTGAGCTCAGGCCTGGAGACCACAGAGGCACCCTGATGATCAGGGGGCACTTCCTGGAGCCTGTGGTGGCTACATGAGGCCTTTGGAAAAGGCATGGTCCTCAACTTTGGGTGCATTTGCATTTGCCTCCCTTCAAGGTAGGGGAAGTTCTCAAACACTGGCATTTCAGGATCCTCCGCTTTACCTAGTCATTGCACACACATCTTCAGAAATCAGAGTAGAACAGGGAGGAAAGGCAATGGGCATTGGGGCCAGACACACAAAGTGGCTTCGTGACCATGAATGGGTGACTTAATCTTTCTGTGCCAGTCCCAATTTTTCAGCACTGATTCTTAGGAAAATATCGTGAGACTGAAATGAGACAGCCTATGAAATACTTGACATATAGAAAAAGCTCAAAAATGGGAGTGATTTAGAAAAAGAAAATTTTGTTTGTAGAATTTGTTTGAGAATTTCATACCAGACTTTAGAATAATTGGCACATCCTGGACTGGGAACCACTGGATTGCAAAGAGCTTTCAGACACTAAGAAACTAGCATTCACTAAGGACAGGTATTTGCATATTTGCATATATTATTCCATTTACTTTCTTTCTTTTTTTTTTTTTTGAGACAGAGTTTCGCTCTTGTCGTGCAGGCTGGAGTGCAATGGCTTGATCTCAGCTCACCGCAACCTCCGCCTCCCGGATTCAAGCGATTCTCCTGTCTCAGCCTCCTGAGTAACTGGAATTACAGGCATGCGCCACCACGCCTGGCTAATTTTGTATTTTTAGTAGAGACGGGGTTTCTCCATGTTGGTCAGGCTGGTCTCGAACTCCTGACCTCAGGTGATCTGCCTGCCTCAGCCTCCCAAAGTGCTGGGATTACAGGCGTGGGCCACTGCATCCGGCCTATTCCATTTACTTTCAACAACGCAGTGAGGCAGGTGTTAGCATTCTTACTTTACAGACTAGGAAAAGGAGGCTCCAAAAGCAAAAATCAGTTGTCCCTGCCAGATAGGGTCCATTTATTCCACCAGAGCTACTATCCATTCTGCCCTGGGAGGCTGACCTGTTTGGATTAACCCCTGTCTTCCTGGGCCTTATGGCTTCTGTCAGATTCAGCCAATGGGGAGCCTTAGCAGAGATAGGCGGAAGTGAGGAGAGCGAAGATGTGACACTTATTCCTCTGGCCCCTCCCTGTGAGGTCCCTCAGGTAGGCTGTGTCCCTCATGTGAAGGACATTGCTTATTCAAGGTGACCTCTCCTTCACTGTCTCCTACTCTGACTCACTGACCACTCCCTGGTTGTGTCTCCTTTGGCCAGAAGTTGCTCTTCGATTCTACTTATTCCATTACCCTTTGTAAATAGTTCTTCTGTAAATGAGCCCCCTTTAAATTCCTATTCTAGGTTTCCTGGTGGGACCCCGACTGATGCGTGGCCTGAGGCCACCCAGTGAGCAAGCTGCAGAGCCTGGATTTAAACTGTCTCCAAGGACTTGCCTCCCCTCTGGGCTGGGATGTTTGGGCTTGTAAAGCACAAAGGGAGGCTCTGGGGCAGGGACTGTCGTGGTTGCCTATGAACTCCTCTTCATTTTCTGGTTTCTCTTGCACTTAGGTTGGGCTGGTTGAAGCCTAGGCAGAAGACGTCTGCCCACTTTTGAGCCAAAGCAGGGAAGAGGCAGTGAGCCTTTTCCATTTATGTCTTCCCTGTTGAGGGATATTAGAGGCCCTGGGTTGCGGAGGAACTGCAAGAGGGAAGGGGATGTTGACCCAGCTTGGATTTTGTGTAAGGAGTAAGCCCTTATCATGTTAAACCATGAAGATTTGGGGGTGTCCTTGTTGCTACAGCCTTGCGTAGCCTGGCCTGACTGATACAGAGGCTGAAGACTCGGACATGACCGCTACACATTCCTGGAGCTTCACCTGAGCAGATTCCACGGACACACCCCCTGAGCCTGAGCTTGTGCGTGTGCGCGTGCACACCCTGGCAGACAGCCCTCTCCAGGAAACCGTGTGGGCCTCTCCATCATCAGGCAGAAAGTCATCAGCCCTCTAATTGCCGTCCTGGCTAACTCCCTGGATGTCTGCCCAGCCTGAGCCCCTGGAGGGGAAATGACTCCAAATTCAGAGCCAAACTCTGTGGCTGATGTATTAGAATGTTCAGCGCAAGAATTCAGATGCCCACAAGTTAGGATTTCAGAATCCTGGTTCCCACAGCAACGGTCCCAGTGCTCCAGCGTAGTTTTCAATGTTACTACATGGGGTGGGGGAGGGGGGATTGAGCGATGGCTGCAGTGTGTATGACTGTGAGGTGTGTGCATGTGAGTGTGTGTGAGGGACTGTGTGCATATGTGATTACGACCGTGTGTGTTAATGTGATGTCTGTGGGGCGGGGGGGCTTTAGCTCTGCTCTGTATCATCTCTGTCTCTGGGTCTGGAAAACCACTTTCTCATGCATAAAGACAAAAATGTGTTCTCCTAGATCAGAAAACCCTAGAGTGCAGGGCCTACGGCTGGGTCAGCCCTGTGTCCCCCACAGTGTCCAAGGCAGTGTTTGTTGATTGACTGAATGAATGAGTGAGCAGCAGCTGCCAGCTCCAAGGCAGCTGGTTGAAAGCAGATAACGTCGAGGGCTTTTTGTGTCAAGCATTCTCCCATCCCCTATCCCAAGAAGGGAACCTGGCTTCTCTGTTCTCTGACTTCTGTGCTACAGGAACAAAAGCAGAAATTACCTGGAACCGTCTTTCCATCCAGGCCTCATTTCACAGAGGGCCGAATGCAATTATCTTGCATTTCATTTGCGTTTCTCAGACATCATTATCACCTTTTTTGTTTTGAGACAGAGTCTCACTCTGTCGCCCAGGCTGGAGTGCAGTGACACAATCTCGGCTCACTGCAACCTCCACCTCCTGGGTTCAAGCGATTCTCGTGCCTCAGTCTCCCGAGTAGCTGGGACTGCAGGCGCTCACCACGATGCTGGCTAATTTTTGTATATTTTTTGTAGAGATGGGGTTTTCCCATGTTGCCCAGGCTGGTCTCGAATTCCTGAGCTCAAGCGATCTGCCTGCCTCAGCCTCCCAAATTGCTGGGATTACAGGTGTGAGCCACCGCACCCGGCCCATTGTTACCGCTTTTGCCTGGTCCTGTGCCTCATGCTTTTCTTTAAATTGGTTCACTTTTTTGCTGCAATAAATTTATTTGAAAAGGAGCCTGCTATGGTTTGAATGAGTTCCAAAGTTCATGTGTTGGAAATTTAATCTCCCAGTGACCTGTGTTGAGAAGTTGGATGTTTAAGAATTGATTAGGGCTGGGTGTGGTGGCTCACGCCTGTAAGCCCAGCACTTTGGGAGGCCGAGGCAGGCAGATTACCTGAGGTCAGGAGTTCAAGACCAGCCTGGCCAACATGGTGAAACTCTGTCTCTACTACAAACAAAAATTAGTCGGGTGTGGTGGCGCATGCCTGTAATCCCAGCTACTCAGGAGGCTGAGGCAGGAGAATTGCTTGAGCCTGACAGGTGGAGGTTGCAGTGAGCTGAGAATGTGCCTCGCCAACAGGGCGAGACTGTCTCAAAAGAAAAGAAAAGAAAAGAATTGATTAGGTCATGAGGATTCTGCCTTCATGAATGGATTAATGCTGTTATCACAGGGGTGTGTTGGTTATTGCAGAAGTGGTTTTGTTGTAAAAGTGAGAGTTCGGCCGTCCCTCGCTCTGTCTCTCGTGCACTCTCTGGCCATGTGACGCCTTCCATTGTGTTATGATGCAGAGAGAAGGCCCTCATCAGATGTGGCCCCTAGATCTTGGGCTTCCCAGCCTGCAGAACTATGAGAAATAAATTTCTTTTTGTTTTAAATTACTGTGGTACTTTGTTATAGCAACACAATTTTGTGGTACTTTGTTATAGCAACACAAAACAGAGTAAGAGCAAACTTTTACCCTTTCCTGTGAATTTGCTTTTTCACATCATTAAAGACACCTGAACATAAAAATGTTCACTGCAGATTTTTTTTTTTTTTTTTTTTTTTTTTGAGACAGTGTCTTGCTCGTCACCCAGGCTGGAGTGCAGTGGCGTGATCTCAGCTCATTGCAACCCTCACCTCCTGGGTTCAAGCAATTCTCCTGCCTCAGCCTCCCAAGTTGCTGGGATTACAGGCGCCCACCACCACACCCTGCTAAATTTTTTTGTATTTTTGGCAGAGAGGGGGTTTCTCCATGTTGCCCACGTTGGGTCTTGAACACCCAACCTCAAGTGATCTGCCTGCCTCGGCCTCCCAAACAGTTGGGCGTACAGGTGTGAGCCACTGCACCGAGTCCACTGCAGATTTTTGAATGGCAAAAAGTTAGAAACAGAGTGAATGCCCATTCACAGGGGAAACGGCTGAATCAATTATGGTCCATTTACAGCGTGGCATCTTATGCAGCCTTTATAAAGAATGAAATAGACCCAGATGGGTTGGCAGGATTTCCAAGCTGTGTTGAGTAGGAAAAGCAAGATGCAGAGAAGAGAATATAATATGATACAATTTTTGTGAAACAAGGCCAAAAAACCCCCTCTGTGAACTGGTATGATTACAGGAACATGAAGATAAGTGTGGGAGAACACACAGCAGATGATCAAAATGGAAAAATAAAGAGTGGGCTTCAGGGGAAGGGGCCAAGCAGGGCCAGCTCCACAGGCTGGTGGACTGTGCGCAGGGCCCTGTGCTTAGAAGGACCCGGCCCTTGCTTGAATCCTCTGCTGTTGCCCTCTTGAAATTTCTCATCATTTGTTGAACCAAAGACCCTGCATCTCCATTTTGCACCGGGTCCTGCAAATTATGCAGCTGGTCATGGGACACAGTCACATGGAAGATAGGGGAAGGAAAAGCAAGCAATGAAGGTAAAAGGCTGTACTTTAAAAATCATGTATGATATGATTCTATGTACGTAAAATTAGGTATGTATGTTGATATGAAAAAAATAAGAAGATATTAAAACCTAAAGGGATGATTTATATGACTTGCCTAAAATAGAAGGTAATCGTAAAAACAAACATACTAAAAATAAAGCCACGTTAGAGATGTTAAAAGACACATCATCGGCCAGGCACGGTGGCTCACGCCTGTAATCCCAACACTTTGGGAGGCCGAGGTGGGTGGATTAGAAGGTCCGGAGTTTGAGACCAGCCTGGCCAATGTGGTGAAACCCTGTCTGTACTAAAAATACAAAAGTTAGCCAGGTGTGGTGGCAGGCACCTGTAGTTCCAGCTACTCGGGAGGCTGAGGCAGAATCGCTTGAACCCAGGAGGCAGAGGTTATAGTAAGCTGAGATCACGCCACTACTACACTCTAGCCTGGGCGACAGAGCAAGACTCCGTCTCAAAAAAAAAAAAAAAAAAAAAAAGACACGTCATCATCAGACTATCTGATAGAATCAGAAGGAATGACAGAACATTGAAAAATAATAATTATTTAAACTTTTATTGCCATGTGATTCAGTGTTATTTAATGCTAAGTTCATTTACCACCTGAAGTTATACTGTGTGCCCCTGAAAATCATCTCTAGTTGTGTCCCAAATTCTGGAAAGTGATGGAACAAGAAAGGGGGGAGCGGCTGGTTTCAGAATAGGAGAAGAAATAGGTTGGGAGTGCCGACCCCAGCCCAGGAAGGAGGCGGCTTTTTCAGGCCAGTCCCATGCAGAAGTCCCCGAGAGGGACAGAACCTCTAATGGGGTAGTGGGAAGAAGACTCCAGTGAAACGGGCTGCGGAGGAGACTGTAAGCACTGGAAGAATGAAGGCACGAAAGAGCCTTGTTGGCTAGAATTTGAGAAAACGGGACATTGATACTCCTGTTGTGACACCCAGGCCCCTGAGATGTCCCACGGGCATCTGAGAGGTGAGGGACTTGTGGAGAAAGGAGGCATAGACATCGAGAGAAAGCTGAGCCTCTCCCGCTGGACAGCCCAGTGTCAGAGCAAGCCTGGTGGGGAAACTTTTAGGAACAACAAGGGACTCCCCAGAATGCCGCCCTGGCCGTGCCCAGTGACCAGTGTCAGGTCAACGCCAGCTACACCTGAGGTTACTCTCTGTCCTCCGGCACTGTCAGAGGTGCTGAGGAAAACACGGTTGCATCCTGATTGCTAGTTGAGTGGATGGTGGATGAAGAGATGCTGTACAGAGCCAGAGGCAGAGTGGAAAGGGAGATGGAAACATGGAGGTGGAATCTACAAGTGGTGCGGTCAGGTGCATGTGTCACCTGCTAGAAGTATAGTTTTAAAAAAAACCAACAGGAAGTGTTTGCAAACACAGATGCCAACAGCCTTAACAACAACAGCAAACCAAGCTCTTTCAATCCAGTAATTCCACATTTGGGAACCTATCCTAAAGAAAACTATCTCAAGTACCATACTGCCTGGAGACTAAAGCCCATGCTTTGGAACTAGATGGTTCTAGATTCCCTTTTCCATCCATTGGAGCCCCAGAATGCTGTGATGTGCTGGTTTTTTATTTTTATTTTTATTTTTATTTTTTTGCCATAGAGTCTTACTCTCCCTCTGTTGCCCAGGCTGGAGTGCAGTGGTGCGATCTCGGTTCACTGCCACCTCCACCCTCCCGGTTCAAGTGATTCTCATGCCTCAGCTACTGAGTAGCTGGGGTTACAGGCGCCCACCACCACGCCTGGCTAATTTTTTAATTTATATTTTTAGTAGAGATGGGGTTTCACTATGTTGGCCATGCTGATCTCGAACGCCTGGCTTCAAGTGATCTGCCCACCTCAGGCTCCCAAAGTGCTGGGATTACAGGCGTGAGCCACGGAGCCCAACCCTGTGCTGTTTCTGATAGCATAATAAAAACAAACAAATAAAAACCCACCAAAAAAAAATTCAAACTGGAGACAACTGGATTGTCTAAAAGTGATTTGGGGGTTGGTTAGAAAAATATAGCACATTAAAAATATTTGCCAAAAAAAAATTTACAGGGAGTATTTAATGATGTGGGGATAAGTTTATGCCACAATGCTAAGTGGCAGAAGCAGAATACAGGGTTATGTTACAAATATGGTTGTACTCTCCCCTTCAGTCCCCATCCTCACCTCCCGCCATGTTTTAAGCTTCTGAAGGTTTTCCAGGACCCAGAGAGAGCCCGAGTTCAATCTCCCATGCTGTCCTCTCACTGCATCCTGAGATTTTTTTTTTTCAAGTGGGCCCAGCCACATTTAATTACATAGCTATCCTGGTCATGAACTGATTGACAACCATTGGCTCACTAGATTCTAAGCATCACCCCCAGATATCCAGCACCTTGCACAGTGCCTTGCCCAGGAGAGATGCTAAAGGAATACAATAAATTAAATTTAATCTCTACTATAGGAAAAGAAAATTCATGCCCACATGGTATTAATAAGTTTTCCCTCCCTTCCTTCCTTTCTTCCTTCCTTCCTTCTTGCTCTTTCTTTCTTTCCTTTCTATCTACCTTGCTCTGTCACCCAGGATGGAGTGCAGTGGTGCCATCTCAACTCACTGCAACCTCTGCCTCCCAAGTTCAAGCAATTCTCCTGCCTCAGCCTCCCGAATAGCTGGGACTACAGGCATGTGCCACCATGCCCGCCTAATTTATATATATTAGTAGAGACTGGGTTTCATCATGTTGGCCAGGCTGGTCTCTAACTCCTGACCTCAGGTGATCCGCCTGCCTTGGCCTCCCAAAGTGCTGGGATTACAGGTGTAAGCCACTGTGCCTGGCCTGTTTTCCTGTGTGTGTGTGTTTTTTTTTTCTGCCTTGTGTTGTTCTAATTTTTTCAAATGTTCTATATCAAATAAAAATTAAAGGTCCCCAAATAAATACACATGGCTTTTTTCCCTGGGGGGACATGTGGGCTAGCTTGAAGTACTAATACAATGAGCTTTAATACTGACTACCCAGTCACCCTGCTCCACTGAGCCTGCAGAGAGCACCTGGGCAGACAGTGTGGCCACGTCAGCTAAAGCCATACTCATTCCCAGGGAAGAACTGAAGAGCTCATGTGGCTGGCAGGTCAGGGTGTTTCTTCTCCAGAAAATGTCGGCACTGTTGGGGGCACAGAGGAGGGGGTCACTGGGTTGTGCGTCAGGAGATGACGGTTGATTTCTATCATTAAGTTGCTACATGACCTTGGATGAGTTCTTTCACTTTCTGGCCCCATTTTCTCACTTGCATAATGACAGATTGATGAGATTTTGATCTCGTCCAGTCCTTACATTCTTTGATTATAATTAGATAAAATATGTAATGAAAGGCAACATCTCTTGAGCACTTACTGTATGCCCCATAGACGATAGCTGTTATCTGTGTGCATTGCATGTACTAGCAAATCCTTACAACTACCCTGTGAGGTGCATACTATTAATATCATCATCCCAGTGTCATCACTGAGAAAACTGGGACATAGAGAGCTTAAGTAAATCACCCAAGGTCACCCAACTGGTCAGTAATCAAAGCAAAATTTGAACGTGGACAGTCTGGCTCTAGAAATCACCCTTTTAACTACTACAGTGTACTGTTTTCAGTATGCTGTCAATATAGATGGGAAATCTGTCCTACACAGTCCATTTAGCATCACAGAAGTGGGCTCATGGTACACAAGGCACTCATCTGTATAAACGCAGGGGAGGAGCATACATTTGAAGGGCTTAGAGATCACTCAGTCCCGCTCAGAGGGAAAATCGTATGGTACTGTGTTGTCCAGTACAATAGCCACCAGCCACGTGTGGCTACTGAGCACTTGAAATAGGGTTCGTGCCAATGAGAAACTCAAAATTTCATTTTATTTAATTCAACTCATTTCTATTTAATTTACAAAATGTTTTCCATTTAATTTTAAAGGCATAATCAATTCAATCATTGGAAAACCTTTTCAAATGGCTGGAGTAAGTTAGATATGTGATTCTCCTTTTTCAATTGTAACTAGTATGAAATCTAAATACAGATTGAATGTTTCTGGTGAAACTTGAGTGTCCAAATTGAGACGTGCTTTAAGTGTGAAGTACAGATTGTGTTTCAAAGACTTGGTAAGAATAAAGAATGTAAAGTATCTTATTAAGAATTTTTTTATTGATGTCATGTAGAAATGATATTTTGGATATATTCAGTTGAATCATATACATTATTAAAGTAATTTTTTTATTTTTTATTTTATTTTATTTATTTATTTATTTATTTTTGAGACAGAGTCTTGCTTTGTCGCCCAGGCTGGAGTGCAGTGGCGTGACCTCGGCTCACTGCAAGCTCCGCCTCCCGGGTTCACGCCATTCTCCTGTCTCAGCCTCCCAAGTAGCTGGGACTATGGGCACTCACTACCACGCCCAGCTAATTTTTTTGTATTTTTGGTAGAGACGAGGTTTCACCATGTAAGCCAGGATGGTCTCGATCTCCTGACCTTGTGATCCGCCCATCTCGGCCTCCCAAAGTGCTGGGATTATAGGCGTGAGCCACCGCGCCCGGCCTATTAAAGTAATTTCACCTGTTTCTTTTTACTTTTTTGAAAAAATGCAGCTGCTAAAAATTTATTTATTTATTATTTTTATTTTATTTTATTTTATTTTTATTTTTATTTTTGAGATGGAGTCTCGCTCTATCGCCCAGGCTGGAGGGCAGTGGTATGATCTTGGCTCACCGCAACCTCCATCTCCCGGGTTCAAGCGATTCTCCTGCCTCAGCCCCCTGAGTAGCTGGGACTACAGGCACGCACCACCATGCCTGGCTACTTTTTAAATATTTTTAGTAGAGATGGGGTTTCACCATGTTGGCCAGGCTGGTCTTGAACTTCTGACCTCAGGTGATCCACCTGCTTTGGCCTCCCAAAGTGCTGGGATTACAGGCATGAGCCACCATGCCCAGCCAAAAATTTAAAATTATAAATGTGGCTCACATATTGACATCAGACAGTGCTGTATGCGGGGAAGGTAGCTATGTACCTCACAAGGCCTTGCGTTCAAAGGCTTGGGCTGGAGTCCAGCTCTGTTCCTTATTAGTGGAGTGACTTTTGGCCAGTCACTTTGCCAGTCTGAGCCTTAGACTGTCATCCATGAACTGGAGTTAATAATGCTTCTCTCAGAAGTCTTTTTGTCAGCAAGTATTTTGTCAGAAATATTGCAAAATCTGAGGCCCAAGGGAAGAGTATCCCCAAGGCCCACGGGGAGGTCAGCCTCCCAGTGCAGTGCAGTGATCTCCCGGATAGTCCAGCTGCTGCTCTGGAGCACTGCCAGGACAGGGCAGGGTGTGCCCCTCTGCAAGACTGGCACCAGGCCCTTGTGACTAGTGTCCCCGAACCTTGGGAGAGGCGTGCTCCCTGCTGACTTGCAGAGCACCGTGCATCTTGTGTATGAAGACTGGCCTTTTGTCTCGAGCAGTGATGACAAATGCTACGTGAACCCTGGTTGGCCCGCCTCCCGAGGCCCTGGCTCAGGCTCCAGGTATTCAAGTGGAGCAGGACTGGTTCAGGGGGCTGTCCAGAAACAGTCACCTGCCCCTTGCCCAGTGGCCGGGCAGCTGGACTGGGATTCCTGGTTTGCAGGTTTGAGAAGCAGCCAGGTGGACTCCTAGTTTTCTACTCCCAACCCACACTGATGGGAGCAGCTACCTATCTCGGGCATCCGGTGTCCAGAGTGCAGGGGGATAAGGGAAGGATGTTGTGATGCTTCCCACTGCTCTGATAGGGAAAGGGGAGGACCCAAGGCACGTTGAGCACCCGCCACAAATCTGGCACAGCTCAGCAGTAATGGCTGACATTTATTCAGTATGATTTAATTGTCAATGCAAGACCACGAGATGGGGAAACTGAGGCACAGAGAGGTTTAGTAACTTGCCTAAGATTACACAGCTAGAAAATGGCCAAGCTGGGAATTGAACCCAGGCTGTCTGCTTGCAGAGACCACATTCGTAACCATGCCACTCCCCGGGGTTGGAATCCAACATCCTGATTTCTGCTTTGGTGATCATGTCAAGGGCAAGAGGCAGGAAGTTTTGACAACCCCGGAGGCTTTCCAAACTCCTTTCTCCTCTGCAAGGGTCAACCAGCACTGAGTTTAGAAATGATAACCCATCCCTCCCCCGCAATGGTGATACAACTCAGAACCCAAGATCCAGGGACTCATTTCCCAAAAGACCCCAGACTCCAAAGATAAGCAACAACTAGGAAACTTTCCTTCTCCAGGGCAGGGGGTCCTGGGTGGCATGTGTCATCCCACAGCCCTCATAGCAGGGAAAAGATGAGACTTAATAGTCTCACCTCGCACTGCCCCCACCCCTTCCCCACTTGCTCTCAAATGTGGGGCTCACTCCAGCACTGTCTAGGGCCTGAGGATGCATCGGCCAATTGGAAGAGGAGGGCCAATGAATTTAGAGGAGGAAGCTCTGAGTGAGAGGGTGCTGGAACTGTCCTAACTATTTTCTTTTTAGAAATGCCCTTGGTATTGCTAATGGTGAGCAATTAATAAAACAACTAGAAATAAGGGAATGCCTGTAATTCCATTAAAATTAGAAAGATGTCGGCTGGGCCTGGTGGCTCACGTCTGTAATCCCAGCACTTTGGGAGGCTGAGGTGGGTGGACTAGCTGAGGTCGGGAGTTCGAGATCAGCCTGGCCAACATGGCGAAATCCAGTCTCTACTAAAAATACAAAAATTAGCTGGGTGTGGTGGTGTATGCTTGTAGTCCCAGCTACTCGGGAGGCTGAAGTAGGAGAATCGCTTGAACCCGGGAGGGGGAGGTTGCAGTGTGCCGAGATTGCAGCACTGCATTCTAGCCTGGGTGACAAGAGCAAGACTCCATTTCAAAAAAAAAAAAAAAAAAAAAAAGAAAAGAAAGAAGGAAAAGAAAAGAAAAAGATGCAATCACTGGCTCATACAAGTAATATAATTCAATTGGGAGGGGATAAATGTGTTCAACCTTTGAGGGGACTTGGACTTGGAGATGCTGTGACACCCGGTTAGGCTGAGTTTACTTTGTCAAGAAACTGAAGCTGTCATGGGCTCAGTCACACAGTGCTGTCCTAGCCTGCAGAGGTGACTGACTGCAGTGACTAGAGCAGCTTATACTCACTTGGCTCTCCAAGGCCAGGAAGGCTAGAGTGACTTCTCTCCCCTGGCGCCCAAAGAAAAGTCAGCAGTTTGGTGCTTTGGTATTATTTTACACGTACACTTATCTCCCGAATACCTGTCCCAGTTCCTAGCACGTGGAACAAGTTCAGCAAGTGTTAATGAAACGGAACATAGATCGGTAATAAACTCATTTCTCAGCTTTCAGGAGAACATGGCTCATGTGCTTTCATTTTCTTGAGAGAGAAAGAGAAAGAGAGTGAGTATTATTTGGTATTATGTTACAGGATTTTGGTTTGTTTTCACACTCCCCAGTTATACCACAGCAGGGCTTGGGGACACAAATAAAACAATTCGCTCAATTGACAGAGATAGATGGAAGTTAAGGCTCAAAGAGTCCCAGCCCCAGAGGACTGCAGTCACTCAGGTCAAAGAAATTCAGCCTTTTTTTTTTTTTGGCAGGGGTGTTGGGGAGGGAACGAGTCTCACTCTGTTGCCCAGGCTGGACTGCAGTGGCACGATCTCGGCTCACTGCAACCTCCGCCTCCCAGGTTCAAGCAATTCTCCTGCCTCAGCCTCCTGAGCAGCTGGGACTACAGGTGCGTATCACCACGCCTGGCTAATTTTTTGTATTTTACTAGAGACGGGGTTTCACCGTGTTGCCCAGGCTGGTCGAAAACTCCTGAGCTCAAGCAATCCGCCTGCCTCAGCCTCCCAAAGTGCTGGGATTACAGGCGTGAGCCACCGCGCCCAGCCAGAAATTCAGCCTTTTTACCTTTCTTTTGCCCCCATGTCACAGGACAGATGATGTTCACCTGCGTGACACCTTCCACGCCTGTCCAGGTTTCATCTCCCCTCTTCTCTGTCACCAAATCCAAGGGGAAGTAAAAGACAACGTTTCCTACTCTCCTCTGTAAAAAACTTAAAAGATAAGATCAACATGACTTAACAGGCTTTGAGGTACATTCAATTGCTGGGACTCCCCCTTCTCTCCCAAGAAAGTGAGAGGACGTGAACCACGTTCTCCCGAAAGCTGAGAAATGAGTCTGTTGCCAGCCTGCATTCAGTTCCATGAACATCTGCTGAACTTGTTGCATACGCTGCGAACTGGGGCAGGTATGATATGAGGGAGATGAGTGTGAGCGGGATGATCGAGGGAGCAGGAGATCCCAGGCACCAAGTCATCTGGGTAACAGCCTCCATTCTCGGGAAATTTTGTCCTTCATGACTTAGACAGGGACCCTGGGGACAGATAGAACTGTGATCTAAACCCATCTCTGCTGATCACTGGCTGTGTGACCTAGGGAAAGTCACTGGGCCCAGCTAGGTTTCATCTTTAACCTGGCACTGGGCAAGATAAATGAGCCAAACAGAAGAAGAGTACACGGGTGGGTGATCTATGTAAAACGCGTAGGACACGGTATATGGCAGCTGTTGTTGTTATTATCCTCCAACCTGAGGCTTTCATCCCTTTTCTCTCGTTTGGCCCTTGGTAGCTATGGGACGGCAGCTGGCTATTGATTCTACCTTCCATCCCAGGCAGAAAGATGACTCTGACAGCTCCTTAGCCTTCTTTTCTGCAAGGGGGTGATTCTGGCTCTCTGAAGGCTGCATTCTCTCCTCCTCACTCCTCGCCTTTCTTGTGAACCTTATCTGAGCTGCTGCAGACTCACAACTTGGCTGCATCCTTCCCCGGCTCTGCAAACATCCAATGTTCCTAGAGAGATGTGGGCTGTAGTTGCTGTGGTAACAGGAGTTCCTCTAAAAGAAAAGGCTCCTGGGGTCCTGGCTCCAAGGCTGGCTCAGGCTCCCGTGCCAAACTGTGCCTTCTTTCCAGCTACCAGGCGGTAAAATGAGAAGGTCTCATGGAGGGTTGCAAGCAGTTCAATAAAATCCTAAGTGATAAGAGTAGGGATTTGGCTCCAAGAGAACACAGCAGGCCAGAAACACTGGCATGTCACCAGCCCCATCTTCTTGATCCCCAGCCAGACTTTAGACCACTGAGAGGAGGAGAATAATGTTCAGGTGCTTCTTTTATTTATTTATTTATTTTTATTTTAATTAATTAATTTGTTTTTTTATTTTTGGAGATGGAGTCTTACTCTGTCACCAAGGCTGGAGTGTAGTGGCGCGATCCTGGTTCACTGCAACCTCTGCCTCCCAAGTTCTAGTGATCCTCCTGCCTCAGTCCCCCTAATAGCTGGGATTACAGGTGCATGCCACCATGCCCGGCTAATTTTTGTATTTTTAGTAGAGACGGGGTTTCACCACGTTGGCCAGGCTGGTCTTGAACTCCTGACCTCAGGTGGTCTGCTCGCCTTGGCCTCCCAAAGTGCTGGGATTGCAGGTGTGAGCCACGGTGCCCAGCCCTCAGGTCCCTCTTTTAGAATTCCCATTCAGTAGGTCTTGGTTGGGAAAAAACCATCTACCACGTCATAGGCATCAGAAACAACACTGGATTGAAATTAAACATGCCTGGGTTAGAAACCCAGCTTCCTCCTTACTATAGCGTGACCTTGGGCGAATCTCTAAGTATGCCCCGCTTGCCTCCCTCACCTCATAGTTATATATTAAAAAAAAGCCTCACAAGCTGGGCACAGTGGTTCACACTTGTAATCCCAGCACTTTCAGTGGCTGAGGCAAGAGGATTGCTTGAGGCCAGGAGTTTGAGAACAGCCTGGGCAACACAGTGAGACCCTATCTCTACAAAATAAATTTAAAAATAAAAAAATGAGGCTGGGTGCTGGGGCTCACGCTGTAATCCCAGCACTTTGGGAGGCCAAGGTGGGTGGATTGCTTGAGCACAGGAATTCGAGACCAGCTTAGGCAACAAGGCAAACCTTGTCTCTACCAAAATTCAAAAAATTAGCTGGGCATGGTGGTGCACACCTGTGGTCCCAGCTAGTCGAGAGGCTGAGGTTGGATCACTTGGGCCGAGGAGTTTGAGGCTGCAGTGAGCCAAGATGGTGCCACTGCACTCCAGCCTGGGGAACAGAGTGAGACCCTTTCTCTCTCTCTCTCTCTCTACATATATATATATATATATGAATAAATAAATAAATAAATTAGCCGGACACATGCTTGTAATTCTAGCTACTGAGGAGGCTGAGGCAGGAGGATCACTTGAGCCCAGGAGTTCGAGGTTGCAGTGAGCTATGATCATCACTGCACTCCAGCCTGGGCAACAGGATGAGATTCCACCTCTAAAATGAAAACAAAACGAAACAAAAGCCTCACAGGGCTAAGGAAAGATTACCAAAAAAACCCCCAATACCTGGCCCACGGCAAATGCCCAAGATCTTGTGGAATCAATGACTACACCTGCAAATACGTGAAAGATGAATATGTGTGCATATATGTATTGTAGATGGAAAAAACAGATGAAAAACAACATATTCAGGATGATCATAGCCTTACGGATACAGTGCATAGAAAAATGGCTGATGAGGCCAAACGTGGGGCTCACGCCTGTAATCCCAGCACTTTGGGAGGCCAAGGCGGGCGCATCACCTGAGGTTGGGAGTTCAAGACCAGCCTGACCAACATGGAGAAGCCCTGTCTCTACTAAAAATACAAAACAATTAGCCAGGCATGGTGGTGCATGCCTGCAATCCCAGCTACTCAAGAGGCTGAGGCAGGAGAATCGCTTGAACCCAGGAGGTAGAGGTTGCGGAGAGCTGAGATTTAGCCATTGCACTCCAGCCTGGACAACAAGAACGAAACTGCGTCTCAAAAAAAAAAGAAAAGAAAGAAAGAAAGAAAGAAAAGGAAGTGGCTGATGATACCTCATAGATTTCAGGAGGCTCATACCTTGATCTGAAATCTATACCCTTTTGTATAAATTATAGAAAAAATTGTTCACATGCAGATGTGTGCAGGGATATTTTCTGCAGAACTGTTTGTAACAGAAGAAAATTAGAAGTAATCTAACCGTCCATCAGTTGGAAATAAACAGACTGTATTGTATCATAGGCTGGATTATTCCACTGAAGGAATGAACTAGATGCATATCTATCCACTTGGTTAGATTTTGAAAACAAGGAGAAAAGTATAATAAGTTTCAGAACAATATGCCCAGTAGGGTACAATTTATATAAAATATAGTACATGTCTCAACACCATCCATTGTGTATGGAGACATTTTTTGTGTAATAGGAGTATAAAAATGTGGGAGAAAAGGGTACACACACCACACTTTGGAGTGTGTGTTCTAGGGAGGAAAGGATAAGAATTATTTCAACAGTATCTGTATGGTTTTCTTTCTTATTAATATAGATCTGAGCAAATACGGCAAAAGTGTA
The DNA here is from genome assembly GCF_028885655.2 of Pongo abelii. NCBI lineage: Eukaryota > Metazoa > Chordata > Mammalia > Primates > Hominidae > Pongo > Pongo abelii. The sequence goes on from NC_071994.2 coordinate 14,184,898, forward strand.
AACATTTTCTAAGTCTGGGTGGTGAGGACGCATTGGGTTCATTAAAACATTCTCAGGCCAGGCGCGGTGGCTCACGGCTGTAATTCCAGCACTTTGGAAGGCCGAGGCAAGTGGATCACTTGAGAGCAGGAGTTCAAGACCAGCGTGATCAACATGGTGAAACCCCATCTCTACTGAAAATACAAAAATTAGCCGGGTGTGGTGGTGTGTGCCTGTAGTCCCAGCTACTCGGGAGGCTGAGACAGGAGAATCACTTGAACCCAGGAGGCAAAGGTTGCGGTGAGCCGAGATTGCACCACTGCACTCCAGCCTGGGTGACAGAGCGAGACTCCATCTCAAAAACAAATAAACAAGTAAACAAACCTCATTCTCAATGCACTTCTGTGTGTTTGCAATATTCCTCTCTAACAAAATGTCTGGAAGATTCTACAAGAGGCTAATAACAACAGTTATCTTTGAAGGTAGCTATTGGTAAATTTTTAAATTTTTCTTTTTTTTGTATTTTCTAAATTCTGTACTATTTTTACTAAATACAATTTTAGTAAAATAAAATAAAACAAAATAAAAACAAAAAAAAATTTAAAATAAAAGCATATATGAAAAACTTTTGTAAATTGTCTGAGTCATATCAATGCACCCTGCCAACGATTCTTGTGCCCTTCTCTGGGTAAGAAAGCCATGGGTTTCTATAGTTTTAAATTCTTGAATCTCCTTAACAATGCTCAGAAGTAAGCACTGTTATTATCACTACTGTGCAGGTGGGGAAATGTAGGATTCAAGAGACAAGGAACTTTCTGGGATAATAGAGCCCCTAAGAGGCAGAGCAGGGATTTGAACCCAGAAAGAGGGTCTCCTAGGCTCTGATAAACACCTCAGGGTGTGCTGTGAATGCTCAGCAAATTCTAGTTACTCTTATTATTAATGGAAGTCCCTAGAACTCACTTCACCTCCCCCAGCATTTCTTGAGCCATGCTGTGCTCTGCCGTGGAAAGTAAAGGTAATAGAGCCCATGGTCCAGCCTGGAGGCCAGGTGTTAAGAGCTGACTCCAGTCTTGTCTCTCTGAGGTAGGTGCAGAGGCAGGAGACATGCTCGAGGAACCTGGAGGAGGGACAGGGCTGCTCTGCAAGTGGTGAGGCTGGTGAGTGAGTTTAGGAAGGTATTGATGGGGAGGTGCCCTTTGGGCCAGGACTTGAAGGTCAAGCAGCATTTTGCTGAGGCAAGGGGAGCAGATCCACATTTCCCGAGGACTTCCTCTGTGCCGAGTGCTTCCTCTGTGCTGAGTGCTTTACAGACGTTGCCTCATGGCTACCTTGTGAGGAGATGCTATTATGAAACCCATTTTACAGACAACGAGGCTCAGAGAAATTAAGTTCCTAGCCCACGGTCACATAGCCTGGCATTGATAGAGCCAGAATTCAAATCCAAATTTGAATTTGTTCCCTAGATTCACTCTTTCTACTCTTCAGGCGCCCTTAACAAGTAGCAAGAGTTAAGAAGGCATTCTATGGAGAGGGTACAGCTCGAGCAAACACCTGGAGGTGGGACAGAAGCTGGTGGACCAGGCTAGATGCTCAAGGTATGAAATTCAAGAATAGAATTCCCCAGAGCATGGCCCTCTGTGCAAAGGCTGGGCTAGGTTTCTGCAGGCTGGAGGAGGGGAGTGAAGGCTGAAACTGCTGAGCTCTCAGCGATTTTCCAGGGGGCCTGCCCCCACCCACTGGCTCTCAGGAGGGGCCCTGGTTCTAGGTCTCCCAGAGCTGCAGCAGAAGCAGTTTTAGGGTGAATAAAGCTTGTGTGTGGGCAAGGGGTGAAAATCCTCCCCGCTCCAAGGGGTGACGCTGAGACCTTTCCAGGGTGGCCTAAAGCCCCCTAAGAGAAGGCCCCCTTGAGATCAGACATCCAGAAGCCATCAGACATCATCAGCATCCATTCTTGGAAGGAAACACAGCCTCTCCCGAGCAGGTGGGAGTGTAGGCTGGGCTGGGACCAGAAAGTCTCCTTGGAGCGTCAGGGACCGGCCCTGGCAGCTACGTTCACCAGACACATGTCCTGTGCCCATCCATGTCCTAACAACAGCCCCCTCCTCACCTACCACTCACCTCCTCTCTTTAAATATATCCAGGTTCAAAGAGAAGCTGGGGGAGGCACCAGGGATGTTAGACTAATGCTTTGTGACCACCTTGTGTCCTTAACAGCTGGGGGCTGACAGCGGCCAATGGCCACATGGATCTATGTGGCTCAGAGTCCCATTGGCTTCAGGAATTCAAATTCAGGAAAAAAATATGGGTTCCCTGGAAGGAAGACAACATCTGAATGCCCACCATGTGCCCCAGCTTTATGTACACAGCATGCACTCTCTTATTCATCTCCATGAGGAGCCTGTGAAGGCTCAATTTTCCAGATGAGAAAACTGAGGCTCCGCAGCATGAAATGACTTGCCCAAGGCCACAGTTACTAAGAGGTGGAGCCAGACTTCCGGTCTCTCTACATCTGATCTCATACTCTCAGCTATCAGCCCATACGATTGTCCCCTACTCCTCTCCACAAGTCACTTATAGGATGCTTCTGAGGTGGCTCAAAGTCCTTTTGAGTTCCCATCTATTTTAACCCTTAGTCAGGGAGATGCCACTCATTCATTCCATTCTCTCAGCTAGGCTCTGGGCCAGGCCCCGTGCCCTGGTGGAGGATACAGATGCACTCGTAGTTGATTATGATCAGTTATAAATGCTATCCTCGGGCTTGGAACAAAGTACTCTGGATAAAAAACAGAGTTAGGAGGGAATAACTGACTCCAAGGAACAGGGGACAATTGGGAAGGGTTTTAGAGGATGAGTAGGAGTTCTCAGGGGTAAGAAATTGATGGAAAGATACCTCTTTCCAGGCCTTTGCCAAATAACCTGAGAGATCTAACTTGCATCTCTCCAGAGGATGAATGGGCTAGGAGGAGAGATTAAGTAGGGCAGTGACCCACCTCTTTCTCCATACCCCCCCACCATACACACACACCACACACACATACATACATGTACACACACACACCCTACACACACTACATACATGGCTATGAGTTGTTGAATTGTTCCCCTCCTCTTAAAACAGTCCTAATTTCCAGGACCCCAGGATGTGACCTTATTTGGAAATAGGGTCTTTACAGAGGCAATCAAGTTAGCATGAGGCCATCAGGGCAGGTCCCCAATTCAATATGACTGTTGTCCTCACAGAAGGGGGAAATTTGGACACAGGCACATGCACGTAAGGAGAACGCCATTTGAAGATAAGGCGGAGATTGGGGCAATGTTTCTATAAGTCAAGAAATGCCCAAGATTGCCAGCAAGCCACCAGAAGCTCAGAAGAGAACAGCTTCTCAGAAGGAAACAGTCCCACTGACTCTTTAAATCTTGGACTTTGAGCCTCCAGAACTGTGAGCCAATACATTTCTGGGTTTTTTGTTTGTTTGTTTTTTTGTTTTTTTGTTTTTTTGAGATGGAGTCCCACACTGTTGCCCAGGCTGGAGTGGAGTGGTGCCATCTTGGCTCACTGCAACCTCTGCCTCCCAGGTTCAAGCGATTCTCTTGCTTGAGCCTCCTGAGTAGCTGGGATTACAGGCGCGTGGCACCCCACCCGACTAATTTTTGTATTTTTAGTAGAGACGGGGTTTCACCATATTGGCCAGGCTGGTCTTGAACTCCTGACCTCAGGTGATCTGCCCGCCTCAGCCTCCTAAAGTGCAGGGATTACAGGTGTGTGCCACGGCGCCAGGGAAAGACAATACATTTCTGTTGCCCTGGCCACTCAGTTTGTTGCAGCAATTCTAGTAAACTAAACCACAGGTGTACCTGCAACAAAAGCTGCCTCTGGGGCAGAAGGTGGGAGTTGAGAAGAGCTTCTAGGGCATTCTGGATTAGGGGCGTTGAGAGCGGGGGAAGGAACCCGTAAGAGGGAGAGATGTGTCCCTCCTTCACTTCCAGATGCCGTAGAGTCTACAAACCCACAAGTGTTTCTCGGAACTGAATTTCAACGCTATGTTGACACGGTTAGGGCTGAGGCAGCCCCCACAGACGCAGGTGACTAAAAGTTCCATAGAGATCTTCAGGGAAGACTTTAGCATCTATCTAGAGCACAAAAGCTGAAGAGTGACATGGCCACACCCATTTCACCTCAGAGAGCTTTGGGAACTTGCCCAAGGTCATGGCGGAAGTGGTGGAGCCTGGAGTTGAGGCTGGTCTCAGAGCCACCTGACAAGTGTGGATCAACACCAGCCCGGCGCCCATCAGCCACCCACCTTCCTGCTGGTGAGACTGAAGGCCCGTGATGCTCCACAGACTCAAAAACTTCCTCCTTCAAGAACGAACAGCCGTGTTGTGAGAAGGCGCTGGTTGAGACTTCTTTTCTTTCTTTGCATTCGTTCTAATGTGGTTGTTATAACGTTTTTACAATAGGATGACTAATGTTTACATCACATCTGAATTTTCAGCTAGCATTGGGTGGGAGTGATACTGAGGGTGAGTAGAATGGAGAGCAGCTATTATCAGGACCTTGGGTAAGTCCTTGCCCCGTTCCAAGACCTCAGTTTCTCCATGGTTAAATGGGTGGGCTGGGCCTATCAAATCCTTCCACCAGTTAGCAAGATGCTTCTCAAATCAGGTCTGAGTCAGAAAGACAATTTAACATATAAGATTAAATGGAATTGAATCATGAAGTAAACAAATTATTCCTTCTCCAATTTTTCTGTCCTGCCTGCATTAAGGAGAAAGTCTCATTTTGCTGCTACTCAGTCTTTAACACCTAACACTTTTTTTTAAATTTTATTTTTGCAGAGATGGGGACTTGCAGTGTTGCCCAGGATGCTCTTGAACTCCTGGGCTCAAACAACCTGCCTGTCTTGGCCTCCTAAAGTGCTGGCATGACAGGCATCAGCCACTGTGCCTGGCCACCTAACACTTTTTAATGAATGGAGAGACAGCTCATGCTTCGACGGCAGGTTATTTAATGACACTTTTAGTTTCAGTGTTTTCTTTGTTTATATAGATACATTCTATTTACTTAAGTAGTATTGGTTTGAGATACGTGATAGTGATAGAATATTTCTAAGTTCAAATAAACTTAAGTTTAGAAAAGGAGAGGGTGGCCGGGGGTGGTGGCTCATACCTGTAATCCCAGCACTCTGGGAGGCCGAGACGGGCGGATCACCTGAGGCCAGGAGTTTGAGACCAGCCTGGCTAACATGGCGAAACCCCGTCTCTACTAAAAATACAAAAATTAGCCAGGCAATGGTGGTGCATGCCTGTAATCCCAGCTACTTGGGAGGCTGAGGCAGGAGAATCACTTGAACCCGGGAGGCAGAGGTTGCAGTGAGCCAAGATGGCACCGTTGCACTCCAGCCCGAGCGACAAGAGCGAAACTCAGTCTCAAAAAAAAAAAGGAGTGGGTGCAAGCTTTGGCAGTACACATACTAAAACTGGAATCATACAGAGAAGATTAGAATGACCCTTGTACGGGTATGACACGTGAATTCGTGAAGCGTTCCGTATCTTTGTTTAAAAAAAGAAGAAAAAAAGGAGTTGATGTAAAGAATTCTTAAGTAGTTGTATATGCACAAAGGGCAAATGAAATCACATCCTTCTACACCTAAAACTCTCTGATGAGCTCCCATTTCCCTTGGATTAATTCCAAACCCTATGATCTATGCCCTCAAGCCCTGCCGGCCTCTCCAGCTCCAACTCCTTCACTCCTCCATTCCATCTGAAATCAATCTCATTCCTGCCTCAGGGCCTCTGTCCCTGCTCCTCCCCCTACTGGGAATGTCCTCTCCCTGATCTCAGCATTCCCAGCTCATCTCATCACTCAGGTCTATATCCCCTCCGAGGTTCTGCCTGTGTCTCTCCATTGCAACCGCTCTCAGTCCCCTTACTTTGCCTGATTTCCCTTGGTGCACATATCCCTCTCTGAAATGATACTATTTTTAAAATGTGTTTACGCTTTTGGTCTACTTTCCCTATTAGATTAGAAGCTTCTTGAAGACCGGGACTTTGTCCCGTATCCTCAGTGCCTGAAAAAAAGTGCCTAACACATAATAGTAGCTCAACAAATGAATGGCAAAATTGTAAAGATGGAGGGAGAACTAGCCCTAAGGTGGAGAGGTGCTGACCCAGACTCCAATATCCGAGGCGGGGCAAGAGAGCAGCCACCAGAGGCACAGTGGAAAGGGAGCTCAAACCTTGGCCTCATTAGTACCAGCCTGCCATGCACTGAGCCACCTGCCTCCCTCCCACTGAGGCAGCAAAGAGAGCCGAGTCAGCAACTATTAATGAAGAAGCAATGGTGGAATTATAACATCACCACCAGGTAACCATCTTTATAATAACTGATTCCAGCAAGAATGAACAATAATGTTACAACTAGTGGGCAAAGTTTTGAGGAAGAGTAAGATATTTACATATTCTCAAAGAATCTACCCACAACATACATGTTAATTACAAAGGAGGAAATTATCTTTACAGCAGAGAAATCTAGCAGACAACACCTTAGCCAAGCAAGTTAGATCACTGGAGAGGGGACATGGAGAGCCCACATGCCTCCTGATATGATTCACTGGGAAGGACAAAACGTGCTTCTGTGATATTCCTGCCAAAGAGGCATGACTTAAATCGAAACATGAAGAACCATCAGACAACCCAGATAAGGGCCATTTTACAGAATAACTGCTTCTATACTTCAAAAAGATCAATGTCATGAAAGAGAGAGAAAATCTGAGAAATCATTCCAGATTCAAGGAGAATAGAGAGACGAGAATTAAACGCAGCATATTGAACAAAATTTTCTTTTGTCTTAGAAGATATTATTGGAACCATTGGCAAAATCTGAATAAATTCTGTCAATTATCCAATAGAACTGTATCAGCATTAATTATCTGGTTTTGATAAGTGTACTGCGGTTATGTAAGAAAATGTCCGTATGTAAAAAAAAAAAAAAAAAAAAAAAAAAACCACACACATTGGGGTATTTAGGAGAAAGGGACATTACAACCTTCTCTCAAACAGTTTGGGGGGAAAGCAATAGAAAAACAGACACATTGAAAGGAAATAATAAAGCAAATGTGGAAAATTGTTAGCATTTGGAGAGTCTGGGGGAAGAGCATGTGGAAATTCTTTGTATTGTTCTTGCAACTTCTCAGTAAGTCTGAAATTAGCCTGAAATTAAAAGTTAAGTGAAAAACCAGGCCAGGTGCAGTGGCTCGCGTCTGTAATCCCAGCACTTTGGGAGGCCGAGGCAGGAGGATCGCTTGAGGTCAGGAGTTAAAGACCAGCCTGACCAACATGGTGAAACCCCGTCTCTACTAAAAATACTAAAACTAGCGTGGTGGTGCGGGACTGTAGTCCCAGCTACTCGGGAGGCTGAGGCACGAGAATCGCTTGAACGCGGGAGGTGGAGGTTGCAGTGAGCCGAGATCACACCACTGCACTCCAACCTGGGCAACAAGAGTGAGACTCCGTCAAAAAAAAAAAAAAAAAAAAGTTAAGTAAAAAAACAAAGAGGAGGCAGAGCCTGAGGACTGGAGGAGCCGTTGGAGGGACTGGGCAGACTAGCTGCATGAAGCCAGCATGTCACTGCCCAGGGTCACCTGTGTTCATGTCAGACCATGTCAGGCCACACTGGGCCATAGCAGTCCCCCTCATTCTCTCTAGGGGTGGGGGTGGGGAGTTAAGCCTATACCTGGTTCACACAGGCCCCGCCATGCCCTGCTGGGCAGCGTGGGAAGAGGCCCTGGAAAGAGTCCCTGCAGACTGGGCTTCTCAGGCCCTGCTCCAAGATCCTGGGGCATGTGGTTCCCCACTTCGCACCTCGCTTTCCTCCTCTGACAAACAGGAGATGGCTGGCAGCTCGCTGGGGTTTCTTCCAGCTCAGACACTGTCATATTTCTAGAATCCCATCCCGGCAAAGCAACATATTTCTCCAAGGAGATGAATCCATTTGGCAACTGTGCATCCTTTAGTTGGGTTGAAGGAGGGAGGGAGGGAAAACGAGAGCACATCAAGTGGACTGGGGAACGGGCCTCCTGCAGGCCTGGGGGGCTTCCTCAGCTCTGTCTCCCCCAGCCCGCCTGCTCCCAGGCACCCCTCCTGAAAGAAGTGAACACCCTAGCAAAAAGGGTACTGAAGTGCAGATAAAAATCCTCCCTCCAAACCCCAGTGACCAGAAGTGACTCTGCTCCCAGCTCTGTCAGCCACTGGCAGCGTTACTTAAGCTCTCTGGGCGTCAGTCTGTCCTTCTGTAAAATGAACAGAGTCATGCTTGGCTTTGCATCTGACTCGGAGGACACAGTGACTTCATCTCTGCCTTCTCCCTGCCACAGGGCTCAGTACATGACTCCAAGTCAGAAGTGGGGTCCTCAGATGGGACCCCCAAGACACCCCAAGAAGCCCCTAGCCCCGAGGCCCCTCATCACTCTTACAGCCTGTGTCCCCACATGACCCTGGTCCCCAACCCCACGCACAGACCCCCGCCCCCCACCCGGGCATCTGCTGTCCCCAACCCCATGCACAGACCCCGGCCCCCCACCCGGGCATCTGCTGTCCCCAGCCCCATGCACAGACCCCCGCCCCCGAACCCGGGCATCTGCTGTCCCCAACCCCACGCACAGACCCCCGCCCCCGAACCCGGGCATCTGCTGTCCCCAACCCCACGCACAGACCCCCGCCCCCGAACCCGGGCATCTGCTGTCCCCAGCCCCACGCACAGACCCCCGCCCCCGAACCCGGGCATCTGCTGTCCCCAGCCCCACGCACAGACGCCCGCCCCCGAACCCGGGCATCTGCTGTCCCCAGCCCCACGCACAGACCCCCGCCCCCCACCCGGGCATCTGCTGTCCCCAGCCCCACGCACAGACCCCCGCCCCCACCCGGGCATCTGCTGTCCCCAACCCCATGCACAGACCCCGCCCCCGAACCCAGGCATCTGCTGTCCCCAGCCCCATGCACAGACCGCCCCCCACCCGGGCATCTGCTGTCCCCAACCCCATGCGCAGACCCCCGCCCCCGAACCCGGGCATCTGCTGTCCCCAGCCCCACGCACAGACCCCCGCCCCCGAACCCGGGCATCTGCTGTCCCCAGCCCCACGCACAGACCCCCGCCCCCCACCCGGGCATCTGCTGTCCCCAGCCCCACGCACAGACCCCCGCCCCCACCCGGGCATCTGCTGTCCCCAACCCCATGCACAGACCCCCGCCCCCGAACCCAGGCATCTGCTGTCCCCAGCCCCATGCACAGACCGCCCCCCACCCGGGCATCTGCTGTCCCCAACCCCATGCACAGACCCCCACCCCCGAACCCGGGCATCTGCTGTCCCTAGCCCCACGCACAGACCCCCGCCCCCGAACCCAGGCATCTGCTGTCCCCAGCCCCACGCACAGACTGCCCCCCACCCGGACATCTGCTGTCCCCAACCCCATGCACAGAGCCCCCCCCTCCGCCACCCTGGCATCTGCTGGCACCTGCTGGAGACCTCAGCCCGGCTCAGGGTCCTGATGGAGATTGGGGGTGGCCTGGACACTTATTGGCCGGACTTTTGAGTGTGCCCCCACCCCCAGCACACGGTGAAGACCCAGGGGCACCCTCCCACACAAGGGAAAACGGGACCACATTCCTATGACAGGGCCGTCTCCCTATCTCTCAGCATCTCCCAGGGACCAGAGACCCAGCCCCGGAGCTTCCTCCTCAGCCCTGCCTCCTGCCTCCTGGCCTCTCTCAGCCGCCATTTTCAGGCAGAAGGCGTTCGGGCTGCAGGAGCCTACAAAATGGAGGGTGAGAACCTGGGCTTCCCTCTGCCTCCCTCTGTTGTCCCTGGGAGCGCCTGCCCGGCCCCAGTCGGAGTAGCAGCTGTGGCCACAGGTCTCTCCTAACACCCTAAGGAGCCTGGCATTTCTCCAAGCATGTCACCGCCAACATCTGGGGAGCCCCACACAGCTCTGAGCTGCCGTTGGCCCTGCTTTACAGCCGGGGAAACGAAGGCTGGGCATGGCCACTGAGCCTGAAGGAGGAGAGCTCAGGCTCCATAAAATTCCATGACAGCCCAGCTGATGGTGGGTGAGGTGAAAAGTCCCTGGGGGAAGGGCGGACCTTTCCTACAGGAGTCTTGAGGTGGGGAGGGGTCCCCGGCCCAAACCCTACCCAATTCCCGGGCTGGGAAAAAGCACCGGATTTGGGGTCATGAGGTCAAACCAAGTATCTGTCATCTATTAGTGGTGCGATCTAGGAAAAGTCACTTTATGTCTCTGAGCCTGTCACTTACTCAGTAAAATGGAAGTCTTAAATAGTAGCGCATACCTCCTTAGGGCTGTGACGAGGAGAAGGCAGGTTTACGTATTTGCAGAGTGCTGCACTGGAGGACGTGATCCTTGTACTGCCTGCCTAACACTTGTAAATGTACATTTTGTGGCGCACCTTCCGTGGGCCAGTCCCTGTGCTTGGCGCTCATCGAATTCTCATGGCACACCAGTCCGGGTCAGGTGGCAGAAAAGAGCCTGGACCTCAGCTCCTTTGGGAATTTCAGTCCTGCCCACCCAACATGACCAACAGGACCAGCAGGACTGGCTGGTCAGCACCTCCCGTCGGCCAGACCCTCGTAGGCTGTCCCACCTCCAGGTTTCTGCTCAAATGGGTCTTTCTTTCTTTTAATTTAATTAATTAATTAATTAGTTATTTTGAAACAGAGTCTCACTCTGTTGCACAGGCTGAAGTGCAGTGGTGCGATCTTGGCTCACTGTAACCTCCGCCTCCCGGGTTCGATCGATTCTCTTCCCTCAGCCTTCCGAGTAGCTGGGATTACAGGTGCCCCCAATCCCCTGAACCACACCTGGCTAATTTTTGTATTTCTTTACTAGAGACGGGGTTTTGCCATGTTGGCTAGGCTGTTCTCGGACTCCTGACCTCAAGTGATCCGCCCTCCTTGACCTCCCAAAGTGTTGGGATTACAGGCGTGAGCCACTGCACGCGGCCTTCAAATGGGTCCTTCTTTCTGAAATACTTTTTTTTTTTGAGACAAGGTCTTGCTCTTTTGTCCAGGCTGGAATGCAGTGGTGACATCATGGCCCACTGCAGCCTCAACCTCCTGGGCTCAAGTGATTCTCTGCCTCAGTCTCCTGAGTAGCTGGGACTACAGGTGTAAATCTCACACCTGGCTAACTTTTTAATTTTTTGTAAACATGGGGGTCACACTATGTTGCCTAGGCTGGTCTGGAACTCTTGGACTCAAGCGATCCTCCCACTTTGGCCTCCCGACGTGCTGGGATTACAGGTGTGAGACACCAGAAAGGGCTGAAATCTTTTTTCCCCCTTAACTTCTTATTTTCAAAGTATGGACTCGTAAGAAGTTGCCAAAATAGCGAAGAGAAATCCTGTGTACCCATCAGCCAGCTTCCCCCAGTGGTGACATATGATGACATGGATTTAAATTCGGCATTAGCCACCAACCTGGGACAAAATACCTAATTTTCTGAGCCTCAGTTTCTCCACCCATAAAAAAAGGGGTGATTGTCCTGATGTTGTCAGGGTGGAACAGCATATGCATAGCTGGTGCTTGGAGAACTTTAAGTCCCCGGTAATGGGTGGTGGTTGCAGCTGTCACTGGATTGCATCTGTTGCCACACCTATCCCAAGGTGGTGCTGGTGTGTCTTACCACAACACTATAAACTGTTCAAGGGCAAACCTTCATGTCCTATGGTAGTGACAGCACAGGGCCTGGTACTCAGCAGGTACTGGATGAATATGAAAATAGGGAGCCTAGGCCGGGCACAGTGGCTCACGCCTGTAATCCCAGCACTTTGGGAGGCTGAGGCAGGCGGGTGGATCACCCGAGGTCAGGAATTCGAGACCAGCCTTGCCAAAATGGTGAAACCCCGTCTCTACTAAAAATACAAAAAAAATTAGCTGGGCACGGTGGTGGGTGCCTGTGGTCCCCTTACTCGGGAGGCTGAGGCAGGAGAATCGCTTGAACCTGGGAGGCGGAGGTTGCAGTGAGCTGAGATCGCACCGTTGCACTCCAGCTTGGGTAACAGACCGAGACTCCGTCTCAAAAAGAAACAAAACAAAACAAAACAAAACAAAACAAAATATGGAGCCTCCTGCCCAGCAAGCTCTCCCCTGGCTCATGGTGCCTCTTTAATTTTGCCTTCCTCCTGGCCCCAAGGTGCAGGGCAACCCCCAGGCAAACCCCATAAGGGCATGCCATGATGAGGGAGGCAGCCACACTTGATCCCATCTGTTGCTAAGAAGACTTCTAGGGTCCCTAGGACTTCAGAGGTCCCTCAGGGCTGTTCCTAGATTCAGTGGTGAGGCTGTAAGGCAAGGAGTTGGCATCTAGGGGAGAAACCCTATGCTAGAATAGAGCCCACAGGACAGCCGGCTAGAAACAAGCCAGGCAACTCCCACACAATGGAAAAAGCACTGGCCTGCTGGCTGGGAGACCCAAGCTCAAGTCCTGACAAGTCTCTCAGCCTCGCTAAACCTCAGTTTCGTCATCTATAAAATGAGGTCGCCATGTGGGTGACGGAGCTCATTGTGCAAACAGCACTATGTTAACCACCAAGTCCTGTATTCACATAGGCAAGGGATTATCTTTGGTCTTGCTGTAGAGCATTTATAAGCTAACATTTCTGAGCACTGCATTTTGTTCGGCTATTTTCAGATGCATCATCTACATTAACTTGTACACTTTGGTGAGTTGAGGATTTTTATCTCTAGCATGCGGGCAAAGAAACCACCCTGGGGCCATGCAGAGATGCAATTCAGAACCCGCGTCTGCCTGACTCCGGGGTCCATGATTCTATACGACAGGATGCCGGCTGGGGTTGATACAGTGCCCTTCCTAGGGCTAAGTGTCTAGTGGCTGGATCTCTGCTCCATACAGCCAGATGCCCTGCTCCATAACCTGTAAAGCCTCAAGGAACATACATAAAGTACAAGCATGTTTAGGCTGGGCCTTTAGTGTTCAATTTACCCAGTTTTCCAGGAAGGAAACTAAGGCCAGAGAAAGGAAGGAACTTGACCAAGATTCCCCAGCAAGTTAGGACCAGAGCTAGTTCTCAAAGTCCACACCCAGCTCACCCCTCCTCAAGGTTCCTTCTCCTCCCCAGGCTGCAGGGGCCCAGTTTCCCAGAGCGGAATCAAGGGACGTGAGCTCGGGTGTCCCCCAACCTCAGGGCTCACTGGGAAAATCCAGGGACTTCCCAGGGTACTGGGGAGCCCCTGAAATGGGGGTCTCATGTCTAGGACGTAACCCCAGGCTGCTGAGCAGTCAGCGTCCCCAGGCTCGGTCTTGTCAGGGGACATAGTGCCCAACCCCTTTGTCCTTCCTCTGGATCAGTGTTTCCAAAGTCTAGGGCACATACACGAAACTGTGCAAAATTGATTTAGGTGGTCATTGACTTGGCATTATATACCACTATATTACATGATGAGGAAGTTATGCATACTCTTTATTTCCCTTTCAGCCTTTCTAATTACAGACTTGGAGGAGGAAATCTCCCATGGGGCTAGTCTTTAAAGTCTCTCTGACATCTACAACCCTCCCTTTTGAAGAAAGGGAAAGCAGCAAATGAATCTGGCTAGAATTTAATGACATTGTTTTATTTCCATTATGTTTATTTTCACCATTATAATCATGATGGTGATTTATAATGAATGGCTTTCCATTTAAGGGAGTGATATATAAAGTTTCTTCTCAAAATAAATGTATTTACATTTTAAAACATCAACTAAGAAAGAGTAGCCAGGCATGGTGTCAGGCGCCTGTAATCCCAGCTATTTGGGAGGCTGAGGTGGGAGGATCCCTTGAGCCCAGGAGTTTGAAGCTGCAGTGAGCTGCACCACTGCACTCTAGCCTGGGTGACAGAGCGAGACTCCATCTAAAAAAAGAAAGAAAGAAAAAGGAGGAAAATTACGTTAAGTAAATTGCCAGGTGGATGACACTTTGGCCAACACTGGAAAGGTGGGCTGGAATAAAGTGCTCTGGGAAGAGCTACTCTGGATAACTTACCATGCCCTGAGTCTGGAGAGGGGCCAGGGCTGAGGACAGGATGGAGGGCCTGGAGGCCTTTGTAGCTGAGGAAGTAGATGCAGCCTGGGGATCCCAGCCCCACCAGGGGCTGCTCAGGGCAGTCCTGAGCACATGGCATGGATGTTAAAGCTCATGGTGTCCCATCTGTGGTCCAGGCAGCGAGAGGATGGCCACGCACCTGGGAGGTCTACCGTCCAAGCTCCTGTCCCAAAGGACAGTTGGGGCCACCTGTTTATTCCTCCTTGCCCCAGGGAGAAGTCTGATTCCTTAGCTCAGAATCTAACAGCTAGGTGCCGAATTTAATTCTTGAGTGTTCTATAAATGTAATAAATAAAGCCTTAATAAATGTGATCTGAATGAGAAGGGCCATGGGCAGCGTTTCTCACTCATTCTAGATCCCTCTGTAAAGTTTGAGCTCCAGCACCCTAGGAGCTACGTCATTCCTTGGCCCCAATACAGTGAAGGGCACGCTAACTGTCATCAGTCATTGACCTATGGCCAGAGAGCCAAGCTAAGCCGGGAGAAAGATGCAGAAGCTTGTCATAAATTATTTATGTATCTATGAGATGAAGTCTTGCCAGGCAGGAAGAATGTGAAAAGAGGTCAGAATAGAAAAGTAAACGTGTGTTTAATTCAGTCCATCAAACGATGAGGCCAGATGCAGGGCAGATGTAGGGGATTAGGTTTGTATAAGTTGGATTCAGAGGTCATAGGTCAAGGAGCCAGCCCAGTTGGAGGGCACGGACTATCAAAAAGGGCAGAAGCGCATCCATCAGCAACACAGGGGAACCGTATCTTATGTTTTGGCAAAACAACAAAAACGCCGACCTCAACTCAGTCCACTGAGATGGAAAAACTTCAACCTGCTTAGCATAACCCAAGTTACCTGCAATGGCACCATTGTTTTCTCCTTAGTAAGTGGCTTTTAAACCCAGGAAGATTAGAATTTAGAAAACAGAGATGATTACATAAACACTCATAGTATATATCCATTGGTGTTAAATGTAAGTTGGGTCAAGTTATGTGAGTTGTTATGTAAAGTCCTATATTTGTGATATTTAAAAACATTTGGCCGTTGAGTTCCTCATGAATGTGAGCAAGTAATGGACTTCAGTTCAATTTTGAAGTTGAAAATTTAAGAGAATTTGACAATGTCTGTAAACATGAGAATATTTAAGAGAACTTGATATTTGCTTTAATAACTCAGAAACAGAAAGTCAAACACCACGTTCTCACTTATAAATAGGAGCCAAACAACGTGTACACACGGACATACAGAATGGATTAACAGACATCGGAGACTCCAAAAGGTGGGAAGATGGGAGGGGAATGAGGAATGAAAATTACTTATTGGGTACAATGTACAATATTCCAGTGCTGGGTACACTACAATCCCAGACTTCACCACTATGTAATATATACATGTAACAAAACTGCACTTCTACCCTCATATCTATAAAAATTTTAAAAAATAACTTAATATTCACTTCGCTTATGCTAGTTTTTTAGTTCTGAAAGCGTTTTCTAAAATTCTTGGGAACATTTTGTTTCTTGCTCTATAAAATATGGAATTCATTATATTTGTAAATGTGCTTTAGAATATCAAAGGCAGTGCTATCCAATATAAATATAATGCAAGTTACGTATATAATTTTAAATATTCCAAGACAACCCTCCCCCTACTTTTTTGTTGAGACAGGGTCTCCTTCATCGCCCAGACTGGAGTGCAGTGGCACAATAATGGCTCATTCATTGCAACTTCAAACTCCCGGGCTCAAACCATCCTCCTACCTCAGCCTCCCGAGTAGCTGGGACAACAGGCTTGCACCACCACTCCAGGCTAATTTTTGTATTTTTTGGAGATACGGGGTTTTGCCGTGTTTCCCCGGCTGGTCTTGAACTCCTGGGTTCAAGCAATCTTCCTGCCTTGGCCTCCCAAAGTGCTGGGATTACAGGTATGAACTACCACACCAGACCAGAAACCCCATTTTTAAAAAGTAAAAAGGAATATGTAAACTTAATTGTGATAATAGAATTCATTTAGCCCATCATATCAAAAATATTATAAGTTCGACATATAAATCACATAAAATTTGTTGAAATATTTTACATTCTTTCTTGAAACTCATCTTCAAAACCTGTTGTATATTTTACACTTTACACATCTCAATTTGGACTGTCACATTTTAAGTGCACGATTGTAGGGGCTACCCTATGGAACAGCACAGAACCAAGGGAGTTTGATTAGCTACATTTGTAAGGGTAGTTATTATTTAAGGATGCTAGGTCCGTTCAACTTCATTTGCTCAAATATTAAAGGCCCATCGAAAATCATTAATCAAAATTACAGGGCTTATAAAATAAAATATGATTAGTATGTTGAACTCACAAGAAAAACCAAATTCTTAAAAAATTGTTAATTAAAGAATTACTATTTTTTTAAAGTAGCCACAAACAGCCTTTTCCTACACAAAGGCAGCCCTCGAGGACCTCGCCAGCCAGAGCACAGATGGCATTAGAGTCACGGAGCTCAGCACTGCCCTGGCGGGAAAGGCCTGGGTCTTTGTTACTGCGTCACAGTGTCAGATCTGGACAAAAGCTTTCTTACAGATTGTCTGAACAGAGTACCTCCCTTCCACTGATGAGAAAACACGGCTAGAGAAGAAAAGAAGCACAGTCAATGGTGAATTAGAGGCAGGACCAGGGCAGAACCTGGGGTCTCATGATGCCACCCCAACCTCCCCTGTCAAGGGCTCCTAATTCATTCTCTCTGTTCCTTCATCCTTAGTTGGCTGATCAGGAAACTGAAGTAGAGAACTGGAAGCTTGAATCTCTAAGCAACAGAAACCAGCAACACAAACGAAGCCAGGCTCAGAACCCGGGCCACCTGGGCAGAGACCCAGGAGATAGGGCCTCGTGCTAGGGTTAGAAAGGGAAGAAGGAGGCTGGGCAAGGTGGCTCACTCCTGTAATCCCAGCAGTTTGGGAGGCTGACGTGGGTGGATCACGAGGTCAGGAGATTGAGACCATCCTGTCCAACATGGCGAAACCCCATATCTACTAAAAATACAAAAATTAGCTGGGTGTGGTGGCATGTGCCTGTTATCCCAGCTACTCAAGCCTGGCAACAGAGCGAGAGTCCGTCTTAAAAAAAAAAAAAAGGAGAAGAAGGAGAGAGGAGATCTGCCCGAGCACAGCAAGGTTTCAGCCAGGTCTGCCAGGGCAAAGGAGGGCAGAATTCCACCTGCCTGTGGTCCCAGGGCAGAGCCAGGCAGCCCCACCCTGAAATAGTTCTTGGGGTAAAGGCCTGAAACTTCCACATGCACTTCATTCTCCCAGCTCCCTTTCCTCCCTCTTTGCCATCATTTTTCTTTCTCCTTCTTTTTCTCCTTGGAGGTCCTAGTCTCCTTTCCCCAATATGGTCAGCCCAACACAAACTCCCCACAAGCAGATGTGGGTCAACCTTGCCCTCTGAGGTCAGGTTCTGCTAGCGTTTGGGCCTGCTGAGCCGGACACAGAGGAAGAAAAGCTCAGGGAGGCCTGGGGTGTAGCAGCTCAGTGTCCTTTGCATCAGCCCCAGAGAGGGGCAAGGGGCTGCTTGAAGGTGCAGTCTTCCTCCTGCCTGGAGAGGCCATATTTTTCAGCAGTAGGACATACACCCCTGGCAACCCTCAGGAGAGTTTACAGAAGCCGCGTTTAATGCTCTGAAATCGCAGAGTGAGGAAATTATTCCCTGCCCACGGTGTTTTCAGTCCTTCTGCAAAGTCAAGAAGAAAATAGCTACTAGAGCTAGGAGGCCATCTCCTCTCCCCTTCTCCTCACCCCTTTCACAGAGAGGATGAGCTCTGGGTCTTCACGATCTTTTCACTTTTTGCTAAAGCGTAATAGAAATTGGGTTTTGCCACCATTTGTTTTTATGTTTCCCTTTACATTTCACTTATGGCAAATGATATTGATTTTCCACTTATAATGGTGATGTAAAGTTTCCTTTCAAAACTGAGCTTGCATTGATGACAACAAGTGAGTCAAATAAATATCAACACAGTTTCAAAACCATAAAGTGGATGACAGTACTGGGAAGGAGCAGGTCGAGCAAGAGCTGCCAGGGTGGGACAGACTGAATCGAAGGAGCTTGGAGGCTCCAGGACTACTTTGTTTGACCTCCCTGAGCTCTGCCCAGGTCTCTGGGTTCCCACCTCTCCTGTGGGCACCATTCAAAGCCAGTTCTCCTGGCTGGCTGCTGGGCCAGCTGCCACGGCTTAGATGCCAAGGGCACCAATGCCTAGTTCAGCCCCTGGCCCTTATTCCCGCTGGGAAGCTGAGAAGGAGCTGGTCTGAAGCCCTGGGTCAGGGAAGATGTTTTGGACCCGACTTTACTCCTGAGCCTGTGGCTGGGCTTCATGGGGAAGAGGAAAGGGGTCCGCTCTAGGACAGTCTCAGCTCAGGGGCAGAAGGCAGCCGAAATTCCAGAGCTGCTGCTCCAGAAACTCCTGGTAGAGTTAGCAGGGCAAAGCTACATGCATAGAGCTGAAGGCACACAAACTCCAGCTCCCAGAGCCGAATGGCTTTCCCTGAACCAGTATGAGGCCACGGGCTCGGAACACATGCCTGGAGATCAAGGCAGAGAGGAGAGCACCCCCTGCCCAAGAGTCTCCCGACATGTACCCAGTCTTCCAAGCCAGCTTGATGCCCCCTCCTGACTGGGTCTTCCTGGGTCTTCCTGGGTCTCCTCCATCACAAAATGAAAGCACTTGGCTCCCTGGCTGCAGGGTGGACCCAGACTCCCCTGGCCCAGAATTCTGTTTCCACACCAGTCTCCCCAAACCCCAAAATGTGAGAACTCAATGGGGTCAGGATCTCTTGCATCTCCAGGCCCCTGCCCAGCTCTGGCCAGCTTGGACCCTGCACTCAACAGGGGCCAGCAAGTATCTGGAGAGCACAGTGTAATGCCCCAAACCTTCTGGCCATCTGATTCCCTGGCCCAGGTGGCCAGATGCCTTGCCACTTGGGGGCAGCTTGAGACGTGGGGGTGGCCTTCATGCTCGCTCATGCCCTAGACTACCCCAGCTGGTTGTGCTGAAGCCATCAGCACCTGGCTGTCCAGAACTCTCCCTGGCTTCCCTGAGTCCTGTTTCAGGCGGTGCCCTCCTGTGATTGGCCTAAGCCTGCTGGACCCCAAGCCTCAGCTTCGGCGTTGAAAGTACCACCGTCAGTGGTCCCGCCTCTCTGGAAGGTGAACGGTTCCTTCTTAAGAGTTGGCAAGCAATAGGAAATGGGGGAGTTCCTGAGCTTAAGGATGGGAGGGGCACCTCCCTCCTCACATCCTGGGGACCCGTTGGTAAGGTACAAAGCATGCTTCCCACGTTCTATCACTCCAGGAGGCTTCCAGGCACAGCCCCGGCCCCTCGAGGGGCTCCTGTGTCCTCTTCTAGCCCCAGATGCTGGAGTTCCCTGGTCCCTGAGTATAGTCTTGGCTAAAAGATCCTAGAAAAGTGACCACAAGGAAACAACCAGAAAGGGGACTGAGAGGGCCAGACCCGGCTCCTCCAGCACCAGTGGCAGGAGATGAGGGAAGGAGGCCTACCTGAGAGGGCTGCCATCAGCAATCCCGCGATCCCGAAGAAAAGCCACATGTCTGGAGCTGTCTCTGGCTGCTACGCGTGGCTGCCTGTGGGAAGCACCATCTTGGGGCCGGGAGGTGGACACGGCCGTTGTGCGCCCCTGGCTCAGGTCTGCTCTGCCCTTTGCTGTTCCTGTTCCTGTGTCTCTCTCTGCTCTCTCATCTCCGACACGCATGCGATCAAACCCAACCTGTGAGTGTCCCACGCCTGCTTGTTCTGCTTGTGGTTTTGGTCTGCAGGAAGCTGGGCTGCTGTTACAGGGGCTGGTGGGGAGAGTCCCAGCTGCCTGTGCTGGGACCCCACCCATCCAGGCTGCACCCCAAGAGTCATGGAGCCAGACACACGCATGCACACGCATCCCTGCAGACACACTTCCCCGAGGGTCTTCTAAGAAGAAGGGAAGTGGAGGAGCCATGCCTCATTTCTGGTGGCCCAGAAGAAAAAATTGATAACGTAGTAGCTGCTCAATCAGTACATATTGGAAGAGGGAGTGAATGACCCATTGCCTGTCCCAGTCCATGTAATTTGGCTCTCATGGATTAAATCCTGAGTTTTATCTTAACCTTAGGTGCAATGGTGGTTGGGAAGGAGGGTGTGGTCTTGATGCGCTTTTGGAGATAAGAGCCTAAGTCTCCCCTCAGAGAAATATAAATTGGGAAGGGCCTGAGAGATGGCCATCCCACAAGTCCTTCTATAGGGAAGGGTGCCAAGGCCTTGTGGGAGCCACCCCCTCAGATGGCACAGTGGGGCCAGCTATCCCATCTCCAGGTACCAGACTGGGCATTCTTCTGTGGGAGTCAGGCATGGGAGCTGGGTCTACAAGGCTGAGCAGGATTTTGACAAGCAGCAATCATGGGAGGCCTCTGGGCCAGAAGGAACAGTAGGAGCGAAGGGCTGAAGGAAGGAAGCCCAGGGCCGCCTGAGAAACCCCGAGTTGCCCCATTGCACTGCAGCAGACTGACGCTATAGGAAGAAGGCAGGGGCCAAGCGTGTTTAATTCCCACAGTACTCCCTGTGGAGCATATGGTAGGAGGTGAATAAATGTTTCTTGAATGAAAAAAGGAATAGATAATTTGGTTGTCCAAGCAGGACCCTGGAAGTGGTCAAATCCAGAAGGGGTTTGGTTCCAAATCCTGGCCCTGCCCCAGTTGGTCCCATCCCAGGTCCACCTCTTCTGGGCCTCCACTTCCTGCATCCTTGCTTGTCTTCATTTCCCCAACATGTGGAATGGGGAGGGGTCCTCCTTCATTGGGTTCGGTCCTAAAGGTGGGTGTATGCATTTGATGCGGCAAGTATTAGAGCCACGGGGAGCCAGGCGCCCCCAGAGTGAGACCCCTCCCAGTCCTGCCCCAGCGCTGGCACCTGCTGCCGCTGCCCTCTGGTGGAAGTCACTGGCAGCACAGGTTTGCATGGGTGCCTCGAGCTCCCAGATGCAATTCCATTCGTTTACAGAGACTTGGTATGCAGAATTCTGGACAGGACTCTGTGGAAGCGAAAGAGAGGAAACAATATTCCTGCCCTCAAGGAGGATGGAGTTCACACACACACAAGTGACCAAACCACAGGCCAAGGTAGGACACACATAATGTGAGATCTCCTGGTCCTAAGAGGAACCCGTTTGAAATGGGCCGGGAAGGATGGCTAGACTCCATTTCTGACAATATGGTAGACAGCAGATGCTGAAGAATTCTCCTAATACAAAACACCACAAAAATATTGTAAACCATCTTTTAAAATGTGTAGCTGAGGTGGTGAGAAATGAAGAAAATCATCAGAGATCAAAAACGACAATAAGCCTGGGCAACATGGTGAAACCCTCTCTCTGCAAAAGGTGCAAAAAATTAGCACACACCTGCGGTCTCAGCTACTCAGGAGGCTGAGGTGGGAGGATCGCTTGAGCCCAGGAGGTCAAGGCTGCAATGAGCCAAGATTGCACAGCTGTACTCCAGCCTGGGCAACAGAGTGAGACCCTGTATATGTTAATATATAAAGACAACAAAAATCCAAAGAGATCACAGCCAGCAGAGAAGTATCTGTTGATCCAGTTGACCAAGAGCTTCAGTCTTATGAACATGGACAAAAGTTAAAGCTGAGAAACAAAATCGAAGTGAAAAACAAAATCCAAAATTTCTGCCTTAAAGAGCACTGAAATACAACATCCACAGTGGAGAACTCGGAGAGAAAAAGTCCTTGAAGTGAGCTGACACAGAGCTTGCCCAACTCAGCATGGACTCTGAATGGGAGAAAAATAAATGTCAACCCTGAATGCCCCTCACCACAAGTCTACCTACTAATAGGCCTGGAGGTGAAACTCGTGGTGACTTTGTGGCAAAAACAACCACACAAAAAACAAATAAACAAAAAGATAACGTAAGAATTTAAAGTAAGGTAAATAATAGCTCCTTAGGCACTTGGCAGAAACAAATGATAAAAATTGTCTCTGGAGTAACTCATCCTATATTCATGATTCAAAGAAATCCCACAGAAAAACTCCCATGGAACATGAGTTCACATGTTTGTAAAACAGAAAAATCATAAAACACAGGACACAAGGTGCTTAGGTGAGAGGAGCACCAAGCAATATACTAAAAATGCAGACCTTCGAACACATCTTAGATGTTGGAATTGCAGTATATATAATATAAGGATGTTTCATATGCTTCAAGAATTAAAAGTTGGTAATTGAAAGTATAGATAAGGAACAAGAGACTATTTAAAGTGACCAGGAAGATTGAGGAAAAAAAGCAAGCAGTTATGTAAAAACATAATTTTTGCCCAGTGTACAGATTAAACAGTAGACTAAGGCTCAGTAGTTTGGGAGGCTAAGGCAGGCTGATGGCTTGAGGCCAGGAGTTCAAGACTAGCCTGGCTAACACAGTGAAACCCTGTCTCTACTAAAAATACAAAAATTAGCCAGGCCGGGTGGCACACGCCTGTAATCCCAGCTACTCAGGAGGCTGTAGCACGAGAATTGCTTGAACCCAGGAGGCAGAGATTGCAGTGAGCCGAGATTGTGCCACTGCACTCCAGCCTGGGTGAGAGAGTGAGACTGTGTCTCAAAAATAAATACATACATACATATATAAAAATAAACAGCAGATTAATATGGCTGAAGAGACAACTACTGGGGTGAACAATAGATTTGAAGAATTTACACAGGATGGAGCACAGGAGGACAAGGTGATGGAAAATATGAAAGAGGCTAAGAGACATAGACAAGGAACAAGGATTTAAATATGTCTAATTAGAGTTCTAGAAGAAAATGGAAAATTTCTAGACTTGATGAAAGACACAATCCTCAGATTTTGGAAGCTCCCCCAACCCAAGCATGATAAATAAAAAGAAATCTACACCAAACATTTTTGATAGCAAAACTGCTGATCACTAGACAGAAGATGGATGAACGATGAAGTAGATGGGCAGTTAATATCCCAATACCAACAACTAAAGCCAGAAGGCGATGGAACAACATCTCAAAGTACTAATTAAAAAATAACTGTCAACCTTGACTATCTTTCAAGTATAAGGTTTAAAAGACACATTTTCAGATGAAAATTGAGAGCATTTATAGCTAACGGACTCTCACCTAAGGGAATTCTAAAGGATGTTCTTCAAAAACAAGAAAAATAATCTCAGAAGAAAAAGTCTAAGACTCAAGTAAGAATGGTGAGCAAAGAAATATGTAAACACAGAAGTGGATTAAATAAGCACTGATTGCATAAAATAATTACAAAAATGTCCAATTTGTGGAGTTAGAAAAAAATGAAATAGGCTGGACATGGTGGCTCATGCCTGTAATCCCAGCATTTTGGGAGGCTGAGGTGGTTGGATCACTTGAGGTCATGAGTTTGAGAATAGCTTGGCCAACATGGCTAAACCCCATCTCTAAAAAATACAAAAATTAGCCAGGCATGGTGGCCTGCACCTGTAGTCCCAGCTATGCAGGAGGCTGAGGCAGGAGAATCACTTGAAACTGGGAGGTGGAGGTTGCAGTGAGCTGAGACTGCACCATTGCACTCCAGCCTGGGCGACAGAGCAAGACTCTGTCTCAAAAAAAAAAAAAAAATTAAGAAAAGAAAAAAAATGAGATAAAACTAAAGAACCGTAAAACAATAACAAATTGGTGAGGAGTGATCAGAGTGGGAAAGGTCTATTATTTGGTGGGAGGGCAAAATATTGACTAGCGTTTGACCTTGTTCAATTAAACATGCATGTTAAACTAGTTGAACAATAAAATGGAACTTGCTGGGGAGAGAAGCCTGCTATAAAGCCAAAGAGGGCAGGAAAGGAAAAGAAAGAAATGAAAGGGAGAATAGGACAAACCGAAGGGTTGGTAGGTTTCAGCAGGTATCTCAGGTGTAGGGTGGCAGGAAGGGTGCTCTTGACAGGGCACAGGGTAAGTAGAGGCAAGACAGCATGATGTGAGTGTTGCTGGGGCTGGTTTGACATGATACACCCCAAGCAGCCTATGTTTCACAGACTCAAAGCTTCAAAAATGAAGCTGAAAGGTGCACCCAGCTGGGTGTCCAAATCAGTGAGCTCATTTTTATTTAGAACTCTTGGAGCAGGACCTTGTGAACTCAATTTGCAAGGGACACCCAGTGGCTCTGCACCCTGTGGAGAACTCAGGAGTTTTTCATCCAGACTGTATCTCTCTCCTGACCTTGACCCAGCAAATTGGAATAAGCAACATTATTGAGGGAAGCCCGACTCTCCCACCAGAAGGAAGAGAGGACCTAGAACTGAAAGGCCGCCACCCTCACCATGTGGCACATGCGAAAGTTTAATGCTGACGGGTACTTAGTGAGCACTTCCTATTGTGCCAGACACTTTACATGGAACCTTAACCCTCAGTTCTCACTACAACTCAACCAAGTAGATTGTGTCCTTAGCACAGCCTTGCAGATAATGACACTGAAGTTAGAGAGGTAGTTTGCTCAAGATCCCACAACTAAGAAATAGTAGGGGTAGGCTCTGAACTCAGGTCTGTTTGGATGAAGACCCTGGGCTCTTAACCACAGGGGTGGGTTGTGGCACAAGCATAAAGGCTTTGGCTGAAACATGGCACCACAGGCAGGAAAGGCTCTGGTTCTATCAGACTCTAAATTTTGGAGCAGCCCTGCTCCTGGGCCAAGCCGAACCCACTCCTTAGTCTCTTGAATCCTGAAATTTCTCAGTCCTGACCACAGTCTCCAAACCAGCTACAGCCAAACCTTGTGTTTCCTGAGGCCCAGAATTTTCTACCATGTTCTAAATATTTAGCATCTAAATGTACATACATT
Source organism: Pongo abelii (assembly GCF_028885655.2). Classification (NCBI taxonomy): domain Eukaryota; kingdom Metazoa; phylum Chordata; class Mammalia; order Primates; family Hominidae; genus Pongo; species Pongo abelii. Next base: position 14,209,855 of record NC_071994.2, read on the forward strand.
AGCTCTAATCCCTTAGTCACTCATTTAACACAACTTTATCATGTGTTCTAGGTGCCGGGGACACTACACGGACCAAAACAGACAAATATCCCTGTTTTTACAGAGCTTATATTTTAGTGGGAGAGAAACATAATCAACAATAGACATAATAAATAGGTTATATGGATAAAAAGAAACAGAGCTGTGTAAGAAAGGCTAGGAGTGCTGAACAGAGGTTACAATTGTAAATGGGTAGTAGCTTAGCTTAGCCTCTTCCCCCTCAAATGGAGCCTGGAACAAGGGCTTGTTTGCAACAGGTTATTTGGGAATGCGATCTGAGGGAACAGGTTGAGAAACAAAGAGAAGAGAAATAGGAAAAGAAGGAAAGTCAATAAAAGGATGCCTCATTGAGTTGGCCCACACTATGGACAACTAGTACTTGATCTCACACTTCTGAAATGGTTCTCGTAACTATCTGCCCATGTGTGGTCTCCATTCCTACGACCCACTGCATGAGCACTGATGTGGCCAATGGAGAGAAGCTGGCTAATGTCCTCTTGATAGTCGTCGGCCAGCCTTCCTGTGGTAGAGCTTCTCTACTGGGCATTAGCTTACATCATGTCCATCCACATGCCTCTACCCCAGATATCCTTGCCTCTGATTTTCCAGTCTTGTTCCTTCCAGCCTCTTTCCAGGAGTCCATGTATATCCATACCTCCACTTGTTTCCATATACAGTCCACGAATAACCAAAGGTACTATCCCATCTCTGCCCACTGCCACTACTTCCCTTTACCATTGTCCTTCACAGCCACCTCTGAGTGAGGCTATAGTATAGCTTCTGTCCATTTCTGGCTAGTAACAACCTATTGTGCTGCCCCATTTGTGAACCAGGTCTGAAGTTTTCCACTTCTATCAGAAGGAGCTTTCTCAAGGCCATAGGTGTGAGTTAAAAGAGAAATATGGGGCCGGGAGTGGGGGCTCACACCTGTTATCCCAGCATTTTGGGAGGCCGAGGTGGGTGGATCATGAGGTCAGGAGTTCGAGACCAGCCTGAGCAAGATGGTGAAACCCCGTCTCTACTAAAAATACAAAAAAAAAAAATTAGCCAGGTGTGGTGGCAGTCACCTGTAATCCCAGCTACTTGGGAGGCTGAGGCAGAGAATTTCTTGAACCTGGGAGGCAGAGGTTGCAGTGAGCCGAGATCATGCTACTGCACTCCAACCTGGGTGACAGAACGAGACTGAGTCTCAGAAAAAAAAAAAAAGAGAGAGAGAGAGAGAGAAATATGGATGCAAAAGAGGCAGGTGCCATCTGTCCCTGTAACTTACTTGTACCTTCTGGTTCTGTTTGGGTTTGAAGCGATTGTACAGCTGCTGCCCCTCTCCCCAGATCTTATAGCCTGGTGTGTGATGGGGTCTTGTGGTCCCCTAGTTGTTTGTTAACCATCATCAGGCACAAGTCTCTATCAGGGCCCAGTAGCACCCTAGGATATGATTTTTAAGTGACAAGCATTTCTCTGCTGCAGGAGCCATGGCTTTGGTTTGGCACCCTAGAGGTTTTTGCTGCAAAATTCTGTTTTTTGGAGCCTTCCGGAGACTCCATATGGCATCCTTATCCATGTGGTATCTCAGATATGACTGAACACGATTGTCGTAGGGCGGCACAGCAGCTTGCACCATTGCCTGGACCTGCCACAGAGCCTTCTCTTGTGCTGGGCCGCCCTCGGCACTAGCAGCCCCCCAAGTCACATGATAAATGGTCCGACAGAATTCCCCAGGGATGCTTTAAAATCCAGAAGGACCTACCCTGTGCTGTGCCTTGTTCTTACTGATGGGAGATGCAAGTTACAAAGGCTTGTTCTTTACCCTAGAGATAATGTCCCCACATGCCCCAGGCCTTGGGACCCTTAAAATCTTTCCCAATGTGGCAGCCACCAAAATCTTTTTGGAGCTTATTTCTCACCTTTTAGCATACAGAGGGCAGCAGTTCTCAAATTTTTTGATCAGAAGACCCCTTTATATTCTTAAAAGTTATGGAGGACCCCATAGAACTTTTGTTCATGTGGGTCATATCTACTGATATTTATCGTATTAAAAGTTAAAACTGAGAACTCCAGAAGATGGAGAGTACAATCATGGGTACCAGAGACTGAGAAGGGTAGTGGGGGTGGGGGAGTGGGGATGGTTAATGGGTACAAAAATATATAGAATGAATAAGATCTAGTATTTGATAGCACAACAGAATAACTACAGTCTACAATAATTTATTGTACATTTTAAAATAGCTAAAAGCGTATAATTGGATAGTTTCTAACACAAAGAAAGGATAAATGCTTGAGGTGATGGACACCCCATTTACCCTGATGTGATTATTACACATTATATACTTGTATCAAAATATCTCATGTAGGCCAGGGGCAGCGGCTCATGCCTGTAATCCCAGCACTTTGGGAGGCCGAGGCGGGTGGATTGCCCAAGCTCAGGGGTTCAAGACAAGCCTGACCAACATGGCGAAACCCCATCTCTACTAAAAATACAAAAAAAAAAACTAGCCAGGCGTGATAGTGCGCACCTGTAATTCCAGCTACTCGGGAGGCTGAGGCAGAAGAATCACTTGAACCTGGGAGGTGGAGGTTGCAGTGAGCCGAAATAGTGCTACTGCACTCCAGCCTGGGTGACAGTGAGACTCTGTCTCAAACAAAAACAAAAACAAAAACAAAAACAAACTCACGTACTCCATAAACGTATATATACGTACACACACCTACTATGTACCCATAAAAATTAAAAATTAAAAAAGTTTAAACAAAAAACTGAGACATTTAAAATATTTATTTAATACATTTTAAAATATAAACAACAAACTCATTACATGTCAATATAAATAACACTTTCTGTGAAAAATTACTATATATCCCAAACCCCACAAAATTATTGGGGGCCGGGCATGGTGGCTCACTCCTGTAATCCCAACAATTTGAGAGGTCGAGGGGAGTCGATCACCTGAGGTCAGGAGTTCAAGACCAGCCTGGCCAATATGGTGAAACCCCGTCCCTACTGAAAATACAAAAATTAGCCAGGTGTGGTGGTGGGTGCCTGTAATCCCACCTACTTGGGAGGCTGAGGCAGGAGAATGGCTTGAACCCAGGCTGCAGAGGTTGAGGTGAGCCGAGATGGCGCCAGTGCACTCTAGCCTGGGTGACAGAGCGAGACTCCGTCTAAAAAAAAATAAAATTATTGGGATAATATTGTTTTATATTTTTGCAAATGTCTTGAACATCCAGCTTTGTAGAAACCACCTGGATTTTCATATCTGCTTCTTCATTTAATTTGTGGAGATATGTTATTTAGATTGAAGTATATGGGAAAAAATCTGGTCTTACCATATGGAGTAGATAAAAGGAGTAGTATTTTAATAGGCTTTTACAAATAATTGTAGATATTCTTCTCTGATATTGAAAAGTTGGCAAGTGATAATTTCCAAAGGTTAGCTCCAATGTGAAATCTGAAATCATATCAATGACCTTTTATATATTTTTAAAATCCATTGTTCTATCTTGTACTTTGAGTGGATCTCTTATCCATGCATGATTTTGTAATAACATGTCTCAGTCATTGTGGAACATACTGTTCTACAGTCCATTTTTAAAGTCCATTGTTCTATCTTGTACTTTGAATGGATCTCTTATCCAGGCATGATTTTGTAATGACATGCCTCAGTTATTGTAGAACATACTGGTTCACAGATGCAGAAGTTATTCAGATCTTCCAAATGTTGACATATTTCGTTACACAGTACCGA